>NC_135306.1:149345213-149665713 GCF_048772815.1 Callospermophilus lateralis | reverse complement strand
TTTTTTCTATTATGAATAATACTGCTATGAATATTTACTTTGCAACTTTTGTATGGACATAGATTTTTATTTTTCTTGACTATGTATACCTAGGAGTGAGTTGCTGGATCATCTGGTAAGTATGGGTAACCTTTTGAGGAACTGTTTTTCAAAGTACTGCAACATTTTACATTCCCACTAGCAGTGTCTGAGGCTTTCAGTTTGTCCGTGTCCTTACAACACTGTTACAATCTCCCTGTTTGATTATAGTCATTCTTGGGGGTATAAAGTGATATCTGGTTGTGATTTTGATTGTATTTCTCTAATAACCATTGATGGTGAGCATCTTTTCATGGCATTAGAGTCCATCTGTCTCTCTTCATTCTTTTGCATTCGGATATTTATTTGTTTAGTTACCTCAACACTGTTGAAAAGACTGTCTGTCCTTTTCTCATTGAGTGCTATTGATACTCTAAGCAAAGGTCATTTGAAATCACGTACACACACACACACAGGTTTATTTCTGGGTTCTCTGTTTCCTTGGTCTATTTTTCTTCATGTCAGTATCAAACTTAATAGCTTTGTAATGGTTTGAAATCAGGGAATGTGAGTCCTCCAATTTCATTGTTTTTGTTTGTTTGTTAAGAAGATCCTCAAAAAAAAGTCACTGGGCTTTTGATAGGGATTACATCAACTCTATAGGTCACTTAGGGTATGGACATCTTAAACATCCAGTGATTTTTTTTTTCTTTAATATGTTTTGTTATTATCTCGTGTTTCCTTTAAGATATTCATATTGTGGTTAGTGCAGTATCCCAATTATTTATTCCCATTATATTTCACCTATTTCAGTAATGCAAAAAAGTAAAAAAAAAAAAAAAAAAAAAAAAAAAAACGCAATAAAATAGAAACATTTATTTGTTTAGCTAATACTTGATTGTATACCAAGTGCCATTCACTTTCCAACTGTCAAGATAAAACATGTTGACATGTTTTCATATTTGTGTCATATTTCTCTTTTGAATTACTTCTGCAGGAACAGTATCTCATTATCATAAATCAAAATATGAGGAAAAAAATACTTTACCAACAAAATCAACCTATTTTCAATTTTATCATCTGTTTTTTTCACCTAAGCACATCACTTTTTTCCAGCAGTAATTCTAACCTAAATGACATGTAACAGTCCATTTCTTTCACTTAATACTATAAACATTTTTTTATCCTACAGTGTGGTATTTGTAATTATTCTTTTGATGATATATTCTTTTTCCAACTGAGTATAAGAAAAGTTTGATCTTGGCTTTACAATTTACCAGTTTGTGATCTTATAAGTTACCTGTATCATTAAAGCTAATAAAAATAGCTGGGCATGGTGGCATGTGTCTGTAGTCCTGCTACTCAAGAGGCTGAGGCAGGTGGATCATGTGAGCCTAGGAGTTTAGAGCCAACCTAGGTAACACAATAATACTTCATCTCTTTAAAAAAAGAAAGAAAAGAAAAAAAAAACTAATAGAATTAAAAAAGAAAACTTTGGAATATCTAAAAATGGAAATTTCAATAACCTGTGTAAGATTACCATAGGATTAAGTGTTTAATAAAATGCCTGGAATTCAGTAGGTCCTTAGTAAGTGCTAGTTTCCTTCCCTTTCCTTTTCTCAGGGACCTAGTTTTTATCCTATTCCTCCAGGGGTGGCCCTCAGAGACTCAGAATTTGCTCTTATTCCTCCAGACCAAGAAAGACCATCCATATACCTGGAGAATTGAACTGGCAAAAACAGAAAAATACTGGGATGGCTGGTTTCGAGGCTTATCCAATCTCTTCCTTAGTTGTCCTATTCCTAAATTGCTGCTCTTGGCTGGTAAGTACATACATGTGTGTGTGTGTGTGTGTGTGTGTGTGTGTGTGTGTGTGTGAACTTAGCTGCAGTAACAAAATATCATAGATTGGGTACACAACAGATAGGTATTTTTTTCACAGTTTGATAAGCTGAAAGTCTGACATCAGGGTACCAGTAAGATTGGACTCTGATAATGGTGCCCTTCCTGGTTTGCAGATCATTGCCTTCTCTGTGTGTTCTTATGTGGACCAGAGAAAGAAAGAACGAGCTCTCTGGTGTCTCTCTTATAAGGACACTAATCCTTTTGTATCAGAGCCCCACACTTTTGGCCTCACTTAACCATGATTACTTCCTATAGGTCCTAGCTTCAAATACAGTTACATTGGAGGTTAAGGGCTCAACATGAATTTTGGGAAACAATTAAGTCCATAATAGTATATTGTCACCTGGGTATAACCTTTTTAAAACTATTAACCAAAGTTAATCTTCTGTGCCCTTTCTCCTCTCCATATCCCAATTCCTACACCTAACTAAGAATATGTATCTATTGGGATGTCCTGCTTTGGACCTGACTTTTGTACCTGATTAAGATCTGTTCCCCCTAGAGCTATATACCGTGGTGTAAGGATAGCCTGACTGTTTATGAGAATCAAAACAGTAAAACCTTGTTTCCAGAATCCACTTTAAATGAGCAAAATGATTGTAGGGAAATCTCAAACCTGGAAAGTTTTATCTGGTAAAACTATACCATCTTGAATTTAGGATCAGCATTAATGTGAATTAAGAATGTTATGTTTGGGCTGGGGATGTGGCTCAAGGGGTAGCGCGCTCGCCTGGCATGTGTGCGGCCTGGGTTCGATCCTCAGCACCACATACAAACAAAGATGTTGTGTCTGCCGAGAACTAAAAAAAAATAAATATTAAAAAATTTTTCTCTCACTCTCTCTCTCTCATTCTCTCTCTCTCACTCTTTCTTAAAAAAAAAATGTCATGTTTACAACTTTATCATAATTTTACTTAATATTGGAAAAGCAAAACCTGTTTCATGGGCTCTTTTCTGGAAAGCTACTTTTATTGATTCTCTTGTTTTGTTCTAGGTGTTGATAGGTTGGATAAAGATCTGACCATTGGCCAAATGCAGGGTAAGTTATCCACAAATTATACCCTTGGTCTCATTTTCTGAGGGCAGAGAAATAGGTAGTCATGTGGAAATTGATACTCTAAGATGATGAGGTACAATGGAAAGAACAGGAACTTTAGAGTAAGACCTACCTTTGACTTTTACCTCTACTTCCAACCCACCATATGATTATGGAGCAAGTGTTTCTCTTTTCTGAGCAATATTCCTCCCTCCTCTCCCCCCTACCTCTCTTTTTCATCTAAAAATGAGGATTATAAAACTATGTTTCAGAATTACAAGAATTAAAATGAGACCATGTGTTTGAAAATAATAAAGTACTACATAGGTAAGTAAAATTGTGGACAGAGATATTCTATATACTGATCAGTGCTTTTATTATTTTTAAATTTTTTTAGGAAGGGAAATATCCAAGATAATCCAGATACCAAAAGATCTAAAATCTATTTAGAAGATAGCATGGTGAGGTGGTGAAAGCAGATGCTCCAAAGCTGAGAGAAATGGGTTTTGAATATTGCTTTCCTAGTAATTGTTTTACCTGGAGCAAGTTACTTGACTTGTCTCAGCTTTGTTTTTTTTAATGAGTGAAGTGACAAAATTGATGGCAGTCTCAAAGGGATTGTGAAGTATAATGAGTAGGAAAGTGACAGATTGAGCATTGTGCACAGGTACAGGTGTGTTGGCCATATGGCATTGGAGACAGCAGGACCAATTTTGTAGAGTTTCTTGCTTTAATATGGGTAAAAGACCTGGTGAAAGTGAAGTCAAAAGACATTACATCTGGGGTGATGGGAAGAAGAGGTGCCAACTCCTAAACTACATGGATTCACGCTTAAGCAGATTCTGTTCTTAACCTTTCTTCTTAGTGTTACTAGTTTTGTGACCTCTGTGAATTGCCAACTTCTTTAATCCTGAGTTTCTCTATCTATAAAATGGAGATAATAATATATCCTAATACTTACTTACAAGATTGAAGTAAGAAAATGTGGGAGAAGTAAGATTCTGACTTATGATACTTTTCATTGTGTCTAGCAAACATAGTATATGTAATTTCTCATTAGATGCCCTCCTGTTTCTTCAGTATGGACTATCCAAGGCCACCTTCTCTTTAAGGAAAGTGTCTCATGAGTAGAGAGTAAATAAATGGCTAGGTTGAAGGATGTTCCATAGAACAAAGGAAAGTGGCTAAGTCTGCATAGATCCTAAGCTACAGCTTTCCCAGCACTGTGTTCAAACCCGTCAAATGTGTTATAGAATTCTAGAAATCTACCACTTATTCATGGTGCAACTTGGATTAATGAAAATATTCCCATTTCATAAAATAATTATGGGAATAATTGTGAGGATTAGTCATGAACATGTTAATTTATGTGTACCCAACCCAGTGTTATTAGTATATATGAGTTCTTCCTAGTTACTTATTTCCTATTCTCCCAAAGAGGAATGAAAAATACATCCATAGTTATCAGAGGCTAACCTCGTAGAAATGGTGTTGGGTCTAGTCATTGTTCAGAGATTCATTCATTTATCCACGATTTAAGCACCTACTCAGTGCCCCACTCCTGTGTTGGTATATAGAGCAAGTAATAATACTAGCTCCTGTTTTTGTGGAAATGACATGCCCTTGGGGAGGCAAGCATCAGTAGCATGTAATATATAACAAAGAGGGGCACCCACTGCTGAGTGTTTGGATACAAATGCATTAATAGTCGTACCTTAAAAGATTGAAAGGAGAGGCAGCTTGGCTGGAGCCCCAGAGGCAGCTTACTACAGGATGAGGGTCCTAAGCAGGGCTTTACCGAATGGAATAGTTTCAATTCATCCACTAATAAAGCAGCGTTATGCTGCAGTCTGGCTGGGCACAAAATAACCGAGCCGCCACAAAGCCTTGTAGGGTCAAACAGCAACTCTTCCCCCCCAACTCTTACCGGCACTCTACACACACTTCCCGGGAACACACTCCCTCCACCGGGCTCCGCGAGCCAGTTCTCCCGGAACCCTGCGAGAACTCAATGGGAACTCCAAAGTAGCAGGCGCAGGATCCCCCCTAATCCCAGAGCCACCCTATTGCCCCCAGAGCAGGGTGACCTTTCAACCATTCCCTCTGGCAAAATGCCAGGCGTCATTCTGACTAAACTGGCTTTCAACAGTGTTAGACAAGACACTTCATCCATCATGACCTCAGTTTCATGATCTCAAAACAGAATGTCAGTGTTTATCCTGTGTAATTTTATAGGATAGATTTGAGAATCTATTTTAAAAGTTGATAGAATAACAAAGAAAAAAAAATGGGTGGAACATGTTGAAAACTTTTTGAAACACTATGTAACTACGGTGAGAAGCACAAAATGTGGACCAGGACTTCCAGAGCTTATTATTTTGTAAATGAAAAGCTGAGCCACTGAGTCTGTTCATTATACCTGTGGGTGCCTTTGGTCTTGGTCACTTATCCTTTATCTCCTTAGGGACCTTCTTTATCAATGATCTCTATTCTTTCTCTCTCCCTCCTTCAATTTTGTCGGAGTTGGGATCAAATCTAGGGCCTCATACATACAAGGCAAACAATCTACCTTGAGTCCATCCCCAGCCATCTGTTCATTCTTTAATAGTTCCACATTAGTTGTGATCTTAGTGTTTCAAAGGACAGTGTTAAGAAAGTACTTAGTTCAGTGCCTGACACAAAAATACTCAAACAGTAACTTTTGTAATAATAAACATCAAAATTCTTAAATAGTCTACAAAATCCTTAATGTGGTCACTGCTTACCTCCAGAACCAAGCTTCCTGTTATTTCCAGGAATAAATACGACTTCAAGTTTTCCCTCCCTTGTGAAGGCTGTTCTTTCTGTACAGGAGCCTTCCCGTTGGATTGTGAAGCCCCTTTCCCATGCTCTCACAGCCCCAAGTGCCCGTTTTCATCATAGCAACTACATGCTCTATTTAAATATTGATTTTTGTGTTTTACTCCTCTACTAGACTATAAATCCTGTGAGGAAAGGATCTTTTTCCTGTGAGTCTTGCCCAAAGTAAATGCACATTAAATAGGTATAAAAGGGAAAATAATTGATCAGAGGTTACAATTACAGGTATTATATCATCATCAAAGACTTGGTCATTGGGTCTAAGAAGTTTGGGGGGGAAAGGTGCTATGTTCCTGAAATGGCCTGTGAAACTGCAGAGGTAGTAAGGAGAGGATAAGTCCCTGAGGTTGCCTGGCTTTGTTTTTTTCTCCAGGGAAGTTCCAGATGCAGGTTCTACCCCAGTGTGGCCACGCAGTCCATGAGGATGCACCCGACAAGGTGGGTCTGGTACAGAAAGACGTAAAAGGACAAAGTGTGAAAGTAACTTTGGATATCACAGAAGACAGGACAAGCCTCTTGAGTCTCAGCCTGCATTGCCCGCGGCAGCTGCTGTGGGTGGGGCCTGGGTAATGCACCAGCTCCCCAAACCTCTCCCTGGCAGATGCTTATGATCTGGGCTTTGTGGGTCTGAGCTGAGGAGCTGCTGCCACCCTACTATTTTATACAAGGGCCCTTGGTTAAGATCTCAAGTTCTCCTTCTCCATATACCTAAAAGCCAAATGGAAGAAGGGATCGTTGGAGTAGAAACTACATCCTAAACTCCAGTCACAATTAGGAATTAATATGGGCTTCTCCTTTGGGAAAAAGGTGCTTGTAACTCTGAAAAGCTGCTTGTAACAAGAAGCTCTCATTCTTCCTGAACTCTCTGGAGCCATCCCTGGCAAGGATGGTGCAGAGGAGTCTCCCATCCTGGGTTCTTTTGCTCTTAAGCTGCCCAGATTGATGGGACTGATGTGAGGACACCACCAAGCCTGACCAGCCAACAGATGCTCACAGGACTCCCAAGGCTAGCAACATTACTCACCTTCATATGACCTGGAATCTCTCTTCCTTTTTCAGGTAGCTGAAGCTGTTGCTACTTTCCTGATCCGGCACAGGTTTGCAGAGCCCATTGGTGGATTCCAGTGGTAAGGATATACAAGGGTTTATGAGCCCTGCGGTGCTGGCCAACCCAATACACAAGCATTTGCAGGGTTATCAGTACTCTGCTTTACCTCTGTTTTGTTTGGGTCACCATGCCCCTCCTTCCTCCTCCTCAACAAAGGGCACGGCATGTGTCTTTCTACAGAGCCACGTGGGTTGTTGGCATGCTATGGCCCAATGAGCTGTTGCTGAGACTGCAGTTGAGTCACACCTTGTCTCCCACCCCTCACTGTAGTGTGCATTTCTTCTTGAAGCACTCCTTCTTTGAGGAGTCTGGGATGGGAATTGGTCCTTATCTGGAGAAATTCTCTGTGTCTTCTCCTGCCCTACTACTAAGCAGAGCTGGGAAGGCCATTGGGGGAGTTTGAGCAGGATTTTTAGCCTCAGCATGGTTGATAACTGGGGGTAGGCAATTTTTTGTCATAGGGGGCTCTCCTCTACATTGAAGGATGTAACAGCATCCCTGCCTTTACTTGCCAAGTGGCATTAGTACTTCCTGTACACAGTTCTGACAATCAAAAATGCCTGCAGGTATTACAATATCTTTTAAGGGAGGCAAAAGTGAGAAAACCACTGGTCCAGAGGAAAAAAGGAGACCAGGCCTCTCATCCCAGGAAGTCCTTCATTGGGAGACTCAGTTGAACTCCATTGAGGAGGAGAGGCATGTTGACCTACACCAGTGGTTCAGGCCACTTCATGGACCTCCTAGTCTGTGCTGCAAAGGCCCTTGGTTCTGAGAGATCCAGTCAGCTTGATGAGTTACTCCTGCCATTGGAAAGCATCTTGTATTATTATTATTAGTAGTAGTGGTGGTAGTACTGGAGATTAGATTGAACCCAGGGGTACATTGTAACTGGGCTGCATCCTCAGTCTTTTTGTTTTATTTTATGACAGGGTCTTGCTAAGTTACTGAGGCTGGCCTTGAACTCTATCCTCCTGCCTTAGCCTTCCTAGTTGCTAGGATTACAGGTGTGCCTGGAAAGCTTGGAAAGCTTCTTCTTTTGATGAGGGTTCAGAGGAACCCTTACCCTCAGAAAGCTTGAAGAAATATTTTCTGCCTTAGACAACTTTGAACACCATAGCCTGGGAAATTATAGTGACAGGCAGAGAAAGTATCAGAGATGATGACAGGATGCTGTCACAAAAGTGACAGTCTTAGGCCATTCCACACATCTAGCAACTGATCATTGATGGACCCCAGGAATCAACAATAAATGCTTCATTTCTCTTAATGAATAGTTTTTGGGGACCCATGGTCAAATGAGCAGTACAGTGAGTGCAGACCCTGTGTCTAGCCCTGAGTGAAGCCATGAGAAAATGGGACAGATAATGCAAGGGCTTTGGTGGTGGTCGTAGGGAGGGAGACAGGTAAGTATGGGAGAAACTATTGGTAGTTACATTTGTTTCCCTTCTCTTTTTACTCTTGACAGTGTGTTTCCTGGCTGTTAGTGACCTGCTTTCCACCCCTCCCTCAACATTGAGCTCTGTTGTAAATACATCGCACCAGAGGCCACTGTGATGCCGCTGTCTCCTCCTCACCATCCTGCCCGGCCATGTGACACCGGCTCCCTATAGACGGGCATCCCCAGATGTACAAACCCTTTTATGTATTCCTGCCAAAAGCATTATTTTCCAGGGCCCTTGTTCAACACTGGCCTGCCCAGTCCAGGGTCCCCAGCTTTTACCCCTTCCCTGTATAGGGGTAGCCTCTGCCTGTTCTCCCTGCCTTGCCTTCGGAGAATACCCATTCCTGGCATCATGCAATGCACCTGGGCCTAGATGTCTCTTCAGGCTCAGGGACCTCCATTCTCTGATTATTCTTGGCATGGTCCTGCCCTACCTAATGGGATGGACAATGCACAGGGTGGTCCTTATTTTTCCCCTAATACCAGTCAGGTACCTTTTTATCCCAGTCTTCTAAGTTCAGAAGACCCAGAGAAGCCAGGATTCCAGCCTTAGGTACAGGGAGGGGTGGTGGATAGGTAGCAAGCATCACAAGAAACCAGCCTGAAAATCAGGTACAGCCAGTCCAAGCACATGGCCTCCCATCTGGGTGAGCCCACTGTCCCACTCCCACATGTCTGGGCACCTGCCCTGGGCTGAGGCCAGGCTGCTCCAGGGGCCTCGAGCCCTCACCTGACAATGAGCAACCCAGGTTAAATACAGCCCATGCACAAAGCCATAGGCTAAAACCTGTGGAATTGTTTTTAATAATTGAATTTAGCCATTTTCATAGTTGGTTCTGGAGGTGTGCAGAATGCCCACTTGCCTCTTCTAGGCCCACAGCTTCTCGTTGCCATTTGTGGTTTCCAAGCCACTCTACATAGAAACATTACAACCTAGCATCCCCAGTCTTTGCCCTCGTCCAGCTGCCTCATCCCCAGCACCGCAGCCTCCCCCTGCTGCCCAGGCACGCCATTTCCAAGGGCAGGGAGGGGCAGTCTCCTAAAGCCCATCTTTTCTGTGACTGTCTAGGTGATGTGTAGCCCCCTGCACCTTTCACCCAACAACTTCCTATCCCTGTCCTGCTGCAGGTCCAGAATCTGGGACCTACTTTGTTTGTTATTTATGACCTTGTTTAAAGAAAATAAATATCTCCCAACCTTTATGCATCTCTGTGGAGTTGTCCTTATTTCTGCTAATCTGGGGGAAGAGGTACAGTTCATTGAATTTAGTTGTTACAGAAATCCAAAAACCACTTTTCCTGTAGCCTGTGAGTATTTGTGCTCTTCTTGCTCCCCAGATCAAAATACCTACTGGGTGGACAGAGCCAGTCTCTACTATAGCCAAGGGAACCTGGATTCCAGTCCCATTTCTTTTACTGCCTACATAGCCTCAGTCATTCATGGCTTCACTTTTGCCAATATTCAAACTTAAGCACAACCTAGATGTCTCCTGAATTCTAACCCTTAGATGCCTTAGGTCTCTTCCAGAAGACCAAGAGCATCTTCATATTCACCACTTCTAACACTGTCCTCATCTTCTTTCTCAAATTTGCCTTCTGTCTTTCCTAACACAGTAAGAGATAGCTACAATCAAGTCTTCAGTGGTCCAGACCCCCTACACTGTTCTCTCACACCCATATCCAGTCTGCCACCACATCTGTCTACTCCCTCTTCTCTGTCCCTCTTTTCCATTTCACAGCCACTCCCTAGCCTAGGCCTCATCAACTATGAACCAGGTCACTAGTAGGCTTGCCAGTTTCCTGCCACAACCCCTCCCTCCTTCGGTCATCCTCCACATGCTATTGGAGTCATCTTTCTAGTAGGCTTCAAAGCCAGCTGCCTAAATGAGAACCCACGGCCTGCCTACTAATAGCTATGCTGTAGTTTCCTTGTCTAGAAAATGAAGATAAATAGCACTTGGCATACAGGGTCTTAGCGATTATATGTGTTAATAATAGGTTAACTGAAGAAAATAAAATATATTAACCAGCTCTCTCAGTAATAGAACATGGTAGGCAATAAATAGTTCCTATTATGTGACACCTTTATTATACTTAAAACTGTCTTTACTCAAGAGTGGCCCATGAGCCACAAGCACCAGTTCACCTGGAGTCTTATAGGTTTTGTTCCCACCCAGATCTATTGAGTCAGAACTTATGTGTTTTAACAGGTACATTAATGTCAAAGAAGTTCTGGTTTAGATGTTCACTAAATATTTCTGAGTAAATCATGAGCTCCCTAGCAGAGGAAAGAAAGGCCTGCCTTCTTTGTGATCTGATTTCTCCCATCCATCCTGTGAAGTGCCTCTGCTGGGCTATTGCCCCTTGTCCACAGGGGGGCAGCATGATCACTTGTATGGCTTTCAGGAACACTGGCTTTTGTTCATCAGGCAAGTCAAAATAATTACTAAATTTGAGCATCATCTCATTTACTTGACACAACTTAATCCTCAGAGTAACCCTATGAGATAGGTGCTATTTATGTTCCTTTTACAAGTAGGGAGACAGGTCCAAATTCACCCAGCCCAGAAGTGACAGTGTCAGAATTCAAAGGTAGTTTTCACATCACCCTGTCTCCTGAATGATAGAAGGGACAGAAGTCCTATCGGCCCAGATACCTTACTTAAAAGAGGAGAAGGAGTGTGACCAGGGAAATGAGGCCTCTGTAGGCTTAGTGAATAGGGGCAGAGGCTGAATGGGATATTTGTTGAGCTTGTCAGGTACTTTGCTAAGCACTTACATCTCCATTCATGGTTATGTAGGTGTCCATCAAGCATAGGCATCACCATCCCTAATTCAAAGGCAAGAAAATAAACTCAGAGGTGTGAAATGTCTTGCCCACAGCCACGACTAGGGTGGCAGCATCTTTTGTCTTCTGACTCCAAGTCTACTGAACATTCACTATACCCCAGTGGAGAGGACCATTTGTATGTTCACTTACCATATCTTTCATGAGGACTGACTATGTGCTGGCCTTAACTGTGTCCTTACAGAGCATATAGATCAGCACATGTGGACTCAGAAAGGGAATCAGGGGTCCTGAATGAAGGATCACCACAGAGCCAGAAGAAGAATGTTTGGGTCCAACCAAAATCATTCTGTCACTAAAGTTCCAAGGGGAACTCCTTCCAAAAAAAGGAAGATAGGCATGTTTTGGAGGCAGACACATCTAATGCGGGAAGAGGATAATCTTGAGATTGAGAAGACTCAAAGACATAAGGGGAGCAGGCATTGCTTCTTGGTACTATATTCTTAAGATATTCTCCTGAGGACTTACTTGTTCTTTAAGTAAACCCAAGCCCTGATTCTGTGTCTAATGGCCAGTGGAACATTGGAGACAAAAAAGTTGAGGCCTTTAAAATGAATTTACAGTCTAGTGAGGCAATTTAGAAATAGTAACCACATTGAATAAAGTTTATAGGGGAGCAACTAAGCTCATCTGGAAACAGGCCTGGGACCATTCCACAGAAAAAGTGGCGTTTGAATTGAAACTTGAAACATCACAAGGTGGAGGTGAAGAGGCAGTCCATTTCAGATAGAGGGAACAACATAGATGAGCCGGGAAACTTGAAAGTCAGTCTTAAAACTGGTAGGAAGATTACTACAGCTGGGAGATGAGCCAGAAGAGGGGATGTAGGAATCAGGGCATAAAGACCTTGAGTGGGGAGTTTTCAGAAGTTACACTAAGCAGGGATGTCACAGGATCAGCTTTTTCTCTTTTTTTAAGGAAAGTTATCATGGTAATCTGTGTAGATGGATTGGTGGGTGCCAGACTATAGGCTGGGATATCAATAAACAGCAGTTATAGCAGTCCAGGTAAAAAGTTCAAACTGGGAAAAGGGCTACAGGGATGAGAGAAAGGGTCAGTCTGAATATTTTGGAGGTGAAATGAATAAAATCACTTGAATTTGGAGACAGGGAGCAGTAACTATTGAGTTGGATTCAGGGCCCTATCATCAGAACTGGGTTAGGGGGCTAAAAGATCAAGACTTAAGAAGAGGGACTACAAGAGCAGCAGAGGAGGACTGGGGTTGTGGCTCAGCGGTGGAATGCTCGCCTAGCACATGTGAAGCCTTAGGTTCAATCCTCAGCACCACATAAAAATAAATAAATAAATAAATAAAGGTATTGTGTTCAACTACAACTAAAAAATATTTAAAAAAAAAAAAAAAAAAAAGAGCAGCAGAGGAAGCAAAGGGCAGTCAGATTCTTCCCTACAGTGTTTGGTTTGCAACCTCAGAACCAACAAGCCACCCCCTCAGCTGCCAGAGTCAACGCATTTTCACTCTTGAGTCCACGACTCAACAAGTTACATAAACTCAAGAGGCGCCCTTATTCCTCGAACTGGCTTCCTCTCCCAAAAGTTTGCTAGAAAACCCTAGCTCATAGCCAGGCAGAACCTTGGAACCTGAGACTGGCCAAGTTGCCTCTCTCAGTTACCTGGGTAGTTACTGAGTGCTGGGGGAGAGTTTTTCTGATGATAAGTGATGCATTCACATATTGATAACTGCAAAAGCATAAGCTTAGACCCATATCACAGCCTATGCCATTTATGAAGCAGGCCTTCACCCTCTTTGAGACCTCACACTTCCTCTGTGAGGGGGAAGGCCAGGCAGAAGGAAGTGCCATCTTACAGATGAAGAAATGGCAGTTCTAAGGAAAGCCATTGCCCAAGCCACAGAGCACAATCTGGGCTATAGCTCAGGCCTCAACCCCAGACTTTTGTATACCTTATCAGTCCCAAGACACAACAGGAAGAGATGAGGGTGTAGCAGGTGTGTGGAGACATGCTTCCAGGTCAGTGCAGCCTCTTTCTTACTAGCCAGTGAACTTTGGCACATCACTTCTTTCAGAAATTCCTCATCCAAACACTGGGGTGATAATACCTAAACTCAAAGTGTTTGGAAGTTTAAATGTATAAAGGACATTTAAGTGTATGAAGGACAGTAGGCATGTGCTTCCCCTTGAAGTTAAGGTGAAAAGCAGTAAATTCCTGGATCTAAGACAATTTGTCCTCCATCCACATGGGCTGTCCTGGACAATGCAAAAATTAGAGGTGGACAATACAAAAATTAGAGGTACACAATGACATACCACTTCACACTTACAAAGATGCCTTAGTAAGTGTGATAACTGAAAAAGCATAAGCTTTTTTTTTTTTTTAGGGGATTATTCATCCTGAATGGAAAGAGGGTAAACCAAGGCAAAAGCCACTGTATTCAAGGTCCCTTGGATTTCTCCCTCTCCTTCCACTGGGTGGGGTTCTATTCAGTTGGTTCAGCTTGGTGTGCACTTGGGTGGGGCCTGAGCGCTGCCTTGTACTGGAAATCCTCCTCTGGCTCAGCAATGACCTTCTCTAACTTGAAAATTTTTATGGTAAAATATAATACTTATCATTTTAACCTTTTACAATTCAGTGACATGTAATTAACATTTGCAATGCTGTGCTACTACACATCACCACCATCTATACACAAAACTTTTTTTTTATCATCCCCAACAGAAACAATGTACCCATTAAACAATAACTCCTTCTTCCCTTCTCCCCCAGTACCTAAGAACCTACATTCTACTTTCTATATCTATGAGTTTGCCTATTCTAGGTACCTAGTATAAATGTAATCACATAATATACATCCTATGCTTATTTCACTAAGCATAATATTTTTAAGGTCCACCCATGTTGCAGCATTTATCAAAACTTCATTCCTTTTTGCAACTGAGTAATATTCTATTGTGTGCATGTACCAAACTTTGTTTATCTGCTCATCTGTTGATGGATTGCTTCCACCTTTTGGCTATTGTGAATAATGTTGCTTTGACCATCCGTGTACAGATACCTGTTCGAGTGATCGCTTCCAGTCTTACAGATATATACCTGGAGGTAGAACCCTGGGTTATATGTTATAGTTCTGTATTTAATGTGTATTTCTGTATTTAATGTTTTTGAGGAGCTGTCAAACTGGTTTCCACAGTGCCCGCACATTTCCACCAGCAAGGTGCAGTGGTTCCAGTTTCTCCAAACCTCACCAACACTTACTACTTTCCATTTTAAAAATGAAAGGCATCTTAGTAAGTGTGAAGTAGTATGTCATTGTGTACCTCTAATTTTTGCATTCTCCAAGACAGCCCATGTGGATGGAGGGCAAATGGCGCCACCCCAAGCAGAGCATCCACAGAGCACTTTAGAGTCAGGCACATGGACCAATACTGCAGCCCAGGCATTAGGGCTTCTCCGTCCCATAATTAAAAGAGACAGGGGGGCTGGAGCAGCTAGAAAGGGAAGAAGGGCCTCTCTAGCTCCAGGCACCAAAGGGTTCAATAGGCTTAGAGGATCATGTATAATTGATTGAGCAAAGCCAGCAGGATGACCTTGTTCCTTCCAGCAAAGTCAAAGGCATTTACTATTCCCTATTTTATTGCAGGAATCAAAACCAGATATTCTAGAATCCCAGAACCTGAGAAGCATTATAGGAGTTTTGAGGCTCGGTGGTGCCCCCTAGCAATCCACATATAATTTTAAAATATATATTTTTTTATACCAGGAATTGAATCCCAGGAATGCTCAACCACTAAGTCACATTCCCAACCCCCCTTTTTATATACCTTTATTTTATTTTTATGTGATGCTGAGGCTCAAACCCTGTGCCTCCCACAAGTGCTGTACCACTGAACTACAACCCCAGCCACTCCATATGTAATTTTTAAGACATGATTTGACCTAAGTTTTTATTTGAAAAATAGGGGGGAAATCTGTCTTCTAAAACCAAATTATAAGCTGGGTACAGTGAAGCACACCTGAAATCCCAGTTACTCAGAAGGCTGAGACAGGAGGATCGCAAGTTGGAGGCCAGTATCGGCAACTCAGCAGTCCCTATCTCAAAATAAAAAGTGCTGGGATATTATAGTTCAGTGGTAAAGTGCCCCTGGGCTCCATTTCCATTATCAAAACAAACAAAAAAATTACAGAACATAAATTTAGATAAAATCTTCTCTCCTGAGGTTATGTATCTGAATTTCCAGGACTAAAGAATAAAAAATTTGTTTCTTGGTGCTAGGAATGGAACCTAGAGTCCGTGCATGTGAGATGAGCACTCTACTGCTGAGCTACCCCATGCCCTCAGGACTAAAGAAAATTTTAGGTTTATCCTAGAAAAAAAAGATATGAATTTCTTAAGAGTTAGAGAACTGTTTATCTCAGAACTCATTACACACCAGTGAGTTAGGGCCAAAAACTCCCACACAGTCACACACACACACACACACACCTTTTTTCTTTAAGGTTCCAACCAAATGTTGCATGAGCCCCATCACAGGAAAGATCAGGTCCCTCATGACTTTTGTAGCATTTTGTTTCTCTTTTCACTTGTGGTTCACTAGCATGGTCACTGTTTTCACTATATAAGTCCATGTTTTTCACAAGTATTTCACTGGTATTGTCATTGAGGGTTTTCTCCTCTAGGAGCTCAAAGACAGAGACTGATCAGTCATCCCAGCATCTCCAGTCCCACAAAGGACCTGGTGCAGAGGTAACATCAGTCACGCTTAGTTGAATGAGTGACAGACCACACACTATTTGTCCTATTAAAACCCCATCGAGGGTTGGTACCACTGTTTGTCACTGTGCTCCTGGTGCTTTCCAAAGCACCTAGGGAGCCGTGGAAAGAGCAAGGGTCTCTGAACCAGAAAATCTGGCTTCTAGCCTTGGCTCTGACCCTGACACACTGAGATATGGGCAAGTCACTTCACCTTCCTGGGCCAGAGGAAGTAACTCTGCCCTCAGTCCCTATTAGATGGTAAGCGGATGAACAGGAGCTCTGGGGAGTATGATCTTGTAGTTATGCTCCATCTGAAAATGTGGTGAATTCTAAGCAAGGTAGAGATGCAGTTGTCTATGGGGAGCCATCTAAGCCATGCCCTTAAGCCCATGGCCAAAAAGACACCACCCAGCTATCGCAATGCTTAAATCTACCCTTAGCACCTCGTTCCTTTGAGATAATTTTTCATTTCTCCAGGTTTCTTATTTCAAATGCAAATAATTCCCTTGCAAGGACAGAGAAACTTTTTGTCACTCAAACCTTGGTGGAAACAGAGGGATTCTGTGCAAGAAATAAACATAAAGAGGGATGGACAGAGAGGAAAGAAACAGGCTTTTATTCCAAAGGGGGAGAAAACTATGAGAATTTCAAGGTGAGGAAGAGAAAGAAGTCCAGAGAGAAAGATCCTGGAGACAGCTGGTGGCGGAGACCTGCCTGGCTCCAGATGCTGTCTCTGCTCCCAGCTGTGTGAGCCCAGGAAATCTTACCTTTGAGCCCCACTTTCCTCTTTTGCCAAAAAGCTGACAATTGTTGAGAATAAGATATGGGACATTAAATAGCTTGCAGAGTGGGCACAAATGTTTGTTTCCTCCCCCTAACTCTTAGCTGATTCCATAATTCAGCTGTGTACACAGCAACCTGCAGGCAAATGTCCCTCCCCACCACACACATATCCTACATACAGGCTTCTTTGGCTTTTTCAGCTTGAGCAGCCAAGGTCCCCAAACAGGGGACTCTTTGAGACATGCCATGAAAGGGCAGTTTGTGCTGCTCCTGGCATTGCTGGACAGGAGTTCCCCAGGATCAACACCCTCTCACTTCCTCCTCCAGGACAGCTCTCCCTGCTCCCTTGTATGTGAAAGGGGGACGAGCAGGTAGCCCCTGCTCCCGCCTTCCAGTGGCACACAATCACTCTCAGTGAGTTCCTGGGGCTCCAACATGGAAGCCCTCTTGACCCTCTCTGGCCTCACCATCCTTAGGCTGAGCACCACGCTGTTTCCCACTTGATTGTACCCACTTATCTCTTGTTACATTCGGAGGTGTGCTACCTGTACCTGAAGGGCAACGAGCTGGGCACCTCCTCTTTTGGATTCTCATGAAGCAGCTAACATGGGGCTGCTCATCCAGTGGCCGCTCACTTGACATCTGCAGAACTGAAATGATTCATATGACGGGGCTCGTGACCAGCAGGCATCAGAGGCACAATGGATAGACTTTTTCAACCTGGGAAAGTGTTGGAAAACATATCTACAATTGTTGGCTTTGAGAAATATTACTGTCAATAGAAGCAAAGCACCAACAGCCAAAGGAACACCATCCAGACAGTGAAGGGCTGGTTAAGCTCTTTGGTGACAGAGAAATCTGGATTTGAATCCTTCCTCCGCCTCGTTATAGCCACGTGACCTGAGGCAAGTTAGACTTTCTCTGCCTCAGTTTCTCTCACCTATGAAACAGGTATAACAGTACTTATTATAAAGAATAAAGGGGATGAGTGCATCTAAGTTCTTAGCAAAGTGCCCAGGTTAAACAATATAGTAGGTTACTAAGGATAATAACAATCATTAATGTCAACAAGATTACCTGCAGTGAGGCTTACAAGTGATATATAGTTCAAGGTCAGGAATTGTGTTGGACAAGGCTGTTAGAAAATAGTTGGAAACTCAGTGTAAAAACAAAGAAAATTATAAACAAGCAATCCTCAAATTGATCCTATTATGAATGATCTACCTACCCACTTAGTGCTACTGGGACCTCACATCTGCACAATACTTCCTAGCAGGACCAGTCAGACTTTGAAGTCATGGAGACTGGCAAAAATATAAAAGAATGAGGCAGTTCCACTCTGGCTGTGGTGTGGTAGAGGGACATGGCTTTGAAAGTGTTATGGTTTGGATATGAAGTGTCCCCAGAAAAGCTTGTGTTGAAAGCATGATAAACAATGAAGCAAGGTTGAGAGGTGGGGCTTTAGGGAAAAAACTGAAAGATGAGAGCTGTCATCTCATCAGTGGATTTATCCACTTGATGGATCAGTATTTTGAATGAACTACTGAGTGATAACTGTAGCAGGCGGGGCACTGGCCAGGGGAAGTCATGCTCGGGGGTGAAGCCTTGGATGGTATCAGCCTCTGGCCTTGTCCTCTCTTTGCTTTCCAACAGCCCTGAGCTGAGCGGCTTTTCTCCACCATGTTCTGCTGTGATGTTCTGCCTCACCTCAGGCCTAGAGTAATGGAGCTGACTGTGGACTGAGACCTCTGAAACTGTGAGACCCAAATAAACTTTTCCTTCTCTAAATTGTTCTTGTCAAGCATTTTGGTCACAGCAAAAAGCTAACACAGAAAGCATCCAGTGGAAAGGGCACTGGTGAGGGACACAGATGGCCAGGTGTCTATCCCAAACTCTGCTACGTCACCTCAGCAAGTCACTTTCCATAGCACTTGCTCTGCTTTCCTCCCCAAGGAAGTGAGTTTCAAGAGGAGTGGAAAAGTTTTGAAAACTAACATGCTGGTCAAAGTAAGGTATTAATATTCAGAGCTTTAGGGACAGGCACTTCCCCTACTGCAGGTCCAGTCCTGTCACTTCTTCCTGGCCACTATGAAGCCTCTCATCTTCAAGACTTGCACATGGCCCTCCTTCCCATGAAGACTCTTGGGGTTGAGGGAGGCTCATAGTGCCCTCAGATCATTGTCTGTCTACTCATGGCTACAAGGTCTTGTGATGAATTGAGGGTCTGTCTCTGTTTCTGAGACCCCTGAATCTCTCTATGGTTGCTTGCCTCGCACATGCTTCTGCCATTGTGATACCATCCACCATGAGGCCTTTACCAGAGCTGGACTGAGGCCATTACCATGCCCTTGAACCTCCAACACCAGGAGTTAAATAAACCTCTTTATAAAGAAAAGTTCCCAGCCTCTCATATTTTGTTAGAGTAACAGAAAAGTCTAACACAGCAAACTACCCTAAATCACCATGATCTCCTTGCTCTCATTACTGCAATCAGTAGTAATTCATTTCTTCTTGCATGCAATATTTTCATATTGTGTTCAAATGGTGATTAACTCCTGCTGGCCTTGTTCCCAGGGATTCTGTCCTGTGCCTCTCTATATACCCACAACACTGACTGAGCACCACACCTCCTCCTGAAAAATGTTCAGTAAGTAGTTGTTGCTTAATTTGCAGTTAGGTGTTCCTGGGTCTCAGTCACCTGGTTAAGGTGTTTGATAATTCTCATATCTCAGACTTGGTTAAAAGCACATCTATTAAAGGACAAGTCTTGGGGCCAGACTGTAGGACTTTAAATAAAGTTCTTAACTCTAACTCTACCTCCTTGTCTATAAAACAGGGATGAAAACCATATCAAACCTCCAGAGTTAGGATGAGCATTAAATATGGAATGCATGAGGCCCTTAAAATAGTGCCATCTCAATAGACTCACCGTTTGTTTCTCCATTGCTACGTTAGCTCAGACCGACAATGTAATTCTGAGAAGTTCTGGTTCTGTGGAGAAAGGAAGCAATACCCCGCCACACCAAAGCTTTCTGTCTCAGGACTACTTCTGTCTCTGGAGCTGGAGGAGGCAGGCAGAGTGGGTGACAATAGCTTTCTAGAATACTGGCACAATCAGCATAAATACAGGCAATGTGACAAGATACTCATAGAAGCTCCAAGGAAGCTGGACATCAGGACATCAGAGCCCTAACTTTGGGGGGCTTCACAGCTCTGGGAAACTGAGATCCTAGGGGCTTGGCGAGGGGAGGGAGCAGAGGCAACAAGGAGCCTAACCACCTGGTCCTTCAACCTTGTGGCTCCTCTGAGAGCAAGACACACCCACATCCCTGGGGAGGAACCCAAACCAAGTGATCTTTCAGTGCAAGCTCTCAAATAGCATCTTCACCATCACTGCGGCCACAGCCCACACTAGTCCCTCTACTGGGAAAGACTTCTCTTCAGACCCCGCCTGTAGAAATTCCACCTCCACAGTGCCGTTCAAAGGATGCCTTTGCAAAACTGCTGAATGCCTACTTAGTTTGAACCAGACCTTCTGAGGACTCCAAGAGGAACAGAGCACAGTCTAGTGGGAGCAGCCTGGCAAATAAACAAACATTGAAATTCATTGAGATGGGGCTATAACAGAGACACTGACAAAGTATAAGGGCCATGAAACATTTGCCCTGCAAGGAAGGAAGATGACCACAATTAAACAAACAAAGTAACTTCAATACTGATAAATGGTGGGAAGAAAATAAAATCAGGTAATATGGCACAAAGAGGCTAGAAGGGAGGGTAGTGGGGGAGGCCCCCTGAGGGAACATCAGGCCAAGAGTGGAATGAGCAGAGCTGGGCTGTGGGGAGCTGCAGAGGCAGCAAAAGCAAAGGCCTGAGAAGGTAGCAAAGGTGGCCCTGAGCACAGTGGCTCCAAGGGACAGGAAGAACGTCAGCACAGGTAATGTGAGCAGGGGAGCGAACCAGGCCGAGAGGAGAATATGACAAAATGGTACACTCTGCTATTTCACTCATCGTTTGAATGTAAGAAGACCGGTAGTTGGGAAGAATGATTTGTAAACATTTTTAATGACTGTATTAAAAAATCATCACATAATAGTTGCTTTCTACTTAAAAAAAAAAAAAAAATCACCAAATGATGTACTTCTTGCATGGGGTGCACATCGGAGTCAGACACACTCCCTGCTCAGGCTATAGCAGAAGTCAGTGGGGAGGAGGACAAAAATCTTAGGGGTCGGACTAACTGCTCCTGCAAATGTCCTCACTGCCACTTCTGGGTCCCCGTGGTCAGAGTGGCAAAAACTCTGAAAGCCCAAACCCTAGAGACTGTTGGTAAGTTCTATTCCCAACACAGAGTGAGTTCTAGAAGCTTCTCTCCCAGGCCTCCATGGTCCCCTTATTTGTACTGTCCATTCTCCTATGACTCTTGTGGCTGGACCAGAAACAAATTTAACTTCTCAGGGGTCCCTGGTGAAGGCTCCTTGCCTTCCATTTGCAAGGAATGGGCAAATGCTGACAAGCCTCTTTCAGGAGGCTGCTCTCCCCTCGGTTCTCCTTCTCCAGTTTTTGGCTCCTGGACTCCACGAGACTCCGCAGCTACTCTGGCGAATCTTCAGTCTTCCGGGTTGGAGCCACAGGGTCTGCGGAATTCCTGTCCGTACTCGTGTATCCACTTGTTGGCCACTGGAGACAGCGGGAAGGAAGACGGCCAGCTGAGCAGGGCAGCCATGGGCTGTGCAGCGGGAGGGGCAGATGCACAAGCACCTCCTAACACCCTCCACCCCACCCAGTCCCGGCTCACACTGGGTTTCATGCTGTTTCTTCTAGCAGAGAAGAATAGCAGAGGACAGTGTTCTCCTAAAGTCCAAGAGATCCTGCCGACTGTAAAGTGATTTTTCAAGTGTGTGGGCACTGAAGTCACTCACCCTTCATTATAAAATCCCACCTCCCCTACAAAGCCACTCCTGAGTAATGACAGAAGTGTGGTGGCTTCTTTGGCAGTGTCCATGTCAGCATGAAAGCCTTCTTGCACCTCCTTTTCAGAGCTCGGTGCTCTTGGGCACATACAGCCATAAGCACATCTGCCTGCTGCTTGTGTAGGGCCGCCTCTGCACAGGTGGCACTGACAGAGAGCCTGATGGCTCATGCCTTCGAGCAGTGAAGGGGAGGGACTCTGTTGCCACATTCCTCTCAGCTGTGCCCAGGATCAAGGCCCATGTGGCAAGGTCAATAAACCCTTGTAGACACTTACTCTGTGACAGGACCCTGCTCTTCACGAGCTCCTACCTGTGCGGGGCACCCGATTGATAATCTGACCATCTTAATACAGTGTGGCTCCATAATGAAGCCTGTGGCATGGGAGGGCTTCACGATCTCCCATCCACTCCCTATCTCAGCACCCCTTACCCCATTCTCATGTTGAGATAGGAAGGACTTACCCCATTTATCTCCCACCAGGACAGGACAGCCAGCATGAAGTGTGTCACCGTCCCCCTCACCACTCCTATGCAGGTTCCACCAAAACAGTGCTGCATTCTGAAAACGAGAGGTCAGCCCCGCAGGAGAATCAGACTAGAATCTCAGTCCTTGGGAAGCCCGTGACTAAGGACAAATGCATGCTTGTGGTTCAACAAGGAAACCCTCCCTGCACTCTGGGGCAAGGCATGGTGAAAACAGCACAATCTGACATAAACTGCTATACTCATGCATAGGACACTGATTTAAAGCTCTGCTCCTCTCCAGGCCCTGAGTGTGCAGAGACAAAGCCCATCCAGCTCTGTTCCTTAGAGTTCACAAGAGGCAGATAAAACGGAAAAGGGTGATACAGTGTAGGGAGTGAAGGGCAAGGTAAGGATGGGTGTGGTGGGATTACTGAGGACAGATGCCTAACAAAACCCACAAGGCAGAACAAGATATTCCTCAGTGGAAACTTCATTAGTTCCAAAGCTTATGCTCCTTGAGGCACTTATTACCAGCACCCAGGAAGTAGGCCTCATCATAACCCCCTTCCTGAAGTAGTCCATGCTTAGGGCTTGAAATCATGTAACCAAGAAAGAGCAAAGGTAGGACTGAAGCCCAGGTGTTCTGACTCCAAGTCCTATGTGTTCTTTTGCCCCTACACTCTACTTTTTTCTCCCATGCATTTCCTAGAAACTTAGTTTAATCTTGGCCATTAGAAATAGATCAAGCCTGAAGTAATGAAGGATACACCGACACCTCTATTCCTAAATCTAGAAGAGACGCCAAAGCCCTAGGCGTCTTTTATTGAATGCTTAGAACACATCTTTTATTGAATGCTTAGTACATGCCAGGCTCTGTACTAATTGCTTTATAGGTATGATCTCATGAATTTATTTTCATTTCATTTCTGAATTAGGTAAGGGCTGTCAGGAAGTTTGATAGATCTGAAACTTGGAGGAAATATTCATTCATTAAATAGAACTCTTACCGAATGACTCTCCTCTGGGCCTATCTTTCCCATAGCTCCAATTTCAGTGGTTACTACATATTAGCTTCTCTGTGAGCCCTGGAAGGAAAGGACTCTGAGCTTTCCTCTGTATCCTCAGTGCCTCTAGAATTCAGTGTGGATGCGATTAATAACTGCAGGAACAAACTACTGTAGATAACCCAAGGGTCAATCAAAAGAGGTCTTCCCAGTCAGGCACAGTGGCACACGCCTGTCATCCCAGTGGCTCAGGAGGCTGAGGCAGGAGGATCACGAGTTCAAAGCCAGCCTCAGCAAAAGCAAGGCACTAAGCAACTCAGTGAGACCCTGTCTCTAAATAAAATACAGAATAGGGCTGGGGATGTGGCTCAGTGGTAGGGTGCCCCTGAGTTCAATCTCTGGTGCCCTCCCCTCAAAAAATACAAACAAACAAACAAAAACAAATAGGTCTTCCCTTCCAGCTCTACTGTGACAGGGAAGACAGACACCTACTTGTCACAGAAGTATAAATAAACAGAGCCACAAGTAACATGCCAGGGTAATAGAGAAGACTGTGACTTTATGTTTGATCCTGAAAATCAGGGAAGACTTCTTGTTATCCCCCCTCCCAGGACTTGGATTGCAAGCAGAAGTGTGAAGGTTAGGGGGTTACTTCTGTGCCCTCTCAGCCTCCTCCTCTGGGAGCAGGCCCCACTCACCTTAACCACAGGCACGCTGAAGTTGGCGTAGATGAAGGCCGTGGCTCCTCCAGCTTCCACTGAGCTCAGCTACAATGCCAGAGGAAGAAGCCACAGTTAACATTGCCACCAAATCCCTATTCTGTCCTGTGCTCATTGGCCTGGCCTGTGACGTCATTTTTGCACAGCTGCCCTCTTGTGGTGCCCTGTTTCAACTCTGAAAGACTGTCATCCTTGAAAGATAGTCATCCAACTTCAGGATTTAGGGAGCCTTATTTCCTCATCTGTAAAATGTGAATAACACTAGTGAGAAAACAGTTTAGCAGTATGTATCAGGAGTACTAAATCTATGCATAACCATTTGAACCAATAACACTAATGCTAAGACTCTTTCCTAACCCTAACGAGCTGCTGTAGGGGACTCAAAGGTGACTCCAACAGAGTCCTTCCCCTCCAGGAGCTCTACTGTGACTGTTACCCTAATTTTCCTCACCTTAATCTTCACACTTCTGCTTAGTAAGTACCATACTATGAGTCAGAATTGTTGTTATTATTATTCTTCACATTTTACAGATGAGGAAATAAGTCTCCCTGAATAAGTCCCCTGGTGTTTGCCTGCAGGAACACAAGAAGACAAGATTTTGGGAGCCCTTCTTTCTTTTTCCTTTCAGCTAATATCCTTATTAAGGGCTACAATAAGTATATTCAAACTTTTTTGATTGAGACCCTCAGGGAGAAATGCACCATAATCTGACACACACATAAAGTTTCATAAAGACATTCCAACTGCATGAGACACCTCTGATATTTTTCCTTTTATTTATTTATTTTATACTATTCTAGTACAGTTTTTTAAAATACAGATCAGATTCATTAAATTTAATTTCACAACCTACTAGTGGATCATAACTTGTGACTTGAACACCGGTTTAGATTACAACAATCTGTTTTGTTTTTTTTTATTTTAGTGATGGGATCATACATCATTTTTCTTGCTTCTCTACACATTAACTTTCTTAATTTTATCCACTAAAAATACATTAATGTTTTGATGAAAAAAAAAAAAGACCAACTCACACATGCAAAAAAAACAAACAAACTTAGGTGTAAACATTGACCACTACAGAAGTCAACACATACATTCGGTTGTAGAGTTGTCATAGTAGACAATTTGAGAAATGGAAGAAAGTAAAAAGGAACCCTTGGTCTTTCCTTAAGGACCAAAGACTACAGTGTTAACATGTTCTGAGTGTTTCCTTCAGTCTTACAACAATCTGTTTTTGAAAGGTGGCCATCTCAAGAACTATTTACTGCACCTTTCTCGGGTTCCCCAGATCACTCAGTTCCACTCTAGGTCACCTAAGCTGAGGGTTTCCACCACTGGTATATTCTTGGATTGCAGATATGTTTTCTTAATATAAAGATATTTTTTCTCGATTGTCAAAGAAATACATAGTAATCATAGACATTTTTTAATACAGGAAAGCATTTGAAAAAAAATCACTTATCATCTTGCCATCCAGGAAAAAAAATGCAGTATTACAGTTACATAGTAATATCTGACATTTAGTAAGCACTGACTATATGCTAGACATCACACTAAGTACTTATACTAAATACTATACTAGAAGGATTAGTATTACTTATTATTATTTATATTTTACAGATGAGGAAATAAATCTCAGAGATATTAAATACTTTTCAAAAGGTCACATAACTATTCTGTGACAGTCAGGATTTGCGCTGAGCCAGTACTATCTGACTACAAAGTCCCTGCTCATAAACATTATGTTGTACTTTTGAACATTTAGGTTATTTCCAAATATTTACTATTATAAACAACACTGCACTGAAACTTTTTTTTTGCGGGGGGGGGATGTATGTGTGGTATTGGGGATTAAACCCAGGGGCACTCTATCACTAAATTACATCCCCAACACCTTTTATTTTTTATTTTGAGACAGAGTCTCACTAATTTGCCCAAGCTGGCCTTGAACTTGCAATCCTCCTGCCTCAGATTCCCAAACTGCTGTGATTACAGGTATGTGCCACCAAGCCCATCTTGAACATCTTTTTTTTAAAATTTTTTTTAGTTCTAGGTGGATACAATACCTTTATTTTTATTTTTATGTGGTGCTGAGGATCGAACCCCAGTGCCTCATGCATGCTAGGCGAGCATTCTACCACTGAGCCACAACCCCAGCCCCTGAACATCTTAATCAATGAAATTGTTTTTGAATTTTGGGTTGTTTTTATAGGAAAAAGAATTAGCATTATGAGTCCAAATTGGTATGCATACATTTAATATTTCTGATATATACTGCTAAATTATTTTCTCACCAGCCATATAACATGAGAGAGCAAGTATTACCTCACTCTGCCTAGCACTACTAGAAGGTCCATGTTCTTTTAATTTTGTGGTCATCAAACCCCATCCCACCACAGTCTGTGTTACAGAGCAAGAACTTTAGGTCTGAAGAGGTTGTCACTTACAGGAAACTGAACTGTCTTGGTGATTCAGAACCTGGAAATGGCAGTTTTAGCTGTCAGTGCTCCTTGGTTCCCACTGTGGCCACTTGGAGGGCCAATAGGAACAACTCGATCTTTGTGTTCAAGAAACTAAAAGACAGAATGATTCTGTTCTGTTGTAGTCACTGTGGATACAAGCATGACTCACCAGGGGCAACCTTGACTTTCCTGCATTCCTTTTCCTGTGGTTTTAGACACAATGTAAGGAATGATAAACCAACATATTCAAAAGAAAATCTCATTCTATATGCAATGAAGTTCAAGGGCATGAACTGTAGAACAGTGCTGAAAGAGATATTCTTTATGAATACCTTCACTGTATTAGGGCTGAACTTATGTCCAGTCTGGGCAGAAAATCACTAACTTATTTCAAGTCCATCCTCTGTACTTCTTAGAAATTATTTTCTCTCTACAATATTACTCTTGTCTCCCACAAACCTTAACATTATTTGCCTTTAGAGATGTGATGGTCTTTACCCAACCTGAAGATGAAAGTATTGGTCCCTTGATACTAATTCCCCTTTATAGGGTTCTTTCCTTACTTGCTTGGTGGGATACAATGAGAGAAACATATGAAACTTTCCACAGTGACATTCCCCCTGCACTATCTCCTCAGATCCTTATTACAACCCTGTGAGGAAGTGCAGAGCAAGAAAATGAGCTCAAATAATTGATGTGATATGTACTGAGGCCCCATAGTAAACCAAAGAATCAGGATCAGACCAACTGAGTCCAAAACCAAAGTGCATTCCATTCTACTGTGTCTCAAATGCCTAAAACTCAATTGTACATGCATGTTCTCTCATTCTCTCTCTGTCTCTCTGTCTCTCTGTCTCTCTCTCTCTCTCACACACACACACACACACACACACACACAAAAAAAAAACCAGATATGTGCACAATTGCCATTTAAAATTGCTGGGCCTTTATCCATCCTACCTTCATTACAATAACTGGGCTTCTGTATCTAGGGAACTAGCCATAAAAGATTTGGGCAAGGCAAGAGGGTAAAGAACAGACATACTGTGTCCCCAGATGCTCATATTGTCTGGTTGATATCTACACTTTTCACTGCCTGTGACCTCCCATGCCAGCTTCAGTGATCAGCCAGAGACACAACCAGATGCAGATCCAAGATGTGCTCCCTGCCTGGCAGCCGGCTTCAGCTGTGCCTGATCAGAATGACCACCGAGAGGTCAGATGCCATGTTTAAGAAGTAGTCTCCAGTTCTTCAGGAAGCATAAAACTTAGCCACTGGAGACAAAACCAGAATTGCAGGCATAGAGACTATACGCAATGCCAGTCTCCGACTGCCCTTTCTTGGCTCTTGTATCTGCAGAAACCAGATACAGGCCTGAGAGAAGAGGGAAAGCTAAGGGAGTGTCTGCTCATCCAACGAGCCTGAAAATAGGACTTCATCTTGGGTTGTTATTCACAGCCTCAGTCAGAAGTAATCTTTTCTAATAAGTGTTTGCTTCTAATAATCTCTTCCAAGTGAGAGATGATCAGAATTATGGCTTAGGTATGAAGAAGGAAATAAACCCACAGGACCTGAAGGGAAGGTGATGGGTGAGATAACAAATGCTGGGACCAAGTCCCACAGGACCAGGCCGGGAACCAGAAGAGACAAATTTATTGTTTTGCTTTTTCAGGGGATATAGTAGAGATTTTACTGAAGAATTTATGGGGAAATAGGAGGAGGATTTTCACTGAGACTTCTCTGAGATTTTCATCTCAGAGGACACACTTAAGGAATTTCTCTGTCAGCCTTCCTGTGCTTTCCTGCTGGTGACTGAGCTGCCTGTCTCTCCTCTCTCTCTCCCACACCTCTGCAGTTGCACTTAAGGGTCCACGCTTTCCAACACCAAGTGGGCTGTGGGACCTCAAAGAGGGAGACTCCTTTATTCTCTTCCTGCATTTTTAAGTCTCACCAACTCTTGGCCTTCATTGTAAACCTACTGTCCATCCTAATCCATGGCCTATGACAAGGTCATATTAGATCCATTCCTTTATATCTCCTATATTGTTGAACAACAAAAAAATTCTATTTAAAATTCATCAATTTCCTGAAGACTTTTGTGTTTAGTACCAGATAAAATCAATACATGAAATTGTTTTGAACACCATAAAAAAGAGGAGAGATATAGTTATTAGGTAAGAAGCCCTGGTCCCTCCAGAGCAAGACTCACATAGATCATAAATGTTGCAACTCGGTTTCCAGACTTCATTCTGTATAGGGGACTGCTTGGCGACTGAGACAAAAATAGAACATAACATTATTTTATGCACATGGCACCAGGATGACATAATGAGGGGACCATGTGCTCATCTTTGCTGGCAGGTACTCAATACTCTTTACTAGACACTATTTATTAGACACTCACATGAATGAATTGTGTGCTAATCAAATAGAACTACTTGTCAATAGTGAAAGCTCTATATGAGAGGTGAATTTTGCCTTTGGGTTTTGTGAAATAAATTCATATGTAAATTCTTATAGATCATTATTCTGCAAGAATACCAAATGATAAGACTGGAGTCCCTAATTACTTGCCAAAGAGAAATCTTTTTTTTTTTTTTTGATCATAGAACAATCTGAAATAAAACTTACATACCATAAAATTCACCCATTGTAAGCATACTATTTGATGAACTTTAGCTAATTTCAACATTTGTCCAACCATTTCCACAATCCAGTTTTAGAACATTTCCATCGACTGGTAAAGTTCTCTCATGCCAGTGTTCAATTAATCCCTCTATAACTCTGAGCAATACACTTACCTACTTTCCATTCTGTTTTTTCCCTTTTCATATAAATAGAATCATAAAATGTGGAATCTTATCCATCAGGCTGCTCTTGCTTGTGCACTATTTTGACGATTCTTCTCTGTGGTTGGATGTACCTGTCCATTCTTTCCCTTGATGAATAGTATTCCATTGTGCAGATATATAAAAATTTGTTATCCATTAACCTATGGATGGACTTAAGCCGTTTCTAATTCTTGGCTAATAAAGCTACTATGAACATTCCCCCATGCAAGTGTGTGTATAGATGTATATTTCCGGGGCTGGGGATGTGGCTCAAGCAGTAGCGCGCTCGCCTGGCATGCGTGCGGCCCCGGTTCGATTCTCAGCACCACATAGGTGTATATTTCCTTTTCTCCTGTGTAAAATATCTGGAATTGAAGTGGCTGGATCATAGGCTGGTGTACCTTTAACTTTTGAAGAACTGCCAAACTCTTTTCCAAAGTGACTGTTTTATTTGACATCCCCCCAGTGTGTGAGTCCTCACTGTCCTCACCCACACTTGGTATGATCTCATAAGATATCTTTTTCATTTTAGCTCTTCTAATAGGAATACAGCGATATTTCATTGTGGGTTCAACTTTCATTTATCTAATGGTGTTGAGCATCTTTTCACATGTTTATTAGCCATTTATTTCTCTTCTTTGAAGTGCCTATTTAAATAATCTTTTGCTCATTTAAAATTTTTGAGTTGTGAGGCCAGGGTTGTGGCTCAGTGGTACAGCACTTGTCTGGCACATGTGAGGTACTGGGTTCGATCCTCAGCACCAAATAAAATGTGAATAAATAAAATAAAGTTAAGAAAAAGAAAACAAATTAAACTCACCCTAAAAAAAAAAAGAAAGAAAATTAGTTGTCTGTTGAGTTATAGAAGTTCTGCATATATTTTGGATACAAATCCTTTATCAAGTATATAATTTACAAATATTTTCTCCTAATTGGTGACCTGATTTTTCATTTTCTAATGGTGTTTTCTGAAAAGCAAGATTTTAATTTTGACAAGGTCCAATTTATAACTTTTTTCTTCTTTTATGGATCAGAATTTGGTGATCTATAACTCTGCTTTGCCTAACCTGTGGTTATAAAGATTTTCTCCTAGGTTTTCTTCTAGAAGTTTGTTTTTTTTAAAAGAACATATTCTTTTTTATATACATTTTATTTATTTTTATGTGGTGCTGAGGATCAAATCCCGTGCCTCGCACATGCAAGGTGAGCCACAACTCCAGTCCCTCTTCTAGAAGTTTTATGTTTTGCATATATGTCTACAATCCATTTTGCATTGATTTTCATAAATGTCATGAAATAGATTCTGATATTGCTATCATTATTTTGCTGGTAGATTACTGAATTATCCCAGCACCATTTGTTGAAAAGGCTATATTTTCTTCATGGAGTTTCCTTGGCATCTTTGTGAAAAAAACAACTGACCATAATTGTACAGGCTTATTTCTGGATCCTCCATTCTGTTTCCTTGACCTATGTTTCTGTCCTTCCACCAATACCATATACAGCCCTGGTTCTTGTAGCTCTATTCTGGAAATGACTATATGATGTCTGTGAATGAATCAGTGAACAAATGAACAAGTGAATCATGAAATCAGTAGTGTATAGCCTCCAATTTTGTTCTTCTTTTTCTAAATTGTTTGGCTATTCTAGTCCTTTGCATTTCCATATACATTTTAGTATCTGTGTGTTAATTTCTACAAAAATAAGCCCTCTGGAATTTTAATAATGTTGGGGTTGAATGTATAGTTAGATTTGGGGACTGTTTTTTTAACCCTCAAAAATTGATTGTTACTGCCAGCAAAGGAAGGCAGTTGAGATCATAAGAAAAGAAGAAGGGCTGAGATAAGGACAGTCCTCCCTGGGAAGTCCCCAAATGAACAGGAGACAAGATTCCATAACAGGCCACATTCTGCCAACATAGCAAATTCTGGAAAGTGGAATGGTAACAGATAAGAAAATGAACCAGCAACAATCAGCTAAAACCAAGATTTTTAGATATTCCTTAAATAAGAACCTTTGTTCTAAGATTTCATTTTGTATGACTCTGAGAGCCCTACAAGAGCTACATCTCACATAAATAAGCAATCCATTCGCTTTGGCCTCAGAGGATTGGTCATTGGAAACATTGTTACCGTAGCATGGTCAAAGTGAGGCTCATAGTGCCCTCCAATGCCATAGTTCACCACCTGGAGATACTCTGCGTAAGGAGGCTGGACATCAAGGCCTGTGAGGGCTGCGATGCGGTGGTCAAGGGTCACCAGCATTGGGTCAACAGTGTCCTTTAGCCAGGCACTAAAACATACCACAGAGTATAACATCAGTGATTCAGTACTTGAAATGACTACATGTCATGTCTGTGAATGAATAAATAAATGATCAAATGGATACAAGTTCTGGAGGGCCAGGGGAGAGGGGAAGAGAAGCAGCATGAATGCCTGATCAAATACACATCCCTCATGTTAAGTCTGCCCAATTCATTTTGCTTTCTGTCTCAACATTCACAGGTTCATTCACTCAATTAAACATTCTCGGAGGCCCTGACCCATTTCTGAGCTAGGTGCTGAGGCTATAGAGTAAAGATGCATAGTGCCCATGACTGCGACACCCATGACTGTGACTGCCCCTGAAACTGCTCTGTGGTAAAGACTTCTACAACAGAGGAGGCCGGTGCCATAATGGAAAAGCTTGGGATTTAAAGTAAGAAGATTTCTGAACATTCTGGCATGCCCCTGTAGTCCCAGCGACTCAGGAGACTAAGACAGGAAGATCACTTGAGCCTAGGAATTTGAGGCCAGTCTGTGCAACATAGTAAGACCCAAAAGAAAGAAAGAAGGGAGGGAGGAAGAATTAAAGTAATAAGACTAGTTCCTGATCCTCCCTCTGTGTGATCCTAAGTCAGGTACTTAATTTTGAGCCTAAGAGTCAGTGTGCTCTTCAATAAAATGAGGATAATAATAATATCTGCTTCACAGACTCATGAAGATTGTGAGAGAAACACTATGAGGATGCTTTGTAAGCTGTGTTGGTGACTGCTGTGAATTCCAGGAGCATCTCTGGGAAACCAGGACAGGTCAAAGACCGAAGAACATATAGCTCAGACTCTTCCTAAATGTCTTGTTGAGATTCTGACAAAGTAGAATTTTGGAATCCGAATTTAGATTCCAGGGAAATGAGGACATGCTCCCCAAGCAAAATCTCATGGGAACACCATGAAGGCTTCGAAGGGAAGAACCCTGGCATGACATTGGAAGACCACTTCTTTGCTCTTTAAATGATGACTAACAGAAAATAAGTAGAGTGAGAAAATGAGAAATACACTTTAAACTGCTGGGGAGCAGAGAGGAAGGAGTTAATTCTACCAAGGCAATTAGGTAAAATGATAACATGTAAACAAAATTCTGAAGGGTGTGTACCAATTCAACAGACGGAAAAGAGCAGGTGTATTCCAGCCTGAAGAAATTGCATGAGTACAAGCATGAAGGTGTGATGATAAATATGTGCAAAGGTCCTTACCAGATGCTCATAAACTTCCCAACTTGCAAACTGTGAGCTAGATAAACTTCTATTCTTTATATATTATCCATTCTGTAGTATCCAATTATTGCAACCAAAAATGGACTGAGAAATGGGTAATTGATAGTGAAGGTGACAGCAGACAGACATGAGTGTTGGGAACACGAGGTTAAGGGAATAATTCTATAAACTGAACTGACTCCCATGTGCTTTCTTTAAAAAAAAAAAAAAAAAAAAGCAATTTAATTTATCTGCAGCCCTGCCTGGGTTAAGTTAATAAGATGTATTACATTGGGGCTGGGGTTGTGGCTCATGGTAGAGTGCTTACCTAGAAAATATGAGGCACCACATAAAAATAAATAAAATAAAGTTATTGTATCCATCTATAACTAAATATATATTACATTTCTCAGCAACCAACCTGCTATCTGCAGGAGAAATACAGGACCAAAATGCCAATAAGGAGAACACATTACCCTGAAGTAACTTTTTTGTAAGAACAAGTTCAATGGGCCAAAGAGACTTAGAGTTGCTTGGGCCTTTAGCATGTGCAGTGGGGCTTGGAAGTTTGATGCAATCCTGCTGAAGTCAAAAGTCAAGAGGTGGACCTGGGTGGGACTCTCTGGAAACTTCTCTGGGATCCTCAACAGAACTGGAGGGAAGGCATGGCATATGGCCCTTCTCCTCTCTGTAAGGACCCACTCTCTCCCTTGAGAATGTCCCCTTTTCCTATTCCTTCTAATAAACTCATGCCTCTGAACAACATGTTTGAAAGCTCTCTGGTGTGATCCCCAGAACTGGACCTCCACAAAGTCTCACCTTTGCAGCTGCTTGGTCCCACAGGCAGGCCCTTGCTCTGTAACAAAGGTTTGTGAGCAAGAAAATGATTTGGCAATTCAGAGCTCCCCAAGGACTTCTGAGAGACCAATTCCAGTGGAGTTATGAGGACAGAACCAAAATTCAGAGGATTAAGGAGTGATGTAAGAGGATGGAGGTAGTCTGATCTGAAAAGAAAATATCACCTATTCCCCTAAAGGAAACAAATCTAAATAGAAGATTGAATATTCTTTAACACAAGAATTTCAGAAAGGTTAGAAAAGACAATGAAGTTGAGGTCACACAGACCTTTTAAATATTGGTGAATAACTCCCAATGCTAAAGGTACCAGTTAGGCCAAAATGATTCTGAATGAAAGCTTTCATTTCTCACCTCATTTCCTAGGCAACGCAAACTAACCATCCATTCTGAGATCTGGTCTCTCCCCAGGGAGGCTGCCAACGCTGGCTTAGAGGGAGATTTTTTTCCTCCTACTGTATCATCAGTCCCCTCAGTGCAAATAAGGGATTCAAGGGGAGGGCAGGGGTGGAGGGAAGAGGAAAAGCTGGACTCCCACAGTTGAATCTCTTCCTCTGGAGAAGCCCTGAGGTCTTGGAAGTCTATTCATCCCTTTTGCTGAATGTTGGCAAGCTGTGCTTGCATATGAATCAGGAGGTGGGAATGGAACCTTATAAAGTCAAATTACAAATGCAGGCAGGAATTCTCTGGAAAAGTGATCTTGGTTAGAAGAATGATTATATGCTTACTCTGGGGTGGAAGGCAAAGGAGTTTTTTTTCAAGTCTTTCCCTCATGGCCTCCCTCATGAATTCCTCAGAAATATAACAAACTCGAGAGAGGACAGTGGAAACTTCTTCCTCTCAGAAAGAATGTAGAGATATATAACATTCTCAATATTGACCTGTAGGGTCTCCAGTGTCCTTGCCAACCGGGCGGTCAGCTGTGCCTGGGCCCAGGAGTCTGAGAGGAAGGGCTCCTCTTACCTTTTGCTGATACGGTACTCCACTTGCAACTGTTTTTCCCCTGATGCCACCACTGATCTCTGGAGCTGGTGGGAAGGACATGAAACAAAGTCCAGGCAGTTATGATGCATGGGGAGGGGCTGACATGCCCTTTATGGAAGCACAAACATAGACAATAGAGAGTTCCTTCGTCATTAGAGGATATTTTGCACCTGGTATTATTTTAGGGATGGGTCAGTTTTGAAAATGAAAAAACTCAAAACAAGTGACCAAAAATCTTATCCTTAACCACAGGATCTGGTAGCCAGCAAGCACTTAATAAAAGTTTGTCTAACTGAAATGAACTGATTCTTGAATCTACTTTGTGTCTGTTAGTCTGTGGTAAGAACAAGGGCTATTTCTCATCCTTCTTTGTATAGCACAGTGTGGGTCACCAGCCCTCACATAAGGTAGGCTGCACTTGGTGTTTGTTGAATTAAATGAGCTCCTTCCACAACAGCAAAGTGTGTACTCAGAGGCAGCTGCTTCATTTGAACAATTGTAACAAAAGCCCTTCCTCACAGAGAAGCACAATCCCTTTTACTTCAACTGCCTTGATGAGGAAAATCTATAAACAATTTGAAGTCACTGATTTAACTCAATGTCTCTATTTTGTTGTGAATATCTGGTTATATATAGCTCTTAAATTATTTTTCATAAAATACCTCCTAATTGCAAAATCACTGAATGAGGGACCGAAAGATAAACATTACTTATTTACACGAGGATGTGTCTACTTTTGCTTCTGTCATCAGAGTAGCAGCTCTGTGAGGGCAAGGTCTTGGTCTGTTTTCATAGCTGTGTCCCCAGGGTACAGAGCTGGGCAGGGAGGTGCTCAGTATGGATTAAGCAAACAAACAGATGTACAAAACAGTGCCTTGCGCTGAAAGGTACTCCCAGGACTCAGCCAGCCCTGGTGCTTCCCAGGCAGTTGGGATTCTAGTGGGGACAGTCTATAAAACACAGCACCTCAACACGTTCCTTGGCCTGTTTTTCCACAAGATTAGGATGCAGGGAATCAGGTGACTGATATTACCTCTATCCATCCTTCACTAATCGTTCCTGGTATTCTCTTCCTAGGATATTCATAGAGGAGAGAGGAGGAATTCAAAAAGGACAGATGAAAGATGTTTCCTTCTGTTATTTTAGGGCAAAATCAAGGAGTTAAAAAAAAAAAATCCTGGGCCGGGGTTGTGGTCAGTAGTAGAGCGCTTGCCTCGCTTGTGAGGCACTGGGTTTGATTCTGAGCACCGCATGTAAATTAAAAAAAGTAAAGATCCATCAACAAGCAAAAAAAAATATTTTTTAAAAATTCTGGAAGTCCTCCAATTAAGGAGCTACTCTGTACCTAACTCCTTTAACATTCATTTACTGTGTACCTCCAAGTCATTCAATTTAGGGAACAAGTATTTATTGGTTGTCTTCTGTCCTAAGTATTCTGCTATGCATTGGAAGAACAATACATTAACCCAGAGTCCTTGACCACATGTCATATAATGGGGCCATAACAGCAAGTACAGGGTGCTGTGGAAATACAAAGTGGACATCTAGCCCACTCTTACAGGGATAGGAAGGCTTCCCAGGATATCCATAAGACCCATTGCAATCATACAGGTAAAAAGACATCAAGAGTTTTGCAGGCAGAAAGAAGAAACAGCCCAAGCCATTTACAGAAAAGAAAGCTCCCTGCAGTGGAGTGTCAAGTACAAGAGGGAGATGTGGTGAAAGGGGTGAGCAGCAGTCAGGCCAAGGCGCTTTGTGAACATTTGAGGACACAGTAACCTATTAAAGAGTTAAAGCAAGGCATTTAGAAGGAAATCTGGCTTTTAAAGATTACGCTGACTGCAGAAAGCACAACACAGGCAAAGGCATTTTAAGAAAGACAATACATGATGCTTGCTAATTTATAGCGTGGCCAGGGAGACAGAGTACTAACCCATGAAACAGCTACTAACATCAAACAACATATAAACGGTAGACTAGCTGGGATAGTGGCATGCGCTCAGGAGACTGAGGCAGGAGGATCATGAATTCAAAGTCAGCCTCAGCAACTGAATGAGGTTCTAAAGCAACTCAGTGAGACCCAGTCTCAAAAAATATATATTTTTAAAAAGGGACAGAGTGTGTCTCCGTGGTTAAGTGCCACTGTGTTCAATTCCTGTTACCAAAATTTAAAAGTTAATTACCAAACAACTCATGACAAAAATTTTGAGTTCAGAGGAGGAATGCATTATGACATGTGCCCCCGCCCCCAAAGTGCTCTGAAATGTAGAGTCACTCAAAGAACCAATGAAAGTAGACCAGAGCATTAGGACTAGCAGGCCGGAGGGAGGCCTGGGGTTTTAACAGAATCTTCCAGGGTGGGCAGATGTGGGTAGAGAAATGATGACAGAGGAAGCTTTGGAAAGATACAGCGGAAAGGAAACAGGTAAATCCAACTCAAGCCTCTGCAGCTTCTGTGCTCAGCTGTGGGGAGTCGGGCGTTGGGGGGACACTGCCACACAAACCCAGGGCTTACTTCTGGAAGAATCAAAGGCCAGTCAGGCATCAGCAACTTCTGGGGGAAGGGAGTCTGGTAAGGCTTTTGTGTGCCACATGGAAGATCTGTCCTGAAGGATTCCATGAACATCTCTGGGTGGGCCACCTGTCCCATCACCATGGCAACAGAGCTGTTCTGAGTAAAAAGCCACTGCTGGCCAAATGTGACTGCTGACGCTATTGAAAATATATTGTCCCATCACCAGTAGAGCTTGATCATTTCAAAAACATCATGTACAAAGATTCCAGACTTGCCCAGAGAGACTTTGGGTTAAAACGATTATTGGTGTTCTCCCTCCAGTCCATATTTGCTGCTCTGCCAGGCTGGGTCCCAGAGTGGAGATGGGAGGGCAGAGCTGCAGCCCACCCAGGACAGACATGTAATGTGGGGACTGTCACTAGATTCAGGGGCTGCTTGCTACCACACATAACTTAGGCTACAAGAACAGCAGAACGGCAACCAATCTACCTCTAAGTGTCAGTAATGATGTTGCTACATGTATGACCTTCCTCTCCCTGGGCCTTAGTTCCCTCTTTAACAAGATTATGAAGTTGAACTAAATAATCTTTCCGTCTGTCAGTCTGTAAATATGTATTAGGATTTCTTGTCCCTGTCATGTTTTCCATTTCTTCTACTAATTAATGGCTGGTGTTTGGGGAAGTTTCCTTTTATTTTTTGAGGTGAGATTTACGTACAATGACAAGCATAGACCTCAAGTGGACCATTTGCTGAGTTTTGACAACTGTGTACAGCTATGGACTCCACACTCTTAAGAAGATACTGAGGGCACATTTTCAACATTCTAGAAAAAATCCTCTGGCACCTCATCCCACTTAATCCTTTCCCTCTAGAGGCAACTGCTGTTGTGATTTCCTCCACCATCTTATGGGCTGGCTGGCATTCTTTTTTTTTTTTTTAATATTTATTTATTTTTAGTTCTCGGCAGGCACAACATCTTTGTTGGTATGTGGTGCTGAGGATCGAACCCGGGCCGCATGCATGCCAGGCAAGTGCACTACTGCTTGAGCCACATCCCCAGCCCCTGGCTGGCATTCTGAACCCCTGGATGATGAAGGGACTAGCTGTGGAGCCTTCCTTTCTCACGCTCTGAACTCCAGGCACGTGAAGACACAGGAGCTTTGGGGACACTCACCCATGGTTCTGCAAGCTCGCGAATTTTCTGAGCCTCTGAGTCACTGACAAAGTCATGATAGAGAGCAACATAGGGCTCTAGGTGAATGATCTCTTTCCGGATGGGCTGCAGAAGCAGGAAGGGGCTGGAATTGGTCTCATAGGAGCAGTAGAGGCTAGGGATCTGGTAGTGAATGGGCTGGAAGGAAAAAATAGACTCAGCATAAAAGAAGATGGACCTAAGAGTGAAATCATCTTAGGGGAACTAAAGCATAAAACCAGGAATTTGAGAGATATTGAATATGGTTACTTGGATACTGTCCAAGGGAGCTTTATTGTTTTTCAAGGCATCAGCTTTTCCCCTTTTCACTGTCCAAATTCTAGCTTCTCACTCTGTAGCCAGGCCTATCCCCTTTCTTTTTTCCTGAGGAATCCTACCTGGGATCCCAGGGTCTGACACAACTCCTCATATGTGTCTCTAGTCCGCAGGTGGGGCACTCTGGGTCTCTGGATGACTGTCTCAGCTACAGCCTGGTGGGGGTTCTCTGCCAAGAGCCTTTCATATTTCAACACATTCCTGGCCATCCTCTTATTTTCTGGGCCTGGGGAAAATCAGAGCAGGGAATAATACAGATTAACAAACACTAGTCCCAGAAAGTGCTACCAAGATTTCCTGCAACTTTACTGTCACAGAAGACTGGCTCTAGGACATTCTGAATAACTCCTTGTCAGTGCCCATATTCCCAGAAGAGAATCTGGTATTTAAAAAAGACTGACTTGCACCCAGTGGATCTGAAAGTGCAAAAGGTTTTGGGAAGGAAGGTGGTACCTACACTCTTAGATCCAGAGACCAAGAAGACGACTGTTCTGGGACGGCATTATGGTTAGTTTTATCCATAGAATAGAAACTTCATTCATTAATTTGTTCATTCATTCATTACCCATCCATTCAATAAATGCTCAATAAACAACCAAATACTGTGCTAGAGGCTAACCTCCCAGAATTCAGAGTCTAATGACCACTTAGAAGAAAACATGTCAGGGGCTGGGGGTTGTAGCTCAGAGAGGCATTGGGTTTGATCCTCAGCACCACATAAAAATAAATAAGTAAATAAAATAAAGATATATTTTTTAAAAAGAAGAAAAAACATGGTAAGGACAACAAAAGGAAGTCCAGAGAGTCAAAGCCTATGGCACGGTGACCCAAACCTGTTCTACCCTGGGGAACCCGAAGCTAATTCATCCTCGGCTCCATTAGATCCCTCAGCATTCCTAACAGGCCTAGGCCTAGAGCAGTGCAATATGAGACAAAGGGTTTTTAGATCTGGGTTCTAGGCTAATTCCCACAAGCCCCCGAGAAACCCTGTGTCTTGCTTGTGCCCACCTGTTTGTGCCCACTTTGGCTGCAAGATGCCCCATGGGTTGGCAACTACCCATGGCCCGCTGGCCTCTGTGTATGACTCTCAGTGCATCTCAGAAGGAGGTGCTGAATTGTTCTAATGCTCCCAAAGTGTCTGAAGAGCCCCATGTGCTTCTAACCACCACAACCACCCTGGCAAAAGAGCAAAGGAGTACGCAGAAGTTACTATTCCTTGCTAACAAAAGGAAAAATCAGATTTTGGAGAATGGAAATGATGAGCCCAAACTCAAGTAAAAAATACTGCAAAGCTAGAATGAGCTGGGACCCTCAACTTACCAGGCCCTATTTACTCACCTGTGATAGCACACAATTTTGATTTTGGGGGGAGAGACAGAAATTTTAAAAAATATATTTATTTTTCTGTTGTAGTTGGACACAATATCTTTATTTTATTTCAATATCTTTATTTTATTTATTTTTATGTGGTGCTGAGGATCAAACCCAGGGCTTTGCACATTCTAGGCGAGCACTCTACCGCTGAGCCACAACCTCAGCCCCCGAGACAGAGATTTTAATAGATCAAGCACAAAGAAATAAAGGAAGGCTGAGTTTTAATTTCGTTTATATTAGTAATTGCTCATGAGTTTCCAGACCACTTAATAACTTCCATATCCTACTGTTCGCCAAACTCTCAGAAAGGAATAATTGATACAGTCATTGCTTTGTATCCACAGGGGACTGGTTCCAGAAATCCATAGATGTTCAAGCCCCTTATATATAATGATATAGTATTTGTATATAACCTGTGCACATCTCCCATAAACTTTAAATTATCTCTACATTATTATTTTTCTTTTTTTAAAAAATTTTAGTTGTAGATGTATTTATTTATTTATTTTTATGTGGTGCTGGGGATCCAACCCAGTCCCTCATGTGTGCTAGGCAAGTGCTCTACCACTGAGCTACAATGCCAGCCCCATCTACATTATTTGTAATGCACAATACAATGTAATGCTATTACATAGTTGTTTTACTGTTATCACCTAATGAATAATGACAAAAAAAAATTCTGTACGTGTTCAGAACAGACACCATTTTTTTCAACCATCTTCAATCTGAAGTTGGTTGGGTGGTTGGGTTCACAGACGTGGAGAGCAGACTTTACTAAATGGATTCATTAAGAAGTAATGAATAGGGACTGGGGATGTGGCTCAAGCGGTAGCGCGCTTGCCTGGCATGCGTGCAGCCCAGGTTCGATCCTCAGTACCACATACAAACAAAGATGTTGTGCCCGCCAAAAACTAAAAAATAAATGTTGAAAGTTCTCTCTCTCTCCCCCTCTGTCTCTCTCACTCTCTCTTTAAAAAAAAAAAAAGTAATGAATAAATATAGTTATAAAGTCCTACATGAAATACCTTATAAATATTAGGACAATTAAAATAGCTTTTGTGTCTTATTTGAGTATCTAAATACCTTATTAAAAGAAAACCTAGGAAGCCATTCACTACCAAAATTTTAAGCAAAATTATCCAAGCTGAGACAGGAAGCATATTCCTCCAGTTGGACTCATTTTGTTGTCAGTAAGGCTCCCCTGAAGGGGAATGAAGCTGAACTGTAGCCACCTGGGCAGGGTGCTCACCTAGCAAAGTGAGCTCTGGTTTTAAAGGAAAGAACTGATAGCTCTCTGTAAACAGCCAAAGTGAATAATCCTCTGAATCATGCTCCTTCCTGCACACACAGCACACATTGATTTCATTCATTCCTGGGTCTTCCAAAACCTAGGTCTTTAAAATGTCTCTGAAGAAACTGGTTCCCAGCCTAGGCTTGTTCCCTTTGAAGAACAAGCTGGGAAGGGACAGGTTGACATCTCTGCATTTTCCAACTGACTTACAAATTTCTGCCAGTGCACTGATGTGAATATACATGAGATTTCACCCAAATTTGAAATGTTCTTTAGACAACAAAATTAAAAGAATGAAAATAGATAACTGTACTTTACTTTTCCGGGATTACAGGCCAAAAGCAGAAGTCAGACCAATGGCTGGCTTATCTTATCATCACTTACTGTAGAGAAGAAACTCTCGGGAGAGGCTCAGGGCACACGAAACATTTCCTGCCTTATTAAAAAAAGAAAAGAAAGTGTTAACTGTATTAAAGATATACTCTCTGACCAAATAATTCAATGGACATTTTTTAAGCTATAAAATATTCTTATTATCAAGTAGATAATAAGGCTCTTTGAAAGAAGCAGCAGGCTAGAGATGTAGAGAATTTGTGACTGTGCTGCAAAAATCAGGTGTCCTCAGACTCCTCACTTATAAATGATTTACTACCACCCTTACCAGAAGAACAAGGGTAATTTAGTAAAAACTTCTTTAAAAAAAATTAAGATAAGCTTTCTTAAAGGCACTCAAATCTCAAAGTATGCAAAATGATATAATGACGGGGTATTTTGTTATTAAATTTAAATGAAACTATAAAAACTCTATTAAAATTATAATTTATTCCTAGGGTATAGAAAGTCAGTGGGAAGGAAGCAAATGTTTCTCTGAACCAAAAGAGAAACATTCTCCAATGCATAAGAATTAATTGTCCTTGCAGCCATTCAACCTTGGGCTCAACTGGTCAAAAGGAAACAGGAGATTTCTAGACCAATCTGGGCAACAGAATCCCATACAGTGGGGTGTAATCCTCCTTTGGGTGCTTCCAAATGATGATTAGCTGATAAAAACTGTGTACCTTTTCAATTCTTTCATCTTACTTTAGCATATTAAGAATTCATTTTAGTGATAAAAGCAATATGCACATTAAAATATGATATGCAATGAGCAATGTGATAAAATGACCCCCACTGAAATCCAGGCACTGCAAGCACTTTGCATAATACAAAATAATAATAATAATTGGGCACTGTATTTAACACCCCATCTTTTGGGATGTGCTACGTCAGGCTACCTCCTCTAAGTCTTTCTACATAAAGTCTCCATTTTTTTCCTCGATTAAAACTCAAATCTTCTCCCTTTTTGTTACATCATGACTATTCCATTTTCACTTTAACATGCAGCCATTAAGCAGGAGAGTAAAGAAAAGTAAAGAAAAGCACACAGACATTTTACAATAAAGACTCAGGACTTCCACGAAGTGAACAGTATCAGCTGCGCTGAGAATAAGACTGTTTTCACAGTAACATGTGGGTTTGAACCACCCACACCACCCTCATTTTTCTTAGGAAAACGAGGAAAGAAAATAGAATACGGGGGTTCTGAGGGTTTAGATCAGTGACAGAGTGCTTGCCTAGCATTCCCAGGACTCAATCCCCAGCACTGTAAAAATAAATAAAATAAAATAAAAAAGGAATTAAGGAAATAAAAATGGTTTATTAGCTTTGGAAACCAGGGAACTGACTCCATAGAGATTTTTTCAGCCTATTCTTGAATACTGCACAACTCCAGTGAGCAATGGGGTTAACAATACAAAAATATGGCAGCTGTGTACTTAGGGAACTGAACCTCTAAGTGAGGCACAGCAAGTAGTCCTTCAACAGTGCCAAGGGAAGATGACAGCTGCATGAGGCACTGAGGCTGGTGCTACAGCACAAAAATGCCAGCTCTGGAGACAGACACCAGACATGTGTCTGTCAGTGGGAGAGCGCTCAAACTTCTTCCTCTATGGCAACATCATGACACAATGTCTGTGAAGAGCTATGAGTTGCTGAGAGCACAAACAAGTGATCTACAGCCACCATGACCCAACTAATTGCCTCCTACTATGAGCTTCATGGTAAGTTTAGAATTTTTTTGTAGACTTCGTTTACTCACATGTGATATATGGAAATAATAAAATAAATGCCCTTCCCACTTGGTCCTATTGGGAAGATGAAATAAATTAAGAGACAAGAAAATGCTTAGAAAGTTGTAAAGCAGATGTAAAGCATTACCTTTATTATGATACAAGCAGTGAGCTTCACTCACTCCCCTACCTGGAAACAGGCAAAGGCCAAGTGATCCAAGGCATCTTCTAGGCTTGCTTCATCCTCTGTCTTCCACTCCCCATAAGAGCCTCGGAAGAGACTGACAGCCTCCTCCAGCCATGGAATGGCATGGTAGTAATCCCCCATGTCATAGGCCACCTGCAGGGACACAAGTACCACTACTAAAGGCTTAGTCCACAGGCAGAGGAAAGGAAATGATGATTTAAAGAGTAAAACAGCCTTTGGAACCTAAGAAGGCAAGTCTTAACCTCAAATTAATTTTAATTTGATTTACTGAACATCTATTATATACAAGGCATTGCACAAGGTGGAGAGGAGACACAAGAGTTGTTGCATTTAAGGACTTATAATTTGTGAGAGAAAAGAGGTATGAACTCAAGAAACCATAACGGAAAGGTAGGAATGCTTGAAGGAAAACACATAATATGCTTTGGAGAGATAGGGAAGTGAGGAGACTTGGGAGTCTAAGGCTCACGCAGGAAATGGCATCTGAGATAGGCCTTCTTTGAAGAAGGAAAAGGTTTCAAGAACAGAAGTAGGGAAGAAGAGCATTTTAAGATGGGAAAATGGGCTGGGTGTGCTGGTACACACCTGTAATCCCAGAGGCTCAGCTCCGGAGGCCGAGGAAGGAAGATCACAAGTTCAAAGCCAGCCTCAGCAACTTAGTGAGCCCCTAAGCAACGCAGTAAGACCCTGTCTCTAAATAAAATATTAAAAAGGGCTGGAGATGTGGCTCAGTGGTTGAGTGCCCCTGAGTTTAATCCCCTGTATCAAAATAAAAAAAGGGAGAATGGCAAAAACAGAAGTCAAAGACAGAATATGTTCCATAGAAACAGAAAATAAACATAAGGAACGTGAGTTAAGCTAATTACAGTCTTAAATGTCACATTGTTAAGGAAGATATTACTGGTGGCAATGTGAGAAATGGATTAAATTTATTTACTTATTCAGTATTTGCTGAGCATTATGTTCTTGGTGGTCCTTGTCCTTGAAGAACTTGAATCAAGTGAGGGTACAAGAGCAAACCAATCATTGTGACAAATCCATTAGACACCTCAGTGAAGGCAGACATGGGAATGCTGTGGGAGCTAGTGGAGTTGTTCTGATTAAATGTCAGAATGATGGGCAATATGTCAACGTGTGCCAAGCATAGCTCCTGTCTCCTAATAGCTTAAGCTAACTAGAAAACCAGACCGGAAGGTGGAATTTCCTGGAAGTCATTACTGGAAACAACATGGAATTACAGTCACAGAGTTGGAAAAACTCTTACTAAATTCAGGTGTAACATCCAGACAGAATGGAACCTAGAGATATGGCAGCTTGTAGCCTAAATAGTAAATTAATTCCCATCCTAGGACTTCCATTAACCTTCTGTTTTACATTTCTGTTCCTTTCCTCTTTGTGAAAGGATTAAGCTGAAGAATAACATTTAAAAAATAACTGAACTTTTTCTACTGAATTAACCTTTTATTTTATTTTATTCTTTTTTCTGGTGTTAAACCCAGAGGCTCCTGCATACTAGGCAAGCACTCTACCACTGAGCTATTTATTTATTTAATAGCTATTTATTTATTTAACTATTTATTTAATAAATATTTCCATGAGCAGCTTTAAGTTCTAGCAATGTAGTCAGCTGAAATAACTGAAATTCTTCCAGAAATATTCAGATATTTTAAACAAAATACAAAAATCATTTTATTATATATTCTCAAGAAAAAAAAAAAAAGGAAAATACCAGGTACCAGAAACAAAACAAAAAAAAAAAATCTAAGAAAAATGCTGAAACAGCAAAATTCGAACATATATAACATTTTAATTATAAAGTTACTTGTTATATTATTTCATGTACTCTTCTGATATTTGTAATGTTTTACCTTTCAAAATAAATAGATAAATATAGAAATAAGTATTGCCAGGAAGTTTTTCCAGAGTGATTTACTAAATTTTCAACATATGGTTTTAGTTTCAGAAAGGCCTCACTGATGAAGCTCATATTGGTACCATACATCAAACTACTTTAACTGACTTAAATTTAAATTAGCCATGAACATGACAATTGGGGTCTGATTCCACTCAGGACCTCAGAAAGGGAAAATAGTATGTAGACAGACCAGGGTTACCCACTCTGTAGTGGTAATTTGGAAACTGATTTCTTAAAGTTTGAAGTAGGACCTACAAAGCCCACTATCAGATCTGCTACTGAATACTGTAGAAGTCAGGAAAAATTCACTTCCTTTTAATATGCACCTTAAAATTAAAAAGCATTTACTCCATTGCTTCATTTAATTTTTTTTTTATTTGTAGATGGACACAATACCTTTATTTTGTTTGTTTATTTTTATGTGGTGCTGGGAATCAAACCCAGTGCATTATCTATGCTAGGCAAGCGCTCTAACACTGAGCTACAACCCCAGCCCCTCCATTACTTCTTAAGGCAAAGGTTGGCAAAGAGTATATTATAAAATGATCTCAAGTGTGATTATAACTTGTGATCAAAGAACAGTTAAACACATCATATAAGAGGTTCCTGAAGTCTATTTCCCCAAGTAATGTTACAGTGAATGGCCTCAGTTTTTTGACTGATTTAATTTAGTATTTCTAAATACTTAGGAAACATTGCAGAGGATTCCAGAAAGTCTCAGGAGGTGGAGTTTCCATGATCTTATCTTCACATCACTATCTCTTCTCCCTTTCCCCACCCATTCAGCCTGCTTTCCCTTTCCACCCAGTGGCTCATCTACTAGCAGGGGTAATCGTTAGGGTGACCAAAGGATCATTTTGCCTAATTTATGTCTTTTGTCCTGGCACAATTAACAATACCCATTTCACTCTCAAGGGCATCCTAAGTATATGATCACCTCACCTTCCCATGGAAAGAACATGAGATTTGTTTTAAAGACCAAGTTCAAAATTTAGTTTTGCTGCTTAGAATTGTATAATCTTCATTATCTAAACTCCCTGAATCTGGTTTCTTTCTCTGCAAATGGGGGTAATATCAAATTTCCAAGTTTACTGAAAGTATGAGAAATATGTAAAAGCAATTCAGACATATTTATTTCATCCACAAGCAACTAGAGCTGAGCAATTGGCCTTCTCTCTGAATACCATTACCTTGCCTACTTGGAAGCAATCATCTGCTGTGAGGGAGAAGATCCGTCTAGGACTGTACAAGTCAGTGACGTCAGAGCCAGTGACTCTCTGAAAGACACCTCGGGCCAGGCCCTTCACATTGAGCATGTACACATCCTGCAGCCGCATCAGGGCCCGTGCTGCTCCCTCAAGGTCCTCAAAGGCTGGGAGGTCTTGTTCCACCTTCTCATAACCATCCTTAAGAGCTGTAAAATTAGTAAAAACATAATTTATCCTTCAAAAAAACAGGTAACGGGCTGGGGGTGAGGTAGTGGTAGAGCCCTTGCCTAGCTTGAACAAGGCCCTGAGTTCCACCCCCAGTGCCATCAAAAAAAAAAAAAAAAAAAAAGAAAGAAAAAAAAGAAAGGAAGTATTAAGCATTTAATGCCTGCAAAGCATGACCACCCATTCAAATATTCCATGAGATAAGGTTTTATTTGTATTGTGTTCCCAGTTCCTGGGAATCACAGTTACTGGAACAGGGTAGAGGAACATTTAGAATGAGTAAATGAAGAACAAAATAGGCATACACCCTCACCATATTGTCCCATCTTATAACCCTAGGAATCTTGCCCTACAGGGGGACAACTTTTCTTTCTCTTCACTTTCTAAAAGCCAACAAACTTCTTAAAGTACAAGTAGAATAAGTTAGGAAAGTGCTCTTGCTGCAGATGACATTGTATTTTCCCAACAAAAACTTAGTGAAATAGAACTACCAGAAGACCACTCTTTCATACACATACCCATGGCATGATAGATCCTGTACGTCCTCACAGGATCATAGTGAAGATCAGAGACTATGGACATGAAAGTGTTTTCCAATCCATAATCATATAACTTATTAACAAGAAGACTTAATTCTTTGAACTTACAAGAGCTAAGAACATCAACTAACACGTACCCACTCCATTACTCTTCATCGCATCCCACCAGAGTTCCTCTCCTTACCACTGACTGAGTCAGAAGACAGGAGTTTCCCTCTCACCCTCCAGCCCTCTCTCTCATTACCTTGGATGTTCTCACTGGCCTCCAGGCTATGCACCACATTCCTCCAGTCAGACTGCAGCCGTTTGATGAGAGTAAAGGCAAGCAGAGGGTTAGCCACAGGGGCTGCTGGGTCCTCATGGAGTGAAAGCACCTTGTCATAGAACCTGAAAGAGAGGAGTAGAATGAGCTCACCTCCTGATACAACTACTCCACTCATGGAAGTTGGTTGTATGCTATGCATACATTAAGAGTAAAGGACAAAATGGGGCTGGGGGATGTCAGACTCCACCCTGGATAGCTCAGTGGTAGAGCATTTGCCTATCATACACCAGGCCCTGGATTTGATCCCAAGGGCAGCAGGGGTGGGGAGTAGCTGAAACTGAAATTCTGAACCTCTTGAAACTCATGTAACAGGATAACCAAAAAAGCCAGGAAAGCACAAAGAATATGAAAACTACACATTCAGTAAAAGTAGGTCTGGGGTTGTGGTTGTGGCTCAGTGTAGAGCACTTGCCTAGCATGTGTGAGGCACTGGGTTGGATTCTCAGCACCACGTAAAAAATAAACAAATAAAATAAAGGTCCATCAACAATGAAAAATAAATATAAAAATAGATTTTTTTAAAAGTAGGTCTGTTGGGCACAGTAATCCTGTAATCCCAGCATCTTGGGAGGCTGAGGCAGAAGGATCACAAAATCAAAGCCAGTCTCAGTAACTTAGTAAGGCCCTAAGGAACTCAGCAAGACTCTGTCTCTAAATAAAATACAAAAAAAGGCTGTGGAGGCATGGGGTTGTGGCTTAGTGGGAAAGTACTTGCCTTGCACACGTGAGGCCCTGAGTTCGATCCTCAGCATCACATAAAAATAAATAAATAAAATAAAGGTATATTTAAAAGGGAGACAGGCTGGGGATGTGGCTCAGTGGTTGAGAGCCCCTGGGTTCAATCCCCAGTAACAAAATTAAAAATAGTCTATCTACTTGTTTGTTCACTGAATGAATAAGTCTACACCAAATGCTGTATGTCATGCTAGGTCTTAGAGATACAAATAATTTTTTAAAAGTAAGTCTTTTTATTCTCTTATCACTCTATATACAATACTTAGTGTCTGGCAGAAATTCAAAACACTGTTGAATAAATTATGATAACTGGGGCTGGGGATGTGGCTCAAGTGGCAGCGCACTCGCCTGGCATGCGTGGGGTGCTGGGTTCAATCCTCAGCACCACATAAAAATAAAATAAAGATGTTGTGTCCACCGAAAACTAAAAAATAAATATTCTCTCTCTCTCTCTCTCTCTCTCTCTCTCTCTCTCTCTTAAAAAATTATGATAGGGGCTGGAGATGTGGCTCAAGTGGTAGCGCGCTCGCCTGGCGTGCGTGCGGCCCGCGTTCGATCCTCAGCACCACATACAAACAAAGATGTTGTGTCCGCTGAATACTAAAAAATAAAAAAAAATATTAAAAAAAAATTATGATAACTGTGACACATGCTATGAGAAATTAAACATATAATCTTATGGGAGCTTGCAAGCAGCTTATCTAACCCAGTTAGAAAAGGTGACGAAAGACTTCCCAGAAGAGAGAGCACTTAATCTGATTCTTGAAGGATTTGTTAAAATATCAGTGGTTACTACTTACTAAGCCCTTACCATGATTGGGCATTCTTTAATATACTGCCTCATTTAATCCCCCCAACAACTCTTGGTGTATTTATTTTGTCCATTTATGGGAGAGGAAACTGGAATAAGGCCACATTGTTAGTAAATGGCAAAACCAGAAATGAGCCCAAGTCTGCCTAACTCAGAAGACTGAGTTCTCAGCTGATTCTGCCATGTTTCCTGTGGTGACTGAACAAAGAAGAGAGGAACAATCTTCTTTGAGCCAACTGGGGTCAGTGTATACAAAGGGGCAGAGACTTGACCTATATTTATTCATTTTAACCTATTAATCTATCTGGTTAGTTTCTAGATGTCAGACTCCACGCTGGATAGTGGGAATACAGAAGAAAGATAGAGCCAATGCACGAAAAGTTTATGGACCCCCAAAAATATATTTCTCATCATTGTGTGTACCCAAGTTCAATTCATATTTCCATGCAAAAATGAATGAAATATACTCTTACAGGAACTGAGGAAAAAATTTTTAATAAAAACCTGGCCTCAAGGACTCACAGTCCAGTGGGTAAACCAGACACAAATAATTATATTACAGATGCAATACCAGGTTTAAGAACAAGACATAGTGGGGAGTACAGAGACAGGGTGGTTAATTGGCCAGATTAGGTCAAGGGAGGCTTTAAGAGACAAGTGAGAGTGGAATCACTTTATGTTTACATACATAAATCCATGAGAGGGTGGGGAGGATTCAGAAGTGGAAGGGACTAGAGACAGAAAGACCAGGGAGGAGGTCCCTTCAAAATTGTACAAGAGACACGGGAGTCTACAACAGTGATTACAGAGGCAAAAGATGGGATGGATTCAAGGGAGATATTCAGGAAGAAGACAGTGTAGAAGCTGGTGATGATTGTCATGGGGAATAGATTGGGATTGTCCAGTTCACTTCCAACTTTTCAGATTGGTGACATTTGCAGAAAAGGGCTGGATATGATGGGACCTGAAGTGATCTTCTTTCCAACTATTCTATCTCCTTCTCGTATGTTCTACAATAGTGTTCATATTAGCAAAAGATGCTGTTTTCTCTCCTGGAATACTGTGGTCATTCTATTTCCAACACATTGATGGAATTTATATGATTGAAATCTATTGGTTATATTTAATAGAGCAGGTTAAGGATGTTAGTCCTGTCCTTTTAGAGTGTTTTCCCTTTATCTAAATATTGTTAATTTCAAAAATAATATAATAACAAAAAGAAAAAAGTATGTGTTCAAGGTGAGAATATGAATGTGTCCAAGAACACATGAGACTATAAGAGTCTTTTGGGAAGAATGAGCAAGTAGAATGGCATGAACGAGAAGAAGAGAGGGCTAGCAGGGTGGAAGGATTTCAATCCCTGGATGCAGAGTCTGATCTGAGGATTTCTAAAGACTGGGGCTCTCAATTAAGAAAGGGGGCCTGAAATAGAAGTGACTAGCTCAGCAGTTTCCAGGAAGATGAATGTTCAATTCAACATAAATTAAGGAACAAGAACCTGGGCCTGGGTGATCCAGGCAGGACATGGGATGTCTGTCAAGTTCCGGGATGTCTCTGATCCCAAAGACAGGGCAGTCTGTGAGCTGCTACTCCAGGGTTTTGAAACTAAACCAGCCTCCAGGGTGTGGGATCATTTCACTGCCCATTATTTCCTGCTTTGGCTCCATATGGAACTATTTAGTAAAAGATATTCCACTGCTAGACGACAAAAAATGTACAAGCAGAGACTTGGGCCGAACCCAGCTTAAAAAGCAAGTCCAGGAACAATTGAGACTGAGTAGGCAGTGATTTTATAAGATGTTGGACAGGGAAGAGCGGGGAGGAGGCCCGAGACTTACTTGGATGCAGTCTCCAACCCACCTTCAATTTCAAACTCTATAAAATAAAAAGTTAGTCTAGTCTAGAAGGTCTCTATATGTCCCTTCAACACGCACATTCCATTATTTCTTCCACCACCTTGACCACGACTGAGTAGACTCCTCATTAGCTTAAAGACTAACTTTTAACAGGCATCTGAGAAAACTGAGGCATGAAGGGAAAGAAGCAAGGCAGAGAGATGAATATTTGCTCTAAGCCATCCATCAAATTAAAAGTACTGTCTATATCTTTGTTTTCTTCCACCGCACTTTCCATTTTGGGGTTGATTTGTTTAGGTCAGGAGTTTGATTTTTACTATAGCACATCAACCCAATCCACGGTTCAAATATGCTGGGTTTTTTTTTTTTTTCTGTTCCACAAGGAAAAAAGGGGAAAAAATCTATTGACTGATATATGAGGCTGGTTTGGAATCCAAAAATTGGCCCTATGCCCAGTGTCTGAGCAAATAGCTAGCTTCCAGAGACTGAGTTACGGGATGCTGAATTCAAACCTCAGGGTTTCTTAAATGGCTTTTTGCTTTAACAAACGTTTCTGAGAGTGGAAAACCTGATCCTTTTCTTCAAGAATTTGCACAGAAAATTTGCAACCCATTTCCTGCATAAAACATAGCCTGGGTTGGTTATCTGATCCAGGACATGGCTGTTTCAACTCAGTGTGTTTCTTCTTTGAAACTCAGAAATGGCTTTGTCTCAGTGCTTCTGAGACATTCTGAATACTTAATTCTTAGTCCAGAAAAAAATTGCTGCTAATTCTAAATCTATTCACACTTCATAGTTTTTAAACTGCAACAACAACAAAAAACTATAGGTTAACTATATATGTATGGGTAATATATGCATTATGTTAGAATATAATGATAGATACTATAACTAGTATAAATTTTATTCATTAACTTGGGGTAGGGAGTCGTTTCAACATCCAAAAATATTTCATTTCCCAATTTAGAAATTCAAAAAATATAAACTGGGGGCCTTGGAAATAACATCTGAAATTACATAAGATTACCATATTGGAGGTATAGAAAAGCGAGCAGAAACTGCCAAAAATTCATGTTTTAAAAAGCAAACATTTCACTGGATTTTTGAGTATAACTAGAGAACAGAATTAGAGTCTCCAAAATATCAAACTTCACAATTTTTCAACTTAATCAAACTTTACAAAATAAAATGTTCATAAATTATCTGAGAAACAGATTTAGAACTTTTCTAATTGTTTTTTCTATCTGGCCTCTTAGAATTCTAGCAAATGCTTAGAGCCAACAGTGGGGATTAATTTCATCAGCCAGTCCTAATGAACAATATTCAGGTAGCATTAACATTTGTCAAGTAATTATTACATGTCACACACAATGATAAATACCTTTACACAGTAATCAATCCTTACAACAATCCTATGGGGGGGTAGCACTATTTTTTATCATTATTTGATAGACAAGCTGCTTAAAGCTTCGAGGGATAAGGGAACATGTTCAAGGCCAGAGTCTAGGATTTAAACAGAGGTCTACTGAACTCTTGAATCCAGGCACTGAGCCATCACATACTCTGGCCACTAACAAAACCTCCTGCAGTTATGGGGCTTGGTCTGTGTCCTGGCATATCAGACAAAGCAAGCAGGAGGGACATTGCAGCATGATGGAAAGAACATTGGGTAAACAGGGTCAAGAGAACTATATCCTATCATGGATTTGCTAGCTCCTAGATTTATAATCTTGGACAAGCTACCAGATGATCTCTCATTTACTAAGAGTATAAAACAAACCTAAGCATCGTGAGAATCAAATGAAATAAGGTTTATGTAAAGCCTCCCATTGTGACAAAACTGTGACAAGCCGCTCACACATCTCCAAATGCAAACTGATTCTGTTCTACATGGACTCTCACACAGCCAGTGTCCCACACACCTTTTCCCCGTGTCACTCCAGAATCAGTATTAATATCACACACACTCAAAGTTTTTTTGGTGTAGATGGACACAATATCTTTTTAATTTTTTTTTAATATGGTGCTGAGGATCAAACCCAATGCCTTACATGTGATAGGCAAGCACTTGACCACTGAGATACAACCACAGCCCTCACTGAAAGTTTTATAACAGCTCATTGTGTTGTCTCAGCTGTATACATCTGACAGGGTCACTTGTATAAGTACAATTTTAGCACGCTGAATAGTGAGATGGTCACAATCACTGTTTCTTACAGGGTTGTGGGTTTCTCAATGTCCCAAGCAGAGAAGGCATAACACATAGTGATACATAGGGTACTATATACATTTATCTTTCATCATTTCATGCTGAGTTAATACATGATCATCATGTCCCAGAATCCCCAGCTTTATAATAATTTATCCCATATTGTGTAGTTTTTTGCTTGGATAGCAAAAAACTGAGCATCTGCCTATTAATGCTACCCTCAATGTCTTCTAGCATCAAGTAGGGCTTTTCAAAGTGTTTTCTTGGTGTCAAAATACTTTCGCACACATATAACATCTCAGTTACCATTTATTTAGTATTTAGTAGATTTGGAGATCACACTGAGCCTCAGAGTTACTCCCAACCTCAAGAAACAATGTCTCCCCGCCCAGGCTCCTTGGAGGCTCCCACCCACCACCTGAGCAGCTTTTTCTGTGTGTAAAGAGAAGGAAAGTTTGACACCTTAATTCCAATGGCTCAGCTTTGGAGGCTGAGGCAGAAGGATTGAAAGTTTAAAGCCAGCCTCAGCAATTTAGCAAGGCCCTAAGCTACTTGGCAAGACCCTGTCTCTAAATAAAAAATATAAAAAAGGTCTGAGAATGTGGCTCAGTGGTTGAATGCCCCTGATTTCAATCCTGGGGGAGAGAGAGAGAGAGAGAGAGATAGAGAGATAGAGATAGAGATAGAGATAGAGAGAGAGAGAGAGAGAGATAGAGATAGAGAGATAGATATGAAAACAAGGGAGAGAAAATATATCTTTGATTAACAATAATAGAATAATAGTGCTAAAGACCCAAACTCTTTTATGACATAGTTAGGTCTTTTCACCATTTTATCCCCAGTGCCTGGAACAGTGCAGGGCTCAGAGTGGGCACTCAAACATATGTGTTGGATGAATTAATAAAGCATTATTCATATAGTGATCTGCACAATTATTTGTCATCTTTCATATGCACTGTATGATATCCATATTGTGTCCCAGTGACACATCCATCTCTTAGATGGTAGCAGAATGTTATCTGATTCCTCATATAAACATCAGTTTGCTGGGTCACATAGTACTTCACAGTGGGGGCTCAAAAAGCCAATACACAGGGCTGTGGCTATAGCTAGGTGGTACAGCAATTGTTGGGCATGTGTGAGGCCCTGGGTTCCATCCTCAGCATCACATACAAACATAAATAAATAAAATAAAGGTATTGTGTCCATCTACAATTTAAAAGAAAATCCAATACACGTTGAGATACAGCATCACCCTGTTCTCACACCAACTCACTCTGGCAGTGTCTCTGTTTCAATGCAACATTTTCCGTGCCTGTGCCTGTGGCAATGTGACACAGAGCCTGAGGTCCCACACAGCTCGACACAGCTCTTGTGAGGTCCCACTTGGCTCTACAGTCAGTCACCCCGCCACACTTTCCCACAGAGTATCAAACTTCTCTGTGTGAGGCTGGATCTGGTGTGTGTGTGTGTTCCCACATGGTGTGCGGTATGAAACAGCTCCCCCACGGTGTCCAAGGGTCCCGCATACAGTGACAGTGGCTCTGTAGGTCACACTGAGCCTCAGGTTCACTCCCCACCCCAGGCCACAGTGTCTGCCACTCAGGGTCCTCGGCGGCGCTCACCCTCCACGCCCTCACCTGGTCAGGTCCCTCAGTCGCGCCTCCTCCCCGCGCAGGTAGCGCCGCAGCAGCCCCAGCAGCCGGCGCTCGGGCGCCAGGGCGCGCGCCACGCACGTCAGCGCCGAGAACGTGTCCTCTCGCGCCGCTGCCCCTGCCGGGTCCTCGGCCCGAAGCGCCAGCACCGCCAGCAGCGCCGCCAGCCTCGCGGCGGGGCCCATCGCCGGCGCTCGCACGTCCCCTTAACGTCCGGCCCGTCGGCCCCGCGCTCCTGCCTGCCCCGCCCCTGGGCCAACTCTCCGCCCCGTTCGCCCCGCGCCCCGCGCCCCGCGCCGCTCCCCACCTGCCCCTGGTGCACCTCGGTGTCCGCCCACCCGACACTAAATCGCAGTCCGGGGAAGATTTCCTCAGGGCCGGTCACTCTGGGGAAATTGAGGCAGGAGGTGTAGTGAGCAATGAATTCACTGGTCCAGGGCTGCACAATACCATTCCCAAAATATTCACCCTCGGGTTCAAGAGGTGGAAATACACAGACACACCTGGATTCCGGTGGGGAAATGGCCAGGGTAAAAGATGCGGTATGGTGATAGCGGTGCGGGTGAAACCGTGAGAGAGCAGATGTCAAACGGCAAATGGCAAACACTTCGCAGAAGTCACCCCTGAGCTATCTTGAAGGATAGACAGGACTTATAGAACTTAAAACCTAGGGATCCTACGTCATTACACAATATGCCTGTTGTGTATCTTAAAAGTCACTTAAGCAAACAACAATATTCTACCAGGTTACTTATTTTTCCCCCTTTTATTAATTTCCCAGGCAACGCTCATTTATTTTCTTGCAACAAATATTAGCATTTATGCTATTGTGTTTAGGACATAGAAAAATAGCATATCCAAACCAGTACTCACGTGGGCAGATGGAAATATTTACAAAACCCATAAAAAAGTGCTATCCTCTGGTAACCTTTGGCACATACCTGTAATCCCAGATATTGGGGAGTCTGAGGTAGGAGGATCCCAAGTCTGAGGCCAGCCTGCTCAACTTAGTGACACCTTGTCTTAAAAATAAACAAGGGGGGCTGGGGATGTGGCTCAAACCGTAGCGCGCTGGCCTGGCATGCGTGCAGCCCGGGTTCGATTCTCAGCACCACATACAAACAAAGATGCTGTGTCCGCCAAAAACTAAAAAATAAATATTAAAAAAATTCTCTCTCTCTCTCTCTCTCTCTCTCTCTCTCTCTCTCTCTCTCTCTCTCCATCTCTCACTCTCTCTTAAAAAAAAGAAAAAGAAAAACAAGGGCTAGTGGGGTAGCCCCATGGTAAGTGCCCTGAGTTCGATCCCCAGTACCGCAAAATAAATAAATAAATAATGAATTAAAATGTTTAAAATGCTGTCAGATAATGGAGGGCTGTGTGATGTGCCAGGGCAGCAATGAGAAGGGAGCCCACCCCTGTTATAGGTGGTGGAGAGGGTTTCACAGATAGTACTAGTCCAACAGGATGAAAAGGAATTAATTGCCTGGATGATGACAGGCAAATGGGGTTTTCCTGGCAGAAGGTATCTATGTGTACCAAGATTTGCAGGTGGAAAATAGTTTGAATTCCAAAAATGATGAAACGCTTCGGATGGTTGGGACTGCCAGGTTGTGAAAGCCTGTGCATGTCATACAAAGAAAATTTAGCCACTCTCCTCTAAAAACCCAATAGAAGTTTTAAAGGTTATGATACTAGTAATAACAATAGCAACTGTAAAATAATAAATACTAAGTTCTTCATGTTGGCAACTGTCCCAAGCATCCTACATGTACTAACTCCCCTGGTGGTGGCCTCCAGCAGTGGGGGAGAGGGAAGAGATGTGGGGGAGGTGTCAGGGATAAGACACAGTCCATTGCAAGTGTACAGAAATACAATGGAGTTTTGTATACTGATCTTGTATCCTGTCATCTTGCTGAACCTGTTTATTAGATCTACTGATGCTTTTGATTTCTTATGATTTTATAGATTTTATTATTTTATACTATCTGAAAATAGTTTACTTCTTCTATTTCAATTTGGATGATTTTTAAAAATCTTTCATTGTAAATGGACAAAATACCTTCATTTTGTTTATTTTTTTTTTTAATCTGGTGCTGAGGATTGAATCCAGTGCCTCACAAATGAGGGTCAAGCACTCTACCACTGAGCCACAATCCCAGCCCCTTTTTTTCTTTCTTTCCTTGTTTTATTGAACCTAATTGACGGGGGTGGTACTTCTAGTATAATGTTGAATAGAAGTGACAAGAAAAGACAACGTGTTCTTATTCCAGGTCTTGGTAAAAGGGCTTTCAGTCTTCCATCATTAGCTGATGTTAGCTTTAGGGTTGGGTGTTTTTGTTTTTGTTTTGTGTCAATGTTCTACTCCCAGTTTGTTGTGTTGTTAATCTGGTGAATGTATTTTCTGTATGTATTGAGATGATCTTGTGGTTTTGTCCTTTATTTTCTTAATATGCTGTGTTATATTGACTGATTTTTGTATGTTTGAACCAACTTTGCATTCCTAAAATAAATGCTTATTGGTCATAGTATGTGATCATTATTTATTTATTTATTTTTGTATGTGGTGCTGGCAATTTGTTATGGATTGAATATGAGGTGTTACTCCCACCCCCAAATCTCATGTTAGACAATGGAGGAATGGTCAGAGGTGAAATGATTAGCTTATGAGAGTTATAACCTAACCAGTGGACTGACCCAGTTGATGTATTAATAATTTGAAAGGATTACTGGCTGGTAATTATAGGCAGTTGGGGCATGGCTGGAGGAAATAGGGAAAAGGTGTCCTTGGGGATAATATATATTGTCCCCAGCTCCTCGTGCCCTCTCTCTGCTTCCTGTCTGTCATGAGCTGAGCAGCTTTCCTCTGCCACACCCTTCCACCATGATGTTCTGCCTCACCTCAAATCCGGAGCAATACAGCCGGCCAACCATGGAGTCAACCTCCAAAACTGTGATTCCAAAATAAATTTTTTCTCCTCTAAGTTGTTATTGTTAGGTATTTTGATCACAGTAACAAACAGCTAAGTAACACAGGATCTAACCCTGGGGCTTGAGCATGCTAGGCAGGCACTCCATCACTGAGCTACATCCCATACCCCTCACAGTGTATAATCTTGATCAAATGTTGCAGGGTTTGGTTTGCTAAAATTTTGTTGAGGATTTTTATGACTATGTTCATAAAGTAAGTTCTTGTGTTATCTTTGTCTGCTTTTGCTATCAAGATAATATTGAGGGGCTGGGGATGTGGCTCAAGTGGTAGCACACTTACCTGGAATGTGTGCGGCCCGGGTTCGATCCTCAGCACTACATACAAACAAAGATGTTGTGTCCGCCAAGAACTAAAAAATAAATATTAAGAAAAATTCTCTCTCTCTCTCTCTCTCTCTCTCTCTCTCTCTCTCTCTTTAAAAAAAAAAAAAGATAATATTGATCTCGGGGCTGGGACTGTCGCTCAGTGGTAGAGCACTCGCCTGGCACGTGTGAGGCACTGGGTTCAATCCTTAGCATCGCATAAAAATGAACAAATAAAATAAAAAGCATGCTTAAAAGTAATTAATTAATAATAAATAAATTAATAAATAATAGGGCCCTTGTCTCGCATGTGTGAGGCACTGGGTTCGATTGTAAGCATATAAATAAAATAAAATAAAGGCCTATTGATAACTAAAAAAAAATTTTTTAAAGTATTGTGCAGCTAAAAAAAAAAGATAATAATGGTCTCTGAGAAAGACTTGGGAACGGTTCCCTCCTTTTCTATATTTTGGAAGAGTTTGTGAAGGATTAAAATTCATTCTTCTTTACACATTTGGAGTAATTCACCTTAAAGTCATTTAAGCCTTGGCTTCTTTTAGGAAATTATTATTATTATTGATTCAATTTTGTTAGCAATTTTAGAGCAAGACTGTTGGCAATGAATCTTCTTGATTTTCTTTCATCTGAGAATGCTTTTATTTCACTTTTATTCCTGATGTTTATTTTCACTGAATGTAGACTTCCGGGTTAGCAATATTTTTCTTTTAGTGCTTTAAAAATGTCCTGGCCTCATAGTTTCTGACAAGAAATTCAGTTACTTGAATCATTGTTATTCTATTTATAATGCATCATTTTTCCCTGGCTAGTTTCAAGACTTTTCTTTGTCTTTATTTTTTAGCAGTTTGATTATGATATGGATGTCATAGATTTCTTTGAGTTGATCCTGTTTGGGATTCACTGAACTTAGTTCTGTACGTGTGTGTCTTTTATCAAATTTGGGAAATATTTAGGCATTATTTCCTCAAAAACTTTTTCCTCTCCTAGAATTCTTTTTTAAAATTTTTTTGGTTTTTTAGTTATACATGGACATAATATCTTTATTTTTGTTTACTTATTTTTATGTGGTGCTGAGGATTGAACTCAGTGTCTCACACGTGCAAGGCAAGCACTTTGCCACTGAGCTACAACCCCAGTCCCCTCTTTTAGAATTCTAATGACATGAATTTGATATTGCTTCACAAGTCCCTGTAGCTCTGATCATTAATTTTTTTTTCATTTAGATTAAATAATTTCTATTTTCAAGTTCACTGACTCTTCTTTCCTCTGTCATTTCTATTCTTCTGTTGAATTCATCATGATTTTTTAATTTTGGTTATTAAACTTTCAGTTCTGACATTTCCATTTAGTTCCTCTTTAAATCGGCTATATTTTGTTGATACTTTCTTTTCATTAATTTCAAGAATATTAACTCTTGCTTCTTAGAGCATTTTATAACATTTATCTTAACATCTTCAACAAGTTCAAAGTTTGTGTTCTTTCTTCATTGACAGCTATTGATTGCTTTTTCATGCTAATTGAGATTTCCTGGATCTTTTTATGCAGAGTAATTTTGGATTAAATACTAGACATTTGAACATTACAAATGTCTAAAGCTTGTCTAAATCTTTAGAGAAATATTAATATCCTTGTTTAAGTATACCATTTGGCCTGCTTGGATTGAGGGCACAAGTCCTGGTCTACCTCTGTGGTTGTGGTCAGTTCAGTTTTCAATGCCTTTGCAATTCCATTCAGACCTGTGCACAGCCATTAGCTGGTTTTGGATGTAGACAGTGTTCTGCCTCAGTACTCAAACCTTTGGTATACCCTTCAATGTCAAATCCATGTATGCATAGCTTAGTGAATTCAGGAATTACGGGGTTGCTCTCCCAAGGTCTTCCCTGTGATCAGTCTGATACTTGTCAGTCCCTTGAAGTTCCTACATTTGGTCTGGCCAGAAACCAGAGATTTCATTTACCCACTATGCTATGTGCTTCTTGAGACCACACATATCCAAGGCCAAATGGCATGACAGAGCCCTCAAATGCCTGCTCCATGCATTCTGTCCGGATTTTATAACTACACACAGTGGGTCAGACAGGGTAGAATGCATCTGTTTCATCTTTCCCACAACCAGAATGTCCCACAATATTTTGTTTAAATTCCCCATCAGGTAAGACTTTAAGTCACTTTAAGTAACAGCAGGGCTCCAAGTTTAACTAAAACTGAATCAAACTAAAATTTAGCTAAATTAATCTACAAATACAAATCATTATATGACATTAGAATATTTTCCTAGTGCAGTTAGCTTTGTGAGAGCTCAACTTCCTGTTTGTTACTTAGCAAGGTAGTGGTTTTTTATTTTGTTTGAAACCTGTATTATTAGACCATCCCTTTCTGAATGTCAAAAAAAAAAAAAAAATGAAAATGTTTGTGAGCTTCGAGGCCCTTTGTTGGGGGTGGGGAGGAAGAAAGATTGATGTAGAAGTAAAAAGATTGAGGAAAAGATGAAGATTTCCAAGGAAAAGAGAACTTCTTCTCCAAGATTAATCCTCACCCTCAGGTTTAGCGGGGCCACCCTCCCGGCTCATGCCACTTCAGCCATGCTGGCCTTTGGCCTTGTCATTTCTTGCTCCTGCCAAGTCTTTCTTGATTCATGTGTAACTTCTGACTAACTCATCATTTTCTCAGGGACATTTTATTTGTCTGCAGACTAGATTCAAGTCTCCATATTATTCAAAATGCTCCCTGTATTTATTTCCCTTGGGAATGTTTGTTACAATCATATGTTTTTATTTGTATAGTTAATGGCTGCCTGCCCCACTAGATCTTAAACTTCATGCAGGCAGGACTGAATCTAGCAGAGTGCCTGGCAACAGTAGGTACACATTTAAAAGAATAGAATAAATAAATTAGAGAGGGTATTTGAAACAAACCCATTCATCAATCTCTTATCAAGGATTCCCTATGTGCCAATCCTCTGCCAGATCTTTTATAATATTTATCTTCTTTATTTCTCATCATAAACCTATGAGGTACTGTCCTTTTATTTTGTACAATTGAGAAAATTAGTTTATTGAATTAAGGGACTCAGTTGCAAAATGGTGAAGGTTGAAATGGAACCCAGGGTCTCTGCTCTTCTTGCCCCAGTCTCATTTCTTCAGGTGGCTCATTATTAATCCTGGATCAGCTTCCTTTCTACATCCAAGGAGAGTTTGGGCGGTGGGGCTCAGTTCTGCTCACCTCTCAGTTTTCCCCTCTGTGTTAAGAAGGGATTGTGTTTTGCAGTCTGGTCCACAGTCCATTTGTATCTGAATCTTAAGGGGAAAGGTAGATTTTCTTATGAAAACAATCAGATTCCTGGACTCCATCCAAACTCATCAAATCAGAATGTAGGGGTGAGGGAGATAGACTAAGTCCAGGAATCTGCATTTTAACAGACTTTAGGGGTGTTTCTTATCCACATTAGAGTTAAGAATACTTCACAAGGTGTTCTTAGTTCATTAGATTTCAAAGTTTCTTCTAGATTTGACAGCCTTTGCTTCTAAGACAATAAATTTGGAGGACATGCCTTTGTGCCCCATCATCTTTTTTTTAAATTCTTTTAGTTGTTGATAGATCTTATTTTATTTATTTATACATGGTGCTGAGAATTGAACCCAGTACTTCACACATGCCAGGCAAGCGCGCTACCGCTTGAGCCACATCCTCAGCACCCCCCTGTCATCTTTTATAGAGCCTAGAACTCAATGTGTTTTGTGACCAAATACATCTGGATTTGGAAGAAACAGATTCAAGTGTCTGCTTAGGTGTTTTCTTTTCCATCTGTGGTTCCTCAGGAAAATACTTAAATTCTTTGACTTTTAGAATTACCATTGTTAAGATGGAAATAATAACAGTCCCTATCCTGGCTCCCAACAACAGACATAGAATATAAATTACATTATGTTTGTGGAAGTTGCTATGATAATCCCAAGTTGAAGAACTACAGGTATAAGTAGACACCAACAGGGGTCACCCAGTCCTTCAAACTCGCAGACGGCTCAGATACAGGTTTCTCCAGCAACTGGATGGAAAAACAAACACTTTAGAAATCACATTCCCATTCAAAGTAGATATGGGATTTCCAAAGAAATAACATGATTTTTAAAGGAGAATCTGAGGCATTCCCATAGTGCCCCCTGGTGGAACCCTTTATTTTATCTTAATTTTATTTTTGTCCTTTAAAAGCTAATGTGTGTCCTTGTCATACATTTGCTATTGGCTTAGTCAAGAGATTAATTTATTAATCCCTCCATATCCACGGGTTCCACATTTATGGATTCAACCAACTATGTATTAAAAATGCTCAGAAAAAGTTGTGTCTACACTGAACATGTACACACCTTTTTCTTGCCATTATCTTTTAAACAATGTAGTATGTATTATACATAGCATTTGCATTGTGTTAAGTATTATAGGTGATCTAGAAATAACTTAAATATATGGAAGGATTTATTCAGGCTGTATGCAAATAATTTGCCATTTTATATGAGGGATTTGAGTATCTGCAGATTTGAGTATCTGCTGGAATCCTGGAACCAGTCCCCCATGAATACTGAGGGACAATTGTACATACCTATTCTTCACCAAGACTAGGAACTTTATTGTGGAATACCTCTTAGTCGCCAGAGTCTGGCATTCCCTCATTTATGCATTAATTCAACCACGACTGAGCATCCCTGATGCTCATGCTGTGTCTATTCCAGGGATATAGCAGAAGAATCAGGTGGACAGCCTGCCCTCAGAACCCTTCTAGTCAAGGAGTGGAAATAGACAAGTAAACAGCCAATCATAGCAGTGATGCATGCTATGAAGAAGAAAGTACAGGGGACTATGGAAAGCAACTTTCTTTGGCCAAAACTCAGTAATCTCTTTTGAAAAACAGGATGTCACATGGAGAGATGGATAGCACAAAATAGGACATGAAGTATAAACAAGAGCCAGATGATGAAGAGGCTCCTCTACTAACAAATTTGAATTTTACTCCATGGTTAATGGGAACAACCCTACAGTTTTAGAAGAATGTTATAATTAGACTTCTGTTTCTAAAAGGTCATGCTGGATACAGTGGGTAGAGCTGATTGGAGGAGCAGAACTGGAAGACAGTTGGGAAGCTGCAGCACATTCTAGATAAGGAATTACTGTTAGATCAGGAGAGATGCATAGGGATTTAAAACACATTGGTAAGATTCCATTTCTTGCCCTGGGTGGAGGTTCTAAAGGGTTTCATTCTTTATACCTTGCATTTATATTACACAAATTCTTCAGTATATGTGAAACTGTTCACTTAAAAGCATAAAGTTTACTGGAAAAACTACCATATACTTTTAATATATACAGATACCACATAAATTCAAAAGACTGGGAAGAAAGGATGCCACCAACTTCATGATGAGGGTGGCCTCTGAGGAGGTGTGGGAGATTGTGAAGACAGTCATGGTTGTCATGGTTGCACGTTCACACCTTTTGCTGAATGATTTTGTATCCCCTGCCCCCTCTATTAAGGGGAAGCCTGTGACTATACCAACTGCTGAGAATGTGAAGAAACTGGAATGCTCATACACCAGCCAGTATAAATGTCAAATGGCAGAACTTTGGAAAAGTTTGGCAGTTTTTCAAAAAGTGAAACATACCCCTGTCATATGATCCACCTATTTAACTCTTCAGTCTCTACTCAAGAGGAAAAGCCAAGTCTATGTCTAAAGAAGAACATAGTAATATCCCAGACTGGAAGCAACCAAAATATTGGTAAATAGAAATTGGGATACACAGATTCACTAGAATACTACTCAGCAATGAAAAGAATATTGAAATAGACCAATATGACTTAATCTTGAAATAATAATAATGCTGCAAAAAAAATCCAGACAAAAAAGAATACTCTGTGATTTCATTTATATAAACTTCCAGAAAATGCAAACTAATCAATAGTGATCAAAACCAAATCAGTGATTGCTTGAGGGCATGCATAAAAGTTGGGCTGGGAGAGGAGGATATTGCAAAGGTCACAGAATACTTTCGGGAGTGATGAATATGTTCATTCTCTGGTTTGTGGTTATGGTTTCATGGTCATATATATATGTCAACATTTATCAAATTATGTATGATATGTGAGCTTTATGGCCTATCAATTATACTTCAATAAAATTATTAAAAATGGGAGGAAAAAAGAGATGAAGTCTATTTCCCCTTGAATCTGGGAAGGCCTTTTGCTTACTTTAGCCAATACTTTGCAACAGAAGGGGCAGAGTGCCAGGCCTGAGCTTAGGCCTCTGGAGACTCGGCCTGCTGTGGCTATTTCTTTGGAACCCTGTCCAGGCACCTATGTGCCCCGGCCTGGGCTAGCCTGCTGCAAAATGAGAGAACATGGGGCAGAGCTCAGCCACGCCAGCTGAGGTCTTATCAAACTAAACCATACTAAACTGAACTGCCAGGTGGACCTATGATTGGTAAGCAAATTCCAACCTGTCTCAGTCGAAATTGCTATTTGGACCAGGTGAGGTGTCCAGAAGAACCACCCAGCCGGTCTCAGTCAAAATTGCCAATTCACATAACTGGGAAATATAGAAATAGTTGCTGTTCTAAGCCACCAAGCTCTTCAGTTGTTTGTTTTGCAGCAGAAGTTGACTGATAGAGAAAGGGGTGTCTCAAAGTGAGATCCTACCTTTTTCTAAAAAAAAAAAAAAAAAAAAAAAAGCCTAAAATTTGTGGCATTGGCTGTTGGGATAGGGCATGGGTGGAGACTGGAAAAATGGCAAACAGTGAAGTCTGGAAGAATGGTGAGGAAATTCTTACCAGAGGCTAGAGAAATGGCAACCTGTGTCTTATAGTGACAAAGCGGTTGCCAACTACAGTAACTTGGAAGATCCTGGGAAAGGCACTTTAAAATTTTTTGGTCTAGCTAAGGAGATCTCCAAACAGAATGTTGAAAGTATCAGTTGGATGTTTGTAGCTGATGTGACACTTTATAACAGGGAGAGGAATAAGAGCTAAAGCTGACTGCTAAAGAGCTGGCCTGTTTGCAAAAAGAATTCAGAGAGAGCAGGCAGAATTTGATAGATTAAAAAACTAAAACTCAGCCAGATACTGTGACATGTACCTGTAGTCCCCTCTGCTCAGGAGGTTGAGGTGGAGGATCACTTGATCTCAGAAGTTTGAGGACAGCCTGGACAACATAGTGAGAGCCTGTCTCAAAAATAAAATAAATAAATAAATAAATAAATAAATAAAACTCCTTTTCATCTTACAGTTCTGGCAAGCAAAGGTCCCTATAGTAAAATACGTCCTGCTAATCTAGTTCATCCAAGGTGTGGCTGTAAAACATTTTATAAAGACCTTTTAAAGAATTAAAGTGTTGCCTAGTAGGTTCCTAGACAAAAGGGATTCTTGGAATCTCAAGAATAAGATCCTACAAAAGCCCACTTTTAAAATAGCATTGATAAAATTGAGCAAGATGTCTAAAAAACAATTGTGTATCATTTGGAATATGGAATAGACTAGATACATAAAGAGCCCACAACATTTTAAAGTGAGTTGTACATGTGAAAGCATCACCAGCCTCATCAAAAGGAACTGAAATTATTCAAATTGCTACTCAGCTACCAACATATGCCACTTCTTCAAAAATAGCCAAGGAGGGTTATATATAATGGACAGTGTTCCAGAGGGTGGAGTTAAGAACCAGAGATCCACGGACTAAGAAACCACTTCCCAAGAGTGGAACTTAGGCCTTGGCAAGAAATAGTTGCTCTCCAAGGACAGGGGAACCTGGAAATATTTAAATTATTATGCTTGAGGATGATCATGTGCCTCTTATTCCTCCCCCTGTTTTTTTTTTGGATGAGAGTCTATTGAGGTTATCCTACCTCTATCCATTGTATATTAAGGGTATATGGGGCAATGTGTCTTTTAAATTCATATTGTCAATATTAGAAAGTACAGCATCCATCAAGTCACATACAAACCTATGCAGATTATAAGATCCTAGGCTTCAAGCCTGATAATATAATTGCAAGAGATTTTGGGGGTCCTGGAATAAAGGAAAATGTTTTTCCTGTGGGAGTAATGTGAACAACTATGGTCATAGAGTGAAGTGCGGTAGATTTTACAAATGGACATGATCTTTTTTTTTTAATATTTATTTTTTAGTTTTCGGTGAACACAACATCTTTATTTTTTAGTTGTATGTGGTGGTGAGGATCGAACCCAGCGCCCCATGCATGCCAGGCAAGCGCGCTACCACTCCAGCCACATCCCCAGCTGCTGGATGCTATCTTTTAATCTTCCCTGAATCTATGTTCTTTGAGTTGTGACTTTGTAGTATCACCCATTAAGAAGTGGAGACTATTTCTCCTCCTCTTCAATCTGAACTGATTTTGTGATATTTTTTTTTTTTTTTTGCCAATGGAATGCAATAGAAGAATGGCATGGGGTCTGTGCCTAAGACTCCAGGTGCATTGCATGTTTTGGCTCTTTCTTTTGAACTTCTGTCCAGTTGTTCACATGAACAACCCTGAGCTAACCTATTGGGAGGCCAAGAGATTGCATGAAACAGAAATGAGCCATCCAGTCGAGGCTATATGAGATTATCCTGCACTCAGCCAATTTAGCAACTGACCTCAGACCCATGAATGTCCCAGCCAAGGCCAGAACAACTTAGCCAAGCTCAACACAAATTGTTGACTTGCAGAATTGTGAGCTATATAAATGCTTGCTGTTTTAAACCACTAAGTCTTTGGGGGTGGTTTGCTATTCGGCAAAAGTTAACCAATTAAAATACATCTAAACAATAGAAGGGTCAAGTCAGGGGATTGGATAGGGAGGGATTTAAAAGGAAAGGAAAATATGTGGGACAAATGAGAAAGAGTGCTGACATTTGTTGTCCGAGGTGGTAAGTGGATGGGTATTTGTTATATTCTTCCACCTGATTTTTTAAAGTTTCATCATAAAAAAATTAAATCATATTTTTAAAATGAAGAGACTAAATGTTGGAGTTCTCTTTTTTTCTCCATATTCACATTTCCATGGCTTTAAATACTTCTGTATATTGATAACTTTCGAATTTATATCTCTAGCTCTGACTTCTCATTCAAGCTCCGGACTCATTTTCTACTCGACATCTACATTAAGTGTCTCTTAAGAATCTCAAATATAATATGTTTAAAATTATTTAATCTTCCCCTCTGTGGTAGCTAGTCGCCACAATGTCCCCGGTGAGACCCAGCATCTGATGTTCACACTCTACATAGTCTCTTCCCCACATTTAATCTGTGTAATTATAGAATTCACCAAAAACGACAGTGTGACTTCCAAGGCTAGGTCACAAGACATTGTGGCTTGTGTCTTGCTCTTTCTTTGTATCATCCACTTTGGAGAAAGCCAGCTGCTCAGTCATGAGGATACTCAAGCAACCCTATAGATGGGAAACTGAGGCCTCTTGCCACAGCCACATGAATGAGCCATCTGGGAAGCTGATTCTCCAGTCATCATTCCACCTTTTTTTAAAAAAAAAATTAATGTTTTTTAAACTTGTTTATAGACCTTTATTTATTTATTTATATGTGGTACTGAGAATCGAACCCAGTGCCTCACACATGCCAGGCAAGTGTGCTAACACTGAGCCCCAGCCCCAGCCCCAGCCCACATTCCACCTTTTTATGATTGCATCCCCTGTTGACATCTGATGGCAGTCTTGTAAAATCATCTGCATCCATATTCATATTCTTAATTCATTGAAATACCAGGGCTTCCAATTTTATCCTCATAGCAGTTGGCCAGGAGCCTTGGTTCCTTACCATATGAGACTTTCCATGGAACAACTGGCTTTACCCAGAGCAAATGGTCGGAAAAAGGGCAACCAAGATGGAAGCCACAGTGTCTTTTATAACCTAATTTGGTGTGGCATGCCATCACTTCTGCCAGGCAGAATTCATTGGGGACCCTCTTGGAGCACAGCCATCACATTGCTCAAAGTCTTGTAACTAGTAGTAATTGATGTGGGGTGGATTTGAACCAATATTCTCTGACATCACAACCTGTGTTCATAACCACTACAGGGCAGGTAAAGAAGGAAAAGGGAGATGGATTTTATATGCATTCTACAGTAAAACTCCACAAGAACTGTATTGAGTTGACAACCATAGCTGGCTGGGCCAAGGTTATTGAAGGGGAAGGTGAGATATAGCAGGCAACTCCAACTTCAGAAACTAGAAGGTGGAGGATAGCTTTCAGACATACTGAGTTTTCTCTTCAGCTACCACTAAAGGGTCAACTAGAATCCTTACTGCCATCACAAAGTCTCTGTCAGGAATTCCCAACCAGGAATTGTTTCCAGGTAGTACCAAGCCACAGTCAGGGCTGGGCAGATGTGGATAGTACAACCATACTTAAAACCGAAGGCTGGCTCCATTACCCTAAAATCATATGACTATATTTCATAATTTTAATGAAATAATTCTCACCTCCATTCTGTTGAATCAGAAAGGGGTTTCCACATTTTTAGAAAGCACCAGATACTAAATTCAAGTCAGGGGAAGAGAGGGAGAGAGAAGAAATAATGAACCACAGCCCATGGTGACAATCATAGAGCAGAGGGAGCAAGGTTGATAGCATGATGGTGGTGGGCGCATCAGCAGAGAAAAAGAAAAGAAGCTTGGATCTGGACAGAGGAGGGTTGAAGTGCCTGGGGGTAGCCAGGTGGGGATGACTTGAAAGTCACTGGATGTGTGGCTCTGAAGCCCGGAGAGAAAGACTGGGCTAAAAATACAGATAGGGAAGTTGTCAACTTCAGAGTGAATTGGAATTTGAAAGTGTGTTTAGAATTGGAACAGCTGTTGATTGAAATTGGAGATCCATGCCCTAGTGTCTCCAGAAAGCTGCTTCCTGCTTTCTCTGTTCTCTCTCCTGGCTCTGCCATGCCTCTCCAACTTTCTCTGTGACCAACACCTGCTTGTCCTGTAAGGCATGACTCTAGCCCCTGCTCTTCTTTAAGATCCTCCTGGGCCTAGCACAGTTTCCCTTCCTCTGTCCTGTGCCATTTTGTACTTAGTTCTACTAGAGCACTTCTAATGCACCTTAAGTGTTTTTGTCTTCTCAAAGGTGTGGGTTACATCTTAGCAACTTTGTATTCACTGTCCTGCTCCTTAGGCTAGCAGACATTAATACAGAAGGAGAACCTGGGGACCCAGGTCAGCTACCATCCCTGTGACCACTGGGAAATTGCTTCTCTCTGGGCCTTAGTATTCTCTCATATAGAAAGAAGTAGGGAGGTTTCCATCTGGCTGGAAGACTACGATTCTTGGAATGATTTTACCTAGCCATCCGTAGGTCGTAGAGGAGGAAGCTACAGAGTGGGAAGAAGGTGCCTTGGATTTGTCAGGAATCCACTCTGTGGACTCAAGTCATTCCAACCTGACTCTCAGGCTTTCCTGACTGTAGAGAGAAACGTTGGAACTGAATTTGGAATTCTGCTAGAAGACAGGAGTTCCTTGTCTGCCAGGGGTAAGCATGCACATGTGGGGAGGGCCAACAACTGGAAGCAGTTCATCAGATCCAGCTGTGCCTTTATTTTTTTCTGTCCTCATTCCCTGCCCACAGGGGAATCCGCTCTCCTGCCACTCAACTTTCCATTACTCACCTCAGATTAGCTTAAGCCTGGCTGGAAGTGGCTATCGAGTCTCAGGACCTCCTGTTCCCCACTCGTCACTCCTACAGCTATCTCCTGTGTTTTGAGTGGACTTGATTTGCATACCATGTGCCCCTCCCCATCATGCAGTTTACTCACAGTCTTACCTGTTTTTAAAAACAGCTCAAATTCCACTTCAGTTCAAACTTTTATTATTTATTCAGTTAGTGGCTCATTATTTGCTTTGGCTTGGTTCTGGGCACTTAGGTTCTGAAGAGAGTCAGCTAGTTCCAGCCTCAGGGAACCCACAACAGGAAACACTGTGTCAGAAGTGGCAAAGGGACCTGAGGAAGTAGAGGCAGGGGATTGCCCAGCTTGGTTTGGGGTAATAGGCAGGCTTTGGGGGAAGGGACAATGTTTGAGTAAAGGAGGAGGAGGAAGAGTTGAAGAAGAGTCCCACAGCATGCTGCAGGCTGAAGCCCCTCTGTCTACCCCATGTCAGGCAGAAGTCCCACCTTTCTCTACTTTGGGTCAGCTCCACCATTTCCAGGGGATTATATTAATTTCTGGACCTAACAAACTGTCTACAGGGTGATAAAGAAAATGAAGTTACCCCAAACTGATCATATAGGGAACCAGTAGCTGAATTATAGATATTTAGACTAAAGTAGGAAGACTGAATTAAAGAAAACAGACTTTTGTAAAACACTGAGTTTTCAAGTACAACCAAAGCATAGAAGCTTCAGAAGGCAAGTTTCAGCTGAACTTGAGAAAGAACTCCACTGGGGGATGGGGTTGTAGCTCAGTGGTAGAGCATTTGCCTAGCACATGTGAGGCACTGAGTTTGATCCTCAGCACCGCATACAAATAAATAAAATAAAGGTATGTGTTTATCTACAAAAAAAAAAAAAAAAAAAGAAAAGAAAGAAAGAACTCTACTGGACTTTAAGAGGGAACCAACTTGTCTTTGCAAATCAGTCCTGGAAACCAGAAAACACATCCACATTTGGTAGTCATATTGAAGGAAATGAGGAGCATTGGTTAAGATGGCTCTTTCCAGTGTGGATCCATTGCACCCCGTCTCCTATAATCCCTGCACACTCTCATCACCTGCTGACTGAAGGCCAAGCTCCACAGCACAGTACAGGGCCTCTGCCACTGTCCAGTCGCATTCCTCTCCATGATCAGCCTCATGTTCCAGAAGCAACACCAAGCCACTTGTTCTCTGAATGCACTTGCTGTTTCTGTGTTTAAAACAACTCCCTACCCCGCTTTGCCTAGAATTTACTTATTTGGGACATTAATTCTCCCGGTTTATCTTAATGGAAGGATACCTAGTGGCTCCTCCCTCTGCCATACAGAAGGGAGCTGGGGGAATCCAATTCTTCCCTTACCAGCCAGCAGGCAGGTGTGGGACTACATCCACCTTTTCTCAAGATAGGCCTTCTCTTGAAGACCTCTGAATTCAAACTCATAAGGGGTTTATAAAGGTGATATATCTGGGGTTGTGGGGAGAGCGGGAATGGTGTTCTGAACAGTCCATGCAGGCAATGGTTGCTATCTCTTTTTTCCTACTATTCAGCCTTCTGGGGTGCCCTTTGTTTCTACCCACTTTCAGGTTAATTAATACACATTTATAAAACAAATGAATAAAGCAGAGGGATATAGGTCAAATCCTTAATTTAAAACAAATTACATGTAATATTGGACCACTTAATTATTAGACCCAAAGGCAAAGAGAAGGAAAAAAAGATATAGAGGAGAATAATAAAATTATAATGAGGAAGTGCTAGTTCAAGGAGGACAGGTGGTGAATAATAAATTTTCATTATCATCCTCCCTCTAAAACTTCTTAATTTATACATCTACCAACTCCTCTCCTTTGGGAGTGATAACAGTCCTATTAGGTTGATTTAGCCTATTTGTCTCTGTTTATGTGGGTCTCAAATCAATGACCTTGTCCTTACCTATAAAGAATGTTAAAAAACTTGTCGATTTGCACGTATCTAGTGCAGGAGAAATCAAAGATGACCTAGAGGTTTCAAACCAGGAAGATGAAAAGCTCCTAAGGGACATTAGGAAAAAACCATTGAGCCTGAGATTTCAGCAGGATGTATACTATGGGTAAAGATGACCCAGTGGCAGCAAGAAGCCTTTGAACAGGTGGTGTTGCTCCTGAGCATTTCGTACCACGTGCAACTCTGCACATGCAGAATGAAGGACTTTTGTCTGCAAGAAAAAACATGAAATGGGTTCATCCATTCAAAAAAATATTTATTGAGCACCTACTGGGTGCTAGGCAGTGGTCTAGTGAAAAAGCTACTCTCAGGAAGACAGATGATAACTACTACTTAAATTCATTTGTTCCCTTGTTTATATGCTATAAAGAATAATAGTTAACGAAGGGGTTAAAAAATAGCATCAAAATGGTTCTCAGAGTCTTCAGTTAAGGTGGTGATAGAAGCACCTTGTGGAATACTACTGTCACTCCTCTTTCCTTTTGAGCTTGATCAGGGGTGAGACAGACAGTGGAGATCAGAACCACAGTCGTAACCACCCCTGGAGACTCATTCTCCACCACTTTTGCATCACACATCTATAGTTGCTACCTTGATGGATTTCCAAACCTTTAATTTTACTATGTTATTATGGAAGTTAAATGCTAACATTAGGAAACAACTAGATCTGCTGAGGGAGAAAAAAAAAAAGAAAACTGTAAGGACTCTAGCATTAGCTTTTACTTCTAGGACATCAGATGAGTCAATCAGGAAATATTTACTGAGGGCTCACAGCCAGAATATTTAGACTCAATAGTAGATACTAGTGTATGTCATGCATAAATTTCAAGAACTTTTTCAGTTTGTGAACTGCACAGTATCTAAGATAATAAAAATTACACAGAAACTCAAGCTTATGAAGAGACCTGTTTATTACTGATTAATACTTTATTTGGCTAAAACCACAAGAAATCCACACACAAATACATAAAGTGCAAATTCTCATAGGCAGTATTTATAATACACCCTGGTATTTTGTTGGGGAAAATGAGATGTTGACAGAAATTGTTAAAATAAGGGCACAATTTTGAACTACTTCTACATACTTAGTCAAAAAAATAATTCATTCTTAACTGTACATATTTTACCTGGTATTTTCAATGATGTATACCACGAGTTTATTCTAACCTATAACAAGACCTCACCATATATAGATGCAGATTCTTGCCTGAGTGGCACATGATGAATCATAATGCTGGACAAATATATACCAAATAGTACCAAATTAGTCGTGACACATTTGGAAGGTAGTACTAATAGGCTCAAAATGGTGCTTAGACTAGTGATAGTAAGCCTAGAGAGATACATTCTGAGCCTTCCTGGTCAACACCTTGCTTTTGATGTAAAGTGCTAACATTATATACAATTTTCACATAGAAAAATGCTCTGCTCTCTCAAAAGAAGCTGAGTATTTAAGGGTATGCGTTCTTAGTAAATATCACTTATTATAAATTTCAGTAATGAGAGTCATTAAAAACTGAATTAGAAAGTCAAAATTTTAATTACTTTTTAAAACTATTTGTGTCTTTAAAGTAATATTGTTTAGTTACCGAGCTTAGGTAGGTAGTGTGGATAGGAAAAATAATGAGCCATGATTCTCACTCTTAGGGAGCTGACAGGTGTTTGCTCCTTCGTCAAGGAATGCCAAGAAATTGAAGAGAACAAACAGGCCAACACCTCAGACTATCTTGTAAGGTTCAAATATAACATAAATGTTGCAGGTTAGTTTAACTGGGGGTTAATATTTTAGGAGGTCAGCTTCTAAAGGGCAGGGAATATCCTAGATATTTTCTATGCTTATGTTTCTCACACTAGAGTCAGTTGTGTACCTGGGATATGCAGCAATTGGGGTGGGGGCAATGAAGGAGAAAATTGAGAGGCCATGTGATAAACACGGTGCTCCTTTCTGGTATACCAGTCTTTCATTCAAGATTGAAGATTTCATTTTTATATTAAATAATTTTATTAGGAGAAGGCAAAATTAAAGCCAGAACACGAAATTTCATCATCAGTGGTAGGCTGCTTCCGATTTTGCTCTCAGGCCTCCTTCCCCTTCCTTCATGCTCCTCTGATTTAGGGTTCTGCTGGTGAAAAAAAACTGAGAAGCAAATTCTAGATATGTCCCTTTGCCCCATATAAATGGCCACTTTATTCATTCTTGTAGGTTCTCTTCTTTAAGTACACAGTCTTGACTTAACCAAGAGGAAAGATACCTTAGTGAATGTAATAGTATATGAATATTTTAAAATAACCAATTATCAACATTAACTATGTTTCCAAATGGAACTAAAGTCATGTTTTGTAGAGTCAAACAATGAACCAGCCTCTTCTTTTTATTTAGTCTTATGATTAATGGTAAAATGCTTTGAGAGACAAATATAAGAAATATTTCCTCAAATTGTGCACTTTGGCTGCCCAAAATACAAGGAAATCTCAAATGAAATGCTAGAACAAGTGACCATTTTGGTTAGAATGACTACTTCCTCATCAGTTTCTAGAGTAAGCTCAGAAAACAAGTGAATTGTAAAAAGCTATAATAAATTAACATATAGTAGTATCCAGATAGACTAAAACAGGCTATGAAATAGATCAAAATTACTTCTTATAAGAAATCTTAAATATTTTGATAATAGTAACAAAATTTTAAAAGTTCATAAACAGTTTATGAATAAGTTTAAAGCACTCTGAATGAAAACAGTTAAATTTCTTATCAGTGAGGTAATAGGGCAAAAGCTTTTCACAGTAACAAAATGTAGACGAGTGTGTGTGGCAAAAGAGGGAGGTAGAGAGAAAAAGGCATAAAATTAAATGTATCCAAGAGAAATTTGGATTTTTCAAGCATTACAAACACCAGTGGAATACAACTTAAAAAACAACAACAATATCAGCAGTTCATAGAACAATTTCCCCATCATCCTCCAGCTAACATTCTGTTGCATCAATTTCAGAAGCATCCTGCTTAAGAAATGGAAGATCTATTCTCCTAAATGTCCAATCTCTCAGATCCTCTCTGTGGAAGTTTGTACATCTAAATATCAATATTTTATATTTAAAGCAAAAACCTCAAATATCCTATAACACTATACATTCTTCAAGATGAACACACTTGTGTTCAAGTCTCAATTCATTTTCGAGGTCAAATTAAAAATAACATCCAAGCAGGTCTTTATTCATTGCATTCACACATATACTATTCAAAACACACAAAAAATATCTTTTGAGCTAAAGTTGTCTAGATGTGGAGTGAAACCCAAATGATACTGTTAGTGTTCTTTACAACATCATTTTTGTTCCAACTTGAATTTGAAAAAAAAAATGTGCTGGAAGGAAGGAACCTTCAAAAAGTCATTTAGTATCCCTTAATATTTTTAAAAAACTATTTCCTTAAAAGAATAGATTTTTATGACAATCTCTGCCGAAGTTCTTAAACATTTCCTGCTGCCTATTTTTTTTTTTAATCCCAAATTCCCTCTGGTCTATCTTCACTAGAGAAGGAAAATGGTATAGCAATAGTACTTCTTATTTTGAGTCCTTCAACAAAAACATTGATTAATGACTAATAACTTAGTGTAAATGATCTCAATGGCTTTCTTTTCTCTGGAGTTAAATGAACCTAAATTCTTGAATTTTTTCTTGGAGTTCTTATTTGTATAAAAATTAAATGTATCCATGCAGAATTTGAATTTTTTCTGTAGTTTATTCTTTTTTATTTTTGCTCTGTCTCCTCCCAAGTTCTCCCATGATTCTGACACAAAACCTAGCAGGAACTGATTCCATAATAGGGATACTTTTTCTCAGTTCCCAAAACTTGAATAATAAAAGTAAACAATAGGTTCACTGCCTGCTCATCATAACAACAAATAAACACAAGTAAACAACCTTATACACACTTTATTTTCTGCCTTTATGGTGTTAGGTTTGTCCTTCATAAGAAGCATTTTATGTACTGTCTTATTGCCCTTTATATTGTTTAATTTTTATTTCTAATTTATGCTTTGATCTTGTCCTACTTCTTTTCTTTTCCCCAAAGCTTCAGAAAATACCAGTTTTGATTTATGCGCAGAATGAGAATATACGTATTTCCACGATATTAAAAAAAAAAAAATGGCCCAAGGCTGAGACCCTAGGCCTGCATTTGTCTCTTGGGAGTCTCTGAATGTATCCTGTTAGGCAAGGTGCACAATGTCACATTCATGTTAATATTATGCTCAGACAGACTCAAGAGTGTGGACAGAATCAGATAGTTCCTTAGATCTATATAATTCAGGAACCTTTATAAAATTTTGTTAATTTTAACTTTAGATTTAGAATTTTGAGATGAGAATCCAAGCTTCAATGACTTTTCACCTTAAGATGACTTACATGTTGCTTTATATTAAAGCAAGCAAATGAAACTATTTTCTTCATAAAAGGACAATCATGACATGGCTTTAGTGGTTCTGAATGGGTTGTTGTATCACTTTAAATTCATTTCAAATATTTTATGACAATCTCTGAAACACAGATACCAAAACCAAATATACATGTTTTTCATATATATATATATATATAACATTGTTCATACTTTGTAGAATATATGCCATTTCCTAAGTTACAATCTACATTACTAAAAGCCAATAAAACAAAAAATGTTTTATACATTTTTAAATAAAAATTCTACACAAACTCATTCATAAAATGGTGTTCTACATATAGTTACCTGTCTATTATCTGGAGTCATACAAGATCCACTATAAGAAAGCAAGGAAGGAACAAATTAACAATAGTGGCAATACTATAATTTAAAAGTTATGTTTGGATTATATCAGCTCAAAAGTTGATAACAAGCTGTAACAAACCAAACCATGACATTCTAATTAGTTCAAACTTTATATCTTTGTCATTATTATGTTTAGGAAATAATTTCTCTAATATCATTGCTATCTCCCATAGGCAACCTGTTTAGGTGATTACACCCAAGGCCTTGTTATTCTTACCTCCTAATTATGCCATCTGTATTCTGCAAACTGTACAAGAGAAAATACATCTTAAGAAGATTAAACTATTTCTGCACTGAATCTTTTCAGAAGATTGTAGAATCAACCAAAAATGACTTTCCTAAATAACGGTTTTCCATATTAAAAAAGATAAATAGTCCTCATGTAATCAAAAATTCCCTAGAAGTCAGCACGATGTTAGTTTTAAACAGTAATTTTAGGGTTTCATTAATACTTAAAATCTGGGTGCTTTATTTTTTAGTAAAATTAACATTATTTCATCAGCTAAAGAATAAATTTACTTACAAACAGGTTATTCACATGTTAGACTGTCAAACTGAGAGCTCATTTATAGTTCTCCTTTTTTTCCTTTACCTAAAGATTAAGATAACTGATGTAATTCTAACTTGAAAACTCTTGACTATAGTTATATTAAGCCTTCTTTTATTAAGACCTTCTCTGATAGGGCTGGGAGTATAGCTAAGTTGGCAGAGCGTTTACCTTGCATGCACAAGGCCCTGGGTTCTATCCCCAGCACCTCCCCAACTACCACCACCAAGAAAAAAAAAATCATAGGATTTTTTAAATCAACAAACCCATTTGATATAGAGGAAGCACCCATAAAGTTTGGAAGATTTTTTTCTTAACTATCTGAAAATTGACTGATAAAATGATATTCAATTCAGGAACATTGTTTGAGTTCATACCATTCTCTTGAGAAGGCACTGAGAAATTTGACAAGAACAAAGCCACTAGGAGTGTTGCCACTATTGTTCTATGTTTAGTAAACATCAAAGTTTTTAATACATACAGTAAATTTACACTGCACCAAAAGGGCACCTGAAGCAGAGGTGCAAACCCACATATTGTAACATCTGTCCTAAACTAGAAGTACTAAATACCCTATTTCAAATACTCTAATTTATAAGTTAATACTCATGATACAACAATGACACTTTTCCATAATGCTCTAGGAAGAGTATTATTTTCTTGCCAATTTTAGTAATTAATTACCTTAGCTACCAGTGTAATTACATAACATTTATCTATTTACCCCATTTTTTAAACCATGCTATACACAGTTACAAGATACAGAACTACACTTAATCACACTACAATAAGAAAACTCACTTTTATATTGTTGTTTTGCTTTAAAGTCAGCACGATATTAGTTTTAAACAGTAATGATATATCACTATAATATTTTAATGTTATGATTTTCATTCAAGATTATGAAAAACTTGAATTTCATTTCCCTCCAGACATTTTACTTTCAAATTGATACTTTTCATTTAGTCAGCTGAACAAATGAAAAAGAAAAGGAAAAAAAAAAAGGAAAAAGATACTTGGCCAGATGAGATAGAGAAGGCTGACACGAGGTTCAACACATTGAGTCTTGGGTTGTCTGTTCCATATGCCAGTGCAAAGTCATGACATGCCGAGGTGCCCTACACAGAACGCCAGATCAGTCCGTTCTTACTAGGCTCAAGAAAATTCTCTATCAGAGCTTCAATGAGTTTCTTCAATTCTTCTTCTAGCAACGCAGTATCACTAAGAAAAAAAGATTAAGAGTTTTGAAATTCTCTATTTAATAGATTTAAAGTTTGTTTTAATTATTTTTTACTTTGGAGAGGGCATATATCTGATGTAATGATTAAATAATTGATAAACAAAAGAGAAATTTGCTCAGTTAAAACTACCCCCTCAAATAAAATAACACACAAAGAAAACAACATGATCATAAACTGAAATTGAACTTCATTAATAGTAATTCCTTGGCACATGATAAAGAATGAATTACAGTATGTCTAAATGATTCTCTTGGGTCAGGCAATTTAACAACTTTAAATATCAATAAGAGTATTATAATAGAATGGCTTCCTAAAATGCTTTGAAGGAGACTCAGCTAAGGTGTTGTGGGATAATATGACTATCCTTCAGGTTGTTGGTAGCAGAAGAATGAGGTGTTTTAAAAAACAGATACACAAACTTACAAGTAAGCCCTTCAAAATTGTCACTGAGGAGCCTCTTTCAAACAGCCTTCATAGTCATCTTATCAGCTATACAATAAATTAGCTATTACTTTGATATCCATTCTTTGTTTTTAACCAAATATAGCATTAGCTGATTTGGTTAACTTTCAATACTTCTCTGAATGACTTTAGGAGGTCTTTTTTCCTCCCCCAATGGAAATAAAATCTTTTTTTTTTTAAAGAGAGAGTGAGAGAGGAGAGAGAGAGAATTTTAATATTTATTTTTTAGTTATTGGCGGATACAACATCTTTGTTTGTATGTGGTGCTGAGGATCGAACCCGGGCCGCACGCATGCCAGGCGAGCGCGCTACCGCTTGAGCCACATCCCCAGCCCGGAAATAAAATCTTAAGGCAAAGATTTAGGAAAATACAAAATAATGTGCCCTAGTTGGGTTCTGAAGGCTATTTCAAAAAATACATTGGCCATTAACAACAAAATTAATACTATTTTCAATAAGTTTAAATAGTCTTTGGTTTATTAAACATGTTAACAATTTGTGACATAGTCATAATTTGTACCCTTAGAAAGAAATTAACTAGGCAGATTGTGTCAAACCAAATTGGACACAGAAAACAAATATTTGGCAACAAACACATTATTTATTGATCATTTCTTTAGGCTCATCATATAATAATTAAAGCTTAGAAAATCTTCTCAAGAATAGAAATTTACTATGACTTTGAAATTCAGTTCTGCAAAATACAGCTTCTTTGGGAAACCGTTCCTCAAAAGGTTAAACTTAGAGTAATATGACCCAACAATTTCAATCCTACATATATATTCGAGAGAAATGAAAACATATATCCACACACAAATAGCTGTTCACAACTGTTCATAACAGTACTATTCATAATAAGCAAAAGTGTAAATCATTTGAACATCCACTGATGAATGGATTAAAAAATGTGGTATATCCACAGAATGGACTATTCAGGGTGAAAATAATACATTTTTCTAAAAAGTGAATAAAGTACTAACTCGTGTTATTAACACTGATAAACCTGGAAAAACATGATAAGATGCCAGTCACAAAGGACCACATATTGTATGATTTCATTCATTTGAAATGTTCAGAATATGCAGATCTATAGGGAAAGACAGTAGACTAGTGGCTGCTTAGGGCTGTGAGGGAGGGAAATGGGAATTGATTTCTACTGAATATGGGGCTTCTTTTGGGGGTGATTCTAAAATTGATAGTAGTGACAGTCACACAAACTCTGCATATATTGAAATACACTGAATCATACATTTTAAGTGGATGATCTTATGGTATGTGAATTATATCTCAAAAAAGCTTTTAATTATGTATCTAATAAATCAATTCTCACCTCTGGTCAGGTGATGCACACATCTCTGCATAATACTTTATTTTTGGTTCTGTCCCGCTTGTCCGAAGAGTAGCAACACATCCATTTTGAAAAGTAAAAGTAATCATTTGACTGTTTTTACTCACAGGCAGCACCTATGCAAGATTGCAACAACAGCTTAATTACATCTGGTATCTAATTCATTTTTCAAGAATTATAAAATACATTCCAGTTATATGAGGCATCTAAACTAGTCTAATTCATAGAAACAGAAAGTAGAATGTTGGTTGTCAGGGGCTGGGGGAATGAAGACTGGGAGTTGTTTAATGGGTTTCAGTTTAACAAGGTAAAAAGGTTCTAGAGATCTGTGGCACAACAATATGAATATACTTAAGATAATTTAACTGTACCCTTAACTATAGTTAAGGCAGTAAATCTTTTGTGTTTTTTTAAAAATATTTTTTAGTTGTCAATGGACCTTTATTTTATTTATTTATATGCAGTGTTAAGAATCAAAACCAATGCCTCACATGTTAGGCAAGCGCTCTACCACTGAGCTACATCCCCAGCCCCAATCTTCTATGTTTTTAACCACAATTATAAAACTTTTAAAATTAAAAGAAAATACAAAAGATTACCATAATAATTCATAAACATATTAACTGAACCCTTATAATAATCCAGACATTGGTATATATACTTTACATACATGATCTCCAGGCTTCAACAATAATCCTGCAAAGTCAGTATAATTGCCATTTTATGGACAAGGCTCAATGAGAGTAAACAATTTGCTCAACTAGCTAAGTGATAGAACAAAAAGTGGAAGCTGTATCTGTTCCAAAGCACCTCTGCATTTGCAAAGCATGATGACAGTTAATCTATGGCCTCCAAAGATAAATATACGTTATCCTAGAGGATATGCAAAAGAATGTACTAGGTGCTGACAAAAATTGTATTTTTAAAAAAGAAATGAAGTTTTACTGACATTGAATATATGAATTAATGCTGGTACTTTTTCTCATTCACACATTAACCTGTTGAAGTATCTCAAGGGGACTGTGCTGTTGTCCTACAACAGAGGGGTTGCCAATGTTACTTCTCCTGAGGGCTCCAAGCCCTGGCCCTGGCCTAAAGAACCCTCTCTCCGTCAATGCATTATGATATGCCAGATGCTTGAAACAGATCTTTTGCTCCTCTTTCTCACTCATAGACCATTAACTATCAAGTCCTGTTTATAATATCCTTCATTCAATTCACCTTTTCAATTCTCTCCATCACTATTGTTACTACATTAAATTCTGGCCACTAACATCACTCACTTAGACTGCTGAAACAGCTTAGTAACTGATCTGTCTGCCTGGAATTCTGCCCAGGTAACCCACTCACCAGGCCACTCTTGCTCTCAGCCTACACTCCAGTTACAGATAACTACTTGTGGTTTTCCAGAGGACATGCCTTCTTGCTGTCAGATCTTGCACTTACTGTTTCCTTTGTTTGAAACAGGCTCTATACCTCCTGTATCTGGGTATCACCTAATTATACTCGAGAACTGAGTCTCAGTAAGAGGTCTTTTCTATGCTCTTCCATCCCCTGGTAGCACATATCATTTTGTAAAGTAACTGCCATTTACTTGTCCCTTTCCACACTCATTTCTTTTTTTTTAATTTTTATTTTTAGTTGTAGATGGACACAATACCTTTATTTTATTTAATTATGTGGGGCTGAGGATCGAATCCACCCAGTGCCTCACACATGCGAGGCAAGTGCTCTGCCACTGAGCTATAATTCTCAACTCTCAATTCTTCTCTTCCTTCTCCCTGGTCCTCTTCTTCTACTCTAGCTGTCTCCCTTCGATTTCCATGAGTCTTCCTCTACTTTTCTTTTCCTATTTCCTCTCCCGTTTTAATAGATGAGAGAAAACATATGATCCTTGAGTTTATGAGTTTGGTTTATTTAACTTAACAGAATGCTCTCAACTTCCATCCACTGAGATAAAGCCCCTCTATACTCATTTCTCAAGTGCAAGCATGCCTTTGCTATCACTGTATCTCTAGTGTACCTCTGGCTGCAGCACAGAATGATTTTGATAAATGAATGTACAGATGAATGTCAATTTGAAATGTGAAGAGAGAATTCAGGAAGTCTTCCACACTTACCAAGAATCTTGGGGATAACAACATCTATGCTACCTATCCTACAAAGCTCTGAGCTTCAGAGCAGAAGAGATGAAGTATCTTATTAAATAGTTTAAATAAATTTAAACTTTAAAGACAGGCAAGAGGAAAAAACCATCACAGCAAAGACTAAGCATTGAAACATTAGAAAAATAAAAAGAAGTCAAAGATTTTCTTCAGTTAATTTACAAGGACAGAAATACACATGAGCTGGGGTTGTAGCTCAGTGGTAGAGCACTTGCCAAGCATGTGTGAGGCACTGGGTTTGATTCTCAGCATTGCATATAAATAAATAAAATAAAGTCCATTGACAGCTAAAAAATATATAAAAAAGAGAAATACACACACACACAAAGACACACAGATGCCTGTGCACATACTCAGAATATTGACAACTAGGAACCAATATTTGTTGACTGGATGAATCTGCAAAAAATGGAATATGGATAGTATTCTTTTCCTACAGTTTTTATTGGCTTATTATAACTATACATAATAGTGGGATTCATTGTTACATATTCATACATGCACACAATATAACAATATAATTTGGTAAATATACTTCTTAATTATTTTCCTTTCCCCTCCTCTCTTCCTTCTCCCTAGTCCTCTTCTTCTACTCTACCTGTTTCCCTTAGATTTTTATGACTCTTCCCCAACCTTTATTTTCCTCTTTCCTCTCCAGTTTTAATAGATGAGAGAAAACATATGATTTCTGACTTTATGAGTCTGGTTTATTTTAACTTAACAGAATGCTCTCAAGTTCCATCCATTTTCCTGCAAATGCTATAATTTCATTCTTCTTTATGGATGAATAAAATTCCATTGTGTATACAATACCACATTTTCTTTATCCATTCATCCACTGATGAACACCTAGGCTAGTTCCATAGTTTAGCTATTCCGAATTGTGCTACTAAAAACATACTTTACCATAAGAGCAGAAGAGTTTAAAAAGCACCTCAAATAATAAAATCATAAATTTAAAGACAGGCAAGAGAAAAAAATCATACCAAAGACTATAGAACCTAATTAGAGAAAAGAAAAGTCAAGATTTTATTCAGTTAATATACAAGGACACACACACACACATACACACACACATATACAGAATACTATTGCTGTAGTATGCTGACTTTAGGATAGACACTGAAGAGTAATTTAGCTGGGTTATATGGTTGTTCCATTCTTAGTCTTTTGAGGAAGCTCCATAATGATTTCCATAGTGTTGTATTAATTTATAATCTCACCAACAGAGTAAAAGTGTTCCTTTCCCCCTAGATCCTCTCCAGCATTTATAATTGTTTATATTCTGTCATTCTAACTAGAATGAGATGAAATCTCAGTGTAGTGTTGATCTGCATTTTCCTAATTGCTAAAGATGTTGAACAATTTTTAATATATTTGGCAGAAACTTTTTAATCTGATGTCATCCTGTTTATTAATTCTTGGTATTATTTTCTGAGCTTAAGAGGTTCTATTGAGGAAGTCCTTGCCTGAACCTATATGTTGGGAGTGTAGACCCCACATTTTCTTCTAGGAGTTGCAGAGTTTCTGGTCTCATTCCAAGGACTTTTATTCATTTTAAGTTGACTTTTGTGCAGGTCAAGAGGCAAGGATTTAGCCTCATTTTTCTATCTATGGAGAAACCAGTTTTCCCAGAACCATTTGTTAAATAGGCTGTCTTTTCTCCAACATGCCTTTGTCAAGGACCAGATAACTGCATCTGTGTGGGTTTGTCTTGGTGTCATCTATTCTGTACCACTGGTCTATGGGTCTGTTTTTATGCCAGTACCATGCAGTTTTTGTTATAATAGCTCTGTAGGATCATTTGAAGTCAGGTATTGTGATGCCTCTAGCATTGCATTTTTTGCTTAGATTTGCTTTAGATGTTCTGGATCTTTTAAAAAAATTTATTTAGTTGTAGATGGACACAATATCTTTATTTATTCATTTTTATGTGGTGCTGAGGATCGAACCCAGTGCCTCAGCATGCAATGCAGGCACTCTACCACTGAGCTACATCCCCAGTCCTGGGTCTTTTATTGTTCCAAAATGAATTTTAGGACTAGTTCTGTGAAGAATGTCATTGGTATTTTGATGGGAATTGCACTGAATCTGTATATTGCTTTTGGTATATATGCTCATTTTTTTTTTAATTTTTATTGTTGGTTGTTCAAAACATTACATAGTTCTTGATATATCATATTTCACACTTTGATTCAAGTGGGTTATGAATTCCCACTTTTACCCCGTATACAGATTGCAGAATCACATCGGTTACACATCCATTGATTTACCTATTGCCATACTAGTGTCTGTTGTATTCTGCTGCCTTTCCTATCCTCTACTATCCCCCCTCCCGCCTCCCCTCCCCTCTTCTCTCTCTACCCCATCTACTGTAATTCATTTCTCCCCCTTGTTTTTTTTTTTCCCTTTCCCCTCACTTCCTCTTGTATGTAATTTTGTAGAACCCTGAGGGTCTCCTTCTCTTTCCATGAAATTTCCCTTCTCTCTCCCTTTCCCTCCCACCTCTCATCCCTGTTTAATGTTAATCTTCTTCTTCTCATGCTCTTCGTCCCTACTCTGTTCTTAATTACTCTCCTTATATCAAAGAAGACATTTGGCATTTGTTTTTTAGGGATTGGCTAGCTTCACTTAGTATGCTCATTTTTAACAATATTAATTTTGCCTATCTATAAAGAATATGAGTATTATCCTATGTAAGAAGCTGCAAAATTCCCAAAATACATTATGTCCCCAGAATCTTCTGACAACATTAGAGCATTACAAATGGAAGTTTAAGCTAACAATCATCCTAAAAATAACAACAAAATGAATATGATCAGCAATCTCTGGTATGTAAGTATTTGTTTGAGCACCTATCCCACAGGCAGGAGCTTTGAAAGGCATAAAGGTCCTTCAGAAATGGACCTTCCATGCACAACACAATGGTAACATAAATAGAAAAAAAAATGACACACATCATGTGGAGGAAGGTATATGATTGTGGGACCTGGAGGTCATATTTGCCTTAAATCTTAAATAATGGCAAGGTATGAACCTGTAGCAGAGGAAGAAAAGGTAAACTAAGAAAAAAAACTTGATCAAAAATACAGAAATTATAGAAAAAAGATAAAAATATAATTTAACAAAGAAAAAAGAAATACATAAATTATATATATTTGAAATTATAACTTATTCCATTTGGCTAGAGATACCAGAAGTAAAGTTAAAAAGAGAACTTGAAACTAGAAAGATAGTCCAACATGGTGGGGTACACTTTTAATCCTAGTAACTCAGGAGGCTGAGGCAGGAGCATCATGAGTTCAAAGCCAGCCTCAGCAATTTAGCAAGGCCCTAAGCAACTTAGACAAGAAAGGGCTGGCAATGTGGCTCAGTGGTCAATGGGTCCTTGATTAACATCCCCTGTACTCCCCCCACGCAAAGTAGAAATACTTTTTTCTTTTTTCAAAGAAAAAGAAAAAAAGTAGAAAAAAAAGTAGTACAAACACTTTGCAATTCTTGGATTTTTAGAAAGACTTCATTTTCAACATTGTTTTAGTGTCACTGTACATTCTCTTTTTCTCTCTCTGTCTCTACCTTCCTCTTTCTATCCTTATACTCTTTTCCCTAAGGTATTCCAGATGATTACCTGGGGACTGATGAGGATCTTTGGCCACTTAAAACTACTCTAGGGATAGATCCTAGTCCCAAGAACTCACAGGCCTGAACTTCTACTATTTTAGTATAATATGAATTATTACAAATTATTAAAAATCTATATATTTTTTAAAACAGGTACTTTCAGAAGTTTCCAGGCTGGTGAGCACATGGACCTTCTGGGAGGGTGATGTACCTAAAAAGGGCATGAGATCCTACTCCATACCCACCCTTCCCTATGCATCTCTTCTGTCTTGGTGTTCCTAAACTGTTTCCTTTTTAATAAACTAGGAAACATGAGGAAACAGGATTGAGCCTCATGTAAAACCCATCTCTGGACTTTTTGGTGACATGAGCCATTAAGTTTTTGTCAATGTTATAAATAAAAATAAGTACTTACTGATTTTTTATTAGGCTGGCTGCTGTCATATCCAGTGGTAACATCCCGTATGTGCAATATAGCAAATGTCCCACAAAATTTTGGATATTCTTTCGGAGAATCAAAATTGCGAAGCCTTTCAAATATACTTTTGATGGTAGGTGGATCATAACACAAGAAATATGAAGTTTTTGACATGTGATAACCATATCTGTACAAAGATTTAAAGTATTAAAATCAGATTTCTGATAACTTTAGAAATGTACACATTAAATAAAGACAAGCCTATTAGAATATTTTGTAGAATTTTAATGCTTTTTATAAAAGGATGTTGACTGTTCTTCAAAAACAAATTTAGCAGCCAGGCATGGTGGTGTCTATGCCTATAATCCCAGTGGCTCAGGAGGCTGCAGCCGAAGGGTTGTGAATTCAAAAGACAGCCTCAGTAATTTATTGAGACCTTAAGCAACTTAGTGAGAAACTATCTTAAAAGAAAATATTAAAAGAAAGGTGGGGAAGAGGACGTGGCCAGTGGTTAAGTGTCCCTGGGATCAATCCCCAGAACCCCAAACCAAAACAAAACAAAAACAAATTTAGAAAACTATGGATAGGACAAAAAAAAAATTGAACGAAAGATCTAGCATATGAACTTACTTTTCATAAACTTTAATCAGTTGCTCCATCAATGTTATATTCATGGTTTCCAGGTAAGATGCCATCTCAGCAACAACAACGGCTGCACTTACCCCATCTTTATCCAAAACGGAAGTTCCACACAGAAAACCTGGGGATTCAAAACCATCTTTAGAAAAGGGAAAACTTAAACCCATAGTTTCATATTTCTTCAGAAGGATCAGTGACTTTAAGAGCCTAGAAACAGATGAAACCCATCAATACTGAATGTATTCAGAAGACCTTTATGTTCTTTTTCTTTTCCTGATGAGACATGCATTTACATATTTCTGAGTTCTCTACAGTTTTTACAACTTAAAATATAAAGCCAGACGGCAAAAATTCCTCTCTACAGAATTGTCACATTAAAAAAATGTTTTCAATCGAACTTCAAAGATATTGAAATATTTACTACATACCAATAGACTCTTCAAATGCAAAAAGGACTTCTTTCCCATTTTCTAGGAGATCTTTTATCCTACTTCCAATCCATTTAAAACCTGGTAATGTTTCCTGAAATGCAGAGGAAGGTACTCTAGTTAAACACAGAGAAAAATCTATCAATAAATGCACATAATTCCTGAGTAGTGGTCTTCTATTAGGCTTTTTGGTCCACAGTGATTTATACAGTGGTAAACATATAGTCATAAAGGGCCATAAACACACATACTACCACGACTGGTGGTCTACTATTGATACAGTACAGTACTAGATGATTTATATCAAATATATCCCATATTTATATGTGCAACAATAAAGTTACAAAGTAACATAAATATATACCTATATTATTATCTAGGCTTTTTGGTCCACAATGATTTATACAGTGGTAGACATATAGTCATAAAGGGCCATAAACACACATACTACCACGACTGGTGGTCTACTATTGATACAGTACAGTACTAGATGATTTATATCAAATATATCCCATATTTATATGTGCGACAATAAAGTTACAAAGTAACATAAATATATACCTATATTATTATCTAAAACATAGGTATTATATTTATTTGTTAAGTACTATTAGTACTATTTACTAAATACTATAATAGGTACTCAATAGCACTATAGTAGCATGATCTTTTTTAAAAAAATTTTTAATCTATTTTATTTATTTATTTTTATGTGTTGCTGAGGATCAAACCCAGTGCCTCGCACATGCCAGGTGAGTGCTCTACTGCTGAGCCCCAGCCCCAGCCCCAGCCCCAGCCCCAAAGCATGATCTTTTCTAATGTTCATAAACACTGTTGCCAGAAGAAAGGCTCAGAGATTAAGTAAATTTGCCTAAGATGCAGCATATACAAAATGGAGGTAGGTTTCAATTACACTGCTTTCCAACAACTGTCCTGTAAGCCATACTACAGTCACTAACATAAGACAGCCTGTGAAGGTTTTGATTTAGTAATACATTATCATAACCTATGCTTGAAACAAGTACACCTTTCCACAACACTGTGACCTAAATAAAACCACCAAGACAGTTACCAAGTCATTAATAATTATGTTCGGGGAACTTTCATCTGATGAGCTTTAAAGACATGCTGTGTTCTAGAGTCAACATATGCACACTAATTCTGGGGTTCATCATTACTAACTTAAATTTCCTAAATCACTTTTCTACTTTCACTAAAAATAAAAATTCTGGCAATCCCCTCAAACCAAAACAAATTTATAATACTGATCTTTAGAATCATGTTCTTTTCTTTCTTTTGTGCATTTACTTTTCTTGCTATAGATATAAACAAGAAAACTATTGAAATTCGGAATTTTAGGCTTGAATAAATTTTCAGTATCTTTTGCTATTGGTGTTTTTTGAAAGGCTAAGATTAAAAGCTGTATTTCATAAAAACAAGTACAATTTTCTTTTACTCAGTCAATTATTACTGAGACTTGTTGCTTGAGTATGACTCAAGGAAAATGCCTGGGGGTAACAGTTACTGACACCTGGCAAAGATGGTAGAGGAAAAGCAATAAAGCTGGCTTTAGTCCAGGTAGTTACAAAACTGTTCTACTTAACTGTTTGCGGTTCACAAACATTAATGATCTGGTTGATACAAAGTCATTCTTCTTATTATTATTATGTAGAACCAATGGATTTTTGTTTGCAAGTTTGAAGTCTACTTAAAAGTTTATTAATACTGTGCTTGAAGAATCTAAACAAAGGGATAATGGCATTTACAAGCTTTTGGAGTGAAGTCTGTGTTAGTGATGAGGTCACTAGATTTTCCATCTGCAAACCAGATGTTGTATGAAATAATATGTGCTAACGTAATTTTTGGAGAAAATCTTGTCTCAGTAAAAAATTCGCATACTAGATGAATTTGTCTTTGGGTGTCTAAATTATAAAAATATTAAGCAAGTATCAGCAATTTTAAAAAATGAAGAGATTATAAATGAATTAATAAAATGTCAGTTTTGGTGGGGTGCCTTTAGTATACAGGAATATATTTAGAAAAGTAGCACACAGATATTATTTATTACTTCAAAATGAAATCCTTCTTCAAGTGCAATTGCCTTCAAAATTTTAGAAGAGACAGTAGTGGCTAACATATAAACATTCTTCACATCAGCATTTCTTGGTTTATTTTTCTTCCAGCAATCAAACATCCACCATCCAAATAATGCTGCCAGCTCATTTCCTGTGAAGACTTTCCAACGACCACTGTAGAGAGAAAATTCCAAGTCAAGACCTTTCCAGCTTCTCATTAAAACTTCTTGACTCCAAGACCTACAAATTATTATCCTTCAGGTAGGAAAATCCTACAGCTATGAGACTTTTTTAAAAAAATTTATTCTTTTTTATTTATTTATAACACAAGAATACACTCATTATCACAAAAACTTGGAACACAACCTGCTCCAATTCAGTTTTATAATATGGGACTTTTGAGAAAATATTTACTACTACTTCTTTTATAATTGACCTGGGATCTTTAGGGTAGGGATAGTTATAACCAATCAATCTTTCTCTCTCTCTTCCCACCTATACTTTTTTATACTGAGGATTGAAACCAGGGGTACTCTACCACTGAGCTATATTCCCAATCTTTTTTTTTTTTTTTTTTGAAGTTGTAGTTGGACACAGTACCACTCTACAGCTGAGCCCCAACCCCAACCCCCGCCACCCTTTTTATTTTTTATTTTGAGACAGGATTATTTTGCTAAGTTGCTGAGGCTCAACTTAAATTTGTGATCCTCCTGCCTCAGCTTTCTGAGTTGCTGGGATTACAGACATATTCCACTACTCTAGGCTGCAATGTCTTTTGGAAGATTATTACAAGGCTAATTTTATTCTTTTACTTAATGAGAAAAAATTATGAAAACATGTCATATCAAAATGGTGAAAATATATAGCAATCCAGAGGACCAGGATTAGGAAATGATTATATTGATAAAGCAATCTGTTGAAATACGCTGTGGTTAAAATTAATATTTTCAAACAATTATATAAGAATGAGAAAAATGCTTGTAGTATAATTGGTATAGAAAATAATTAAGATATAAAACTACATATAGTATGATCATAATTTCACAATTTTATATGAACAAATACATCTTTATTTGAGTAGAAAAAAAGGAAATGTTGAAGTATTGATTTAGGTAGTTATATGGATGGTGGAGTTATATAAGATTTATTTTCTTTCCTATTTTCAATGAACCTGTGAGACTTAATTTTTTGTTGTTGTTGTTGTTTTTAAAATTTGCTTTTCAAAGCTCAAGCTTTTTTTGTGTGTGTGATGCTGTGGTTGAAATCAGGGCCTCACGAATGCTAGTCAAGCCCTCCACAATGGTCAAAACCATTGTGTTTTATAGTCTCGACCCCTCATAGCTCAAGCTTTTAATCAAATAACAGATTCTACTTACTTCTCCTGAAGTTCTGCCACTGCCAGTCGGTCTGCATCAGGATCTGTGGCTAGCACTATCCGGGCATTTTCTCTTTCTGCCAGTCTCAGAGAAAGTTCCTGAAACAGTAACCCAAAAAGTTAGATTGTATTGAAGAATCTAAATCAATGCTAATATTCCTAAATGTAGGCACTATGTTAGTGATATGAATTTTAGAAGGCATATAATTTGGTTAAGTTTAAAATAAGTAGCCTAGAAGTAGTAGAGATTTCAAACAAAACACAATTATATTCCAGTGTAATTTATTTATTTTTTAAATTTAAATGATATAAACTACAATGGTTTCTGCTTTTGTAAGTAATCTCTAAATTGTCAATAAGTTCTATTTATTCTGATGGTTTAATAAACTAATAATAATTTAAATATTAGAAAAATACCAGTACAGATTCTCCTTCTTCAGGATTTGGGCATTTAACAGTAGAAAAGTCTGGATCAGGATCTTTTTGTTCTGGAACTGGAATTGGAGGCTTAAAACCAAACACTTGAAAAGCCAACTGCACATAGTCATGTCCGACACCATGAAAGGATGTATGCACAAATTTCAAGGTGGTCTTTGAGTTTAATTCCCTGTAAGGAAAAAATCACCAATCAATATCATAAAACTGGGCTGGGGATGTGGCTCAAGCAGTAGTGCGCTCGCCTGGCATGCGTGCGGCCCGGGTTCGATCCTCAGCACCACATACAAACAAAGATGTTGTGTCCGCCAATAACTAAAAAATAAATATTAAAATTCTTTCTTTCTCTCTCTCTCTCTCTCTCTTTAAAAAAAATATCATAAAACTTGCCACCTGTGATGTAATTCAAAACACTTAATGTTGCAGTAATTCATATGCAGGTCAGCATGGGAAAAGAAAGAAGAAGCAGAGCAAGCAAGGCAGCAGCAGAAAAAAAGTCCTTTATTGTGTACAAGCAATCTTTTTATAGTATTGTGAACAAAGAAGGCAGCCTTCCAACATCAATAAATCAGGTCTTTCAGCTAATTAAACATAGCATACAGAAGTTTTACTTTCTAATCAGAAGTGACCCGCTTCTCATGGCTAATCTATTCTCGGCCCGACGTATGTTGAGCTCTGCTCTTTGTTAAGAACAGATAATAAAATTTTTTCTTAGCACCCTCCTAGCCCACTTGGCAGAACATCCCGTTTGCAGGTAAGTCAAGGACAGCAGACACCTCGTTTTCAAGCATGTCCGCTGTTACCTTATCTAAACCTTGAGGGAGCCTCTCGTTTGTAAGTAGGCCCTCCCAAGGACAGCAGACACCTCATTTTCAAGCATGTCCACTGTTACCTATCTATACCTTGACAGAATATCCTGTTTGCAGGCAGACTCCATCAAGACAGTAATAGTAACGCAGTTATATCTGATTCTTTATAACTTAAATTTGAGAAAAAGTGATTAAAGCCTTCAGCAGAGCTGTAAGATATATTTTTAAATATTTTTAGTTATAGTTGGACACAATATCTTTAATTTTTTATGTGATGCTGAGAATTGAACCCAGTGCCTCACTAGGCAAGCACTCTACCACTGAGCCACAAACCCAGCCCTGTAAGATATTTTTTTAAAACTATGTGGTATTAAAGTAAATTTCAGATGATTTTTAATTCAACTATATTCTCCCTTTGTGGTTCAACTTCCTAACCTGGATTGCTTCCTTCCATATGCTATACCAGTATCCTAACCCAAGCCGCTATATATCTCTTGCCAGATCCACCACAAGAACTTCCTAATTAGCCTTTCTTATTCTTTGAAGACTCCTTCTTTTTTTCTTTCAGTCCAGCTTAAATTCCAAGGTATCCTAATTTCAATTACCTTCTTTTATTTTCACATTGGATACCCTGATCCTCTAATACCTTACTCTGTGTTGAACCCAACAATGTACCTTTTCCAGACTTGTACCAAAATAGCACAATTCTGCTAGAGTAAATCTCACAAAAGGGTTAAGCTTCACTTTCAAAGGGCATTCAGCACTGTCAGGCAATTTTACTTTGTTACTCAAAAAGCTTACTATTTTCTCTCTAAAATGGTGTGTAAAATCTTTTCTTCTCTCCTATTCCTTTCCTCTCCTTTTACCTAATGCAAACATAAATACAGAAGCCATCTGATGAGAACTTCCTAATCTTCCTACATCTAATCCAATATCTAACAGCATCCATACATATCTTTTCCTTCTTCTGACAACAGAGTGTTTTTCTTTCTCTCAAAGGTCAGTGCTCCACTTTGGCTCTGGTTCCTATCTCTTCTCACTCAAGAACTTTATTACTCTAGTCACCCCCTCCCTCCTGCATCATTCCCATTAACATCCAGTCACAGTTTCTTTGGTTCTTCTACAGCAAAACTTTCTGCATTCTTACCCACTATTATTAACCACTCTCTGTAATAAATAAAATTATTAAAGTAAAATAAAAATTTCAAAATATACATAAGAATGCCTAATATTAATATACTTATCATCTCAATTCAACATTTATTGACATTCTGTCAACTTAGTTTCATTTATGCAAGACATCAAATTATTTTACAAATGCTTTAGAATTTAAAAACATAACCATAATACCATTATTGCACCCAACAAAATCCACAATTTTTTTTTTTTTTTTTTGTCGTACTGGGGATTGAATCCAGGGACTTCTGCATACTAGGCAAGCACTCTACCAACTGAGCTATATCGCCAGGCTCTCAAATCCACAATAATTTCTTAATGTTATTCAATACCCTACCTGTGCTCAAATTTTCCCCAAATGTCTCAAAAATACAACTGGTTTACTTGAATCCAGACCTGAATAAGGTCCACACCATCTGTCTCTCAAATCTCTTGTTATCTAGTCATGTTCTTTTTTTCTTCTCCAATCCCTATGCCATTTATTGAAGAAAATAAATCGTTTGTTCTGGAGAACTTCCTACATCTTGGGTATGCATATTTCATCCTTTATGTATTAGCATGTTCCACAAACCTTCTTTTTCTGTAAATAGGTAGGTGAATCTAAAGGCAAAATTAGATTCAATTTCAAATCTTAGGCAAGAACAAATGTTGAATCTTGAGGGGAGGCACATGATGTCAATCTTACTTTTAATAGTATTGATTCATCAGGATTTTGTCATCTTGATCCATCCATCAAACATTTCCCAATAACTTTTCACCTATAAGTCTTAGTAGCCCTTGATGATCATCACTTTTATTAGTAGTAATAAAATAGTGATATTTTAATTCTTTTACTCCTTCACAATTAATAGTTGGATTTTTCTTTTAAGATATTTATCCTTCAGCAATTATTTAATTAACCCTGAAAGTCATTTCATATAGGAAAGACAAAAGAAAATATCTAAGCATTTATCAATTTGCTGAATGAAAATTCAGAATTTATCAAATTTCAGAATGAGTAAGTTCAAATCTAGCAACTCTCGAAGGTGATCTGTGAAATGTTTGCATAGTGTTACTACCAGCCAACAGTCTTTTATGTTTAATGTCTTAGTTAATTACAGTGATTCTTCTTTTTCGTTTTTTGTAGTTCTGGGAGATTGAACCCCTGTCTTCAGGTATGCTAGGCAAGAAGCACCCTATCACTGAGCTACTCTGGCAGCCTTTGTTTCGAAACAGGGTTGTGCACACCTGTAATTCCAGCTACTAGGAGGGCTGGAGCAAGAGGATTGCAAGTTAATAGTCAACATGGGCAACTTAGTGATTATTCTTTTTGATACCCAACTGTCCAATCTTTGGTCAACAAAAGCCCCCATAAAGTATGCTCTTATATCCTTTTGATATGAACCAAATATCTCTCAGTACTTTCTTGTTTTATGGCAGAGAGAAAGGCAGAGACAAAGAGACAGAGACATAGAGATATTAAGATTGATCCCAGAAATACATTTTTTGCTCCAGTCCTGGATTCATCAATTTCTCCAGGAGCCCTGGTTCCTTTTGGTGGGAAATGCCATTTAGAAACTACAATCTGTGTTTTAAGGCGACTCATAAGCCTTTTTAGCAACAGAACTAGTATTTCAGAAAGAAGTAAATAAATCATGAGTTCATACTGTTTCAAATCCAAACTTAAAATATAATTTTACAATTATTTTCTTTTATTTTACATTTACTTCTCTTATACTAAAATCTTAGTTCCTTGTTGACATCAAAATAATTCTCCATGGGCTGGGGTAGTGGCTCAGTGGTAGAGTACTTGCCTAGCTTGTGTGAGGCCCTGGGTTCCATCCTCAGCACCACATACAAATAAATAAATAAAATAAAGGAATTGTGTTCATTTACAACTAAAAAATATTTTTTAAAATTATCCATTTGTTTTATAATATATCTATGGATATATGTATGCATATCTATATCTATAAAACCATCAATTTTACTAATTGTAGAGATGACAAGTACAAATCAGGTAAGTAGTTCTTTTTTAAAAATAAATTTACTTATTTAATTATATATACATGACAGCAGAATGCATTTTAATTCATTGTAGGTGTGTGGTTCTTTATCCTTCCATATGACCCATTAGAAAATAGTCAAATTTAAAGTCACTTGAAATCTCTCTCTGTATGATTATGTTTTCAGCTTGATATATAATTAGATTCATTTGTTAATTTGCATTTGCAAATAAACTCTTTTTTAAAAAGAATTTAACCTTTATTTTATTTATTTTTTTTTATGTGCTAAGGATTGAACCCAGGGCCTCACCAGTACTAGGCAAGTGCTTTATCACTGAGCTACAATCACAGTCCCTGTACATATATTCTTTAAAAAACAAGAACTTAAGTAAGCAAAGATAGAAAATATCATATTTTTTACTTTTTATTTGGTGGTACTAGGAATTGAATCTTCAGGTACTCTGCCACTGAGCTACAACCCTTTTTATTTTTTGAGACAGGAACTCGCCAACTTGCTGAGGTAGGCCTTGAACTTGCGATCCTCCTGCCTCAGCCTCCTGAGTCACTGAGATTACAAGCATGCATCACTGTGCCTGGCTCAAAGTCTTTTTAGATTGACTATAGCTAGCAGTTAGCTAGTACTGTATCCTACTTCTCATTTTGGAAGAAGAAGCAAACAACTGATAATTGTGATGTGTAAACTTTTTAAAATAGAGAAAAAGCTAAAAATCAATTTTGTGTCATAGGTATCTTACATAAAGGAAATACATACAGTTATAAGTATAATTAGTTTAATAGCTTTATTAAGATATAATTTACTTACTAAACAATTCAACCATTCAAAGTGTACAATGAAATAGTTTTTACTATATTCATAGAGCTGTTCAACGATTAATTACTACAATTAATTTTAGAACATTCTTGTTATTCCCAAAACAAACTCTAAATCCCATTTTTGTTACCCTCCCAACTCTGATTCCTCCCAGCGATAGGCAACCACTACTCTATTTTGGTCTCTGCAGATTTGCCTATTCTGGACATTTTATATACACAAAATCATACAATATGTGGTTTTTTGTGACTGGCTTCTTTCACTAGCATAATGTTTTCAAGGTTTATATACCTATAGTATGCATCAGTACTAAATAATATATCATTATATGGATACAAACATTTTATTTATCCAATCATAATTTGATGGATATTTGGGTTACTTCCACTTTTAGTCTGTTATGAGTAATACTACTTAGCTATAATTTAATATGATGAACAGAAAACATTTTTATCACTTTTTCTTTCCTCACTTGTTAACCTTATCCTAAGGTAATACCATCATATATTCCCATTTGCTTACCTGTAAAAACAGATCTTTTTCAGATCTTCCATGTATCTCTTGCAAATGTCCTGTAGAGGATCTTTCTTCAGTGGACTAGTGTCCACTAAATTATCATTCCAGGAACCATTCCAGGGTTCGACACATTCTTCTATACATTTCAGAATTTCTTTATCATGAGGAGATGTGATTTGAGCACCAGTTTCCCAATAAACCTAGGTGATAGGTGTAGGTAAATATTGTTATGAATGATATAGTGAAATACTCAACAGATTTTTCTTAGCTACAATAGAGATCTTTGGCTTTATGAAGAAACATATCGAGTAAATTGAGTAAAAGAATGTCAACATGAGACTAGTAAATACCAAAAATACACTGATGATGATTCCACAGAGACTCAACAATAAAACAATTATGTATTATTTCCTTTTTTAAGAATTTACTTGGAAAACAATACAAGTAAAATATAAGCAGGGCATCAGGACAATATTAGAATATGTATATACCACAGTATCCAAACATACTCTTAGGTTTATAACTGTATATTAGAGATAATCTAAGAAACCACAAAATATCCCATGAAACTCCATACTATTAAACTTAACATTATAAAATGATTCTATTTTGTGATACAGAAGCTGTTTTCTATCATAAAGTAGAATTTATGTCACACCAAATAAAATCCATATCAGGAAATATAATTAACATGTCAATTATCCACATACATTTCAATAAGCTTTCAGTTTGTCAAATACTTTGATAAAAACAGTATTAGGAACAGTTACCAAAAAAGCAAAAAATATAAATTCCAATAATTCACAAGATCTCAAAATTAAAAGAGACTTTGCTTAGAGAATATCTATGCTGGATTTCTCCCATGTATGATATGAATTCTCTCCATTGCACCCCAAATGAAGAAAAGACATATACACTTGAATATGTACTACATACTAAGCTCTATGTCAAGAAATATGGTGAACTACATAGTTAAAAATTCTTGTTCTTATGTAAAATTATTGTGTTCAATTAAAAATAAATATACATTTTTAGGGGCTGGGGTTGTAGCTCAATGGTAGAGTGCTTGTCTCACATGTGTGAGGCACTGGGTTCGATCCTCAGCACCACATAAAAATAATAAAGGTATTGTGTCTCTCTACAATTAAAATATAAATACACATTTAAAAAACTGTTCTAAAAGCAAACAGCTCTAAATAAAGATAAAATAGAAAAAATATTACCTTAAATATATAGCTTAATTCACAAGAGGACAGGAAAAACTACAGGCAGTGGGGAAAAAGGAAAGAATTGAAACTCAGAGTGATAAGCTTGTAGGGGTAATGCTGGGGTTTGGGAACTGTTGATTTATCTGGCTTCTGCATTGTAATGCCTATGTGTAAGGTAATGAGCTGAAATTGAGATTCCCCTAATAAGAACGGGAGTCTTGCGGTGGAATGAGATGGACATCATTACCCTAAGTACATGTATAAAGACACAAATGGTATGACTCTAATTTGTATACAACCAGAGATATGAAAAATTGTGCTCTCTCTATATAATATGAATTGTAATGCACTTTTTTAAGAGAGAGAGAGAGAGAGAGAGAAATTTTGTTTATTTTTTTAGTTTTCGGCAGACATAACATCTTTGTTTGTATGTGGTGCTGAGGATTGAACCCAGGCCACACACATACCAGGCGAGCGCGCTACCGCTTGAGCCACATCCCGAGCCCTGTAATGCACTCTTGTTATCATATATAACAAATAAGAATAAAAAATAATTTTAGAAATGAGAGTCTTGAAATGTTTCCCTTAGTCAAAGAGAACATAAAGAGTCCTGTTCACTATTGTAGGGAGATCATGAGGAAGCAAGTATTTTTTCTTGGGTTTTGGGCAATTAAAAAAATTTTTTCAGCTCTTTGTCTACTTCCTGGTTTCAAATCCCAAGCTACTTCCATCACGACGTTCTGCCTCCCCTTGGGCCCAGAGCAACAGAGTTAGCCATCTATGGTTTGAGACCTCGGAAACCCTTTAGAATCTGACTTTCTGGAGGAACTGAGTCCCAGAGAGGATGCTTCTGAGCAAATAGTGTGAGTCCCACTAACGTTAAAGCTAGAGGTGTTGCCTGGCCATTTTGAGCAGACATGAAAAAGCATTATCACACTGGTAGAGCCACTTGACTCTGATCTTCATGAGAATGTAAGATTGCTACTACAAACTGGGTGCCTCAGCAAATATTTTTGGCACTTGGTTTACTTGGTTTATGTCTTGTTTTAACTGTAAATTAAAAAGTATAGCAGCCATGGACTCATATAGGCTTATAACCAATGACCCATCAGAGGGTCACCCTATAGAACAAACCATCTTAAATAAGAAAAAAATAACTACCAAAGAATAGGGAAGTATAGATGGTATGGCCAAAGACAGTGATATGAGTAATCAGTTAATTAATTCCTCAGAGGCAAATGCAACAGTCAGGGCTGTGGTCCATCCTACAAATCCTCCTTTTATATAATCAGGGAACTATCTTTCATTGGGTCTTCTAGAAGTAGAAGTTGAGATGAATTTCCAGAAAATTCTGACCAACCAGAATCCTAAAATATAATGAGCCAAATGAGGACTGGAATGATATAAGTGAAGAACTATAGTAGATATTCTTGGTACCCATTCAGATCCCCCTAGCCAGACCTAATTTATCTATCCTTTAGCTGCTACATTGCCTATAGCTGCCCCATTCTCTGGAGAATGTTCCTTGTCCAAAAGTCCTTGGGAAGTTTACCCATCACCACCAGCTACTCTTGGTCAATGACTAACATGGGGGTGTGAACCTCAAAATGGGGCCAGCTTGGTGATGTCCTGTGATGCACACATTTCATTCCATCTCTCTTATAAGACCACAATGAATCTAAATTCCAGCTGAGACCACATAATTGCTTGATTTTCACCCTACTATCACTCCACCCTCTACCTGCTTCTCTCACTTTCCTTTTTCCAAGAGTATTCCCTTAAAAAGCCACTTTCACAGAAATTCTCATCTCAACTTCTGCTTCTGAAAGACCCAAGGGAAGATACTATCTCTGATCATATTACTTCCCTACCTCTTTCAGGGGTGAATACTATTAGAAATCTTTTGTTTATATGCTTGTGTGGTTTACTATATATGCATGAATATGTGAATAATACACAAGACTGTTTAAATATTTATGAATTTTATATAAATTGTATTATTCCCCTCCCCCAAAATTTCAAATGTGAGAATTGATAAGTTAACACAGAAATTACTCCCAGTCAGTGAAACCCTTGAGGTTCTGGCAGACATTAAACAAACTTGCTCAGGAGAGATGCTCCCACATTCCAAGCTGCAAAAAAAAAAGGATTCTCTCTGTAAACCCTGAAAAGCTCATAGTGAGAAAACTATAAAATAAGTAAAGTTCAGGAGTCCAAGGTTTACCTTGTATCCATTGTCTTCCTTGCGGTTGTGAGATGCAGTAATCATCACACCAGCAACTGCTTTGAGCTCCTGGACTGCATATGGCTAAAGAATAATAACATTATATTTCCATTTTGTTTCATTTGTTTTGAGAAGAACTTTGATTAAATAACAGAAAAAGACATTATGGCTTAAATGATCTAAACCTTATCAACTCCATGTTGATTGGGTGGAGTCCATTTCTAAAATATGTGGTTCAATAATCATCCAGTTGTTTAACTTTCCCAGTCTTGTTTAACTTAGTCCTATAAGCATTTCTTATTCTTTTGTTTATTTGCCAATATTTAATGAACACCTACTATATGTCAGACATTCCACCAAATTCTGGAGATGTGAAAAATAGAATCATAAAATATTGGAGTTGAAAGTAAATTTAGAAATCATCGAATCCATTACACTTTACATTGAGGGTTATCCAACATAATACAATCATTGGTAAAAGATTTAAAGGGAGAGCATAAGTTTCTTGCTTTCCAATTTAAAGATTTTTAAATATACTATGTGGCCTCTATGTCATATATATAAGGGTCAACTCACTATATTCTTTCCCACAGTTAATTCTTAGATTGTATTTCCCGTCTCAGTAGTAGCTATTATTTGTCACCTTCGGATAGTTCTCCTTCCGTTTCTACCATCATATCTGACTGTCCTCCTGGATCACAGTTGTGGGAGGGCAATGTTGAATACATGAGCCAGATCTGATCACAGCAATCTATTCCCTTGGTATGATTCAGAAACTGTTTCATCAACCAAACCTGATCAGAGTCTTTCTCCAAAATATTCTGGCTATAGTTAATCAAGAGTGCTTTTCACTTAAGTCATGGTGATAAAAGGGTGTGAAATCTGGGATTGCTAAAAATACCTCCCCTACCAGCTAAAGCAAATCTATCTGCAATGAGAGAGAAAAGCCAACACAGTAGGATTGATGCTGACTGGAAATAACAACTCAGTGACAGAATCTTACAGAGATGGTCTATATTTCTAGATTCTCCCTGGCTTCTATTATTTTATTTTATTTTGGTATCAGGAATTGAACCCAGGGGTGCTTAACCACTGAGCCACATCTCCAGCCCTTTTTATTTTTTATTCTGAGACAGGGTCTCACTAAGTTGCTTAGTGCCTCACAAAGTTGCTGAGGCTGGCTCTGAATTTGCAATCCTCCTGCTTTAGCCTCCCAAACCACTGGGATTTCAGGTGTGTACCACAGTGCCCGGCTTCCATTATTCATCAAAAATACATATATACATATATATATATATATATATATATATATATATATATATAAACATATATTTATACAAATATTTATATATTTATATACACACATATATATGCACACACATATATGTATATTAGCAATTACTTTGATTCTTAAGCCACTAATTATTTTTTTTTTTTTTAAATGTATATTCTTTTTTTTAAGAGAGAGAGAGAGAGAGAGAGAGAGAGAGAGAGAAGAGAGAGAGAGAATTTTAATATTTATTTTTTAGTTATCGGCGTACACAACATCTTTGTTTGTATGTGGTGCTGAGGATCGAACCCGGGCCGCACGCATGCCAGGCGAGCGCGCTACCGCTTGAGCCACATCCCCAGCCCTTAAGCCACTAATTATATTTCCAACAAATCACTACAATATTTTATAGAAACATTTTCTATTGCTCAAATTTTTGGTAAAACTTGCTGTAAAATCATCTGGACATTATATTTTAAATTTTAGAATATTTTAAAAATACAAATTAAATTTATTTAATGATTATATGCTTATTCCAGTTTCTATTTATTTCTATTATATGCTTATTCCAATTTCTATTTCTATTTTCTTATTTCCAGTTTCTATCCAGTATCAATTGTTATTCTAGGAAACTGGCCAATTCATTTAAGTTTGCACATTAATTTGTATTATGTTGTTCAGAATGTTGTGATTTTCTTAATTCCTATTTTATTTATTATGCTCTCCTTTTAATTTTTAAATTTATGACTTCTTTGTTTCTTGAGCACCCTTTCCAGGGTTTTATCTGTAATTCTATTCAGAGATCTAACTTTTTTTTAATTTTGTTTTTAGTTATAGATGGATACAATATGTTTATTTTGTTTGCTTATTTTTATGTGGTGCTGAGGATCGAACCCAGTGCCTCACATGTGAGAGGCAAGCGCTCTGCCACTGAGCCCCAGCTCCAGCCCCAGAGTTCTAACTTTTGCTTTTTAAGCAGCTGATATCTTCTTTATTTTTTATTTACTTGATTTTTTTTCTCATACCTTTATTATTTCATACCTTTTACTTAATTTGGATTTATTTAGTTTTAGCACAAACATATTAAGTTAACTGCTTAGCTAATTATTTTCTAATCTTTTTCCCTAATATACTCATTAAAACTATAAATTTATCTTTACATGGGGCTTATCTCTAGCCCCAATTTTTTGCTATTTATTGTTTTCATTATAGCTCAGTTTTAAATACAGGCAATCTTTGCTTTTCACAGTTCATAAACACAGATTTCTACTACTATATTGTTGTTAAATAGTACCAGTCTCCTAAAAACAGGTTCAAATTCAGATATCATGGTATATTAACCACTTAAGCACAAATGTGGTTGCTTACTCCTCAGTCCATAAATCACTATTTCCACCATGATCAATGACCAACCACATCACTCTTTTAAATCCTGTCGGTGTTAGTCACAAATAGCAAAGCATGTACCTATGTTGCCTCTTTATTTCCCAGTGATAAATCTACATGACAGTTATTATCCAGTGATTAATCCACATGACAGTTTACCAAATTACATAACTAAAAATGGGTATTGGCCAAAGAAGATGAAAGTGCTGCAAAGAAACAAAAAATGACAATGGTAGAAGGGAAATTTGAGTTGAATAAATGGAATTATAAAAGAAACAGTCAGGAATGCTTACACTGCCACATTTAAAATGCAACCAAAGGATCTCACCATCCGCAGGTGAACATATGGAGGAAATGAGGAACGGGGTTGTGATTAAACAGAATGCAAAACATTTCAGAAGAAGTGATATAAGCAAAGCACTTTTAAGGCAAAATCCATTAAAGGAACTCTCAGAGATATTTCACTACATAAAAGAACAAAGGATAAAATGTTTGAAGCTGATCCAAACTTACAAAGATATATAATAATTTGCCAAGGCATACAAAAGATGCTCACTCATATTGAAAGTTAATGACAGGAAGTAAGTAATATTTATATTCTTGGTAAGTTTTTTAAAAACAAAGTAATAAAACACTTTACTTCTCAACGTCTCTATTGTTTTAAATTATAATATACTAACTATTATTTTTACCATTTTTTCCTTTCCTTAAATATTTTTAAAAAAATTTTTTTTAGTTGCTGATGGACCTTTATTTTATTTATTTATATGTGGTGCTGAGAATTGAACCCAGTGCCTCACACATGCTAGGCAAGTACTTTTACCACTGAGCCACGACCCCAGCCCTCCTTAAATATTTTTAACCAAGAGTAAACTTTGGTGTTTTTTATGTTTTGTCCAGATATTTTAAAGGTCATAGAACAGCTGTAGCTGTTTATTGATTATTAAGATTACTTTGCATGCTTTTAGATTGCACAGCTGCCTTTACAATTCTATTGCACCATTCAAAAGGACTGTCTGTACCTCTCATCTTCATTGTGGTATCTTCCTTAGCCATGAATTATTTATCAATGTGTTTTAAAATTTCTAAACATAGAGAATTTGGGAGGAGTTTTTTACTTCTAATTTTATTGTATTGGAGTCCAAGTATATAGCTTGTTTGCTTTTTTGGGTACTGAGGATTGAACCTAGGGGTACTTTACCACCGAGCTACATCCCCAGTCCTTGTTATTTTTTATTTTTGAGACAGGGTCTCACTAAGTCACTGAGGTTGGACTCAAACTTGTAATACTCCTGCCTTAGCCTCTAGAGTCACTGGGATTACAGGTATGTGCCACAGTACCTGATAAGCAGTTCTCTGGCATTTGTTGAGACTTCTTTTGTGACTCTGCCAAAAAGTAATGTACATTCTACCATCATGGAATGCAGAATTTTTACACACACACACACACACACACATACACACCCCAAACCTGTTAACATTGTGCTCAAAGCTACCTATCCGCCTGATTAATTAATTTCTGAAAAAAGGGTATTGAAATTTCCCACTATGACTGTGACTTCTCAATTCTTGATCAAATTCTTTGTGGTTCAACAAATGATTGATGAAATGAAAATAAACTCAGAGTAAAATTTGTTTTCCTTCCTTTGGTTTCTCATACCACTCAATGCAAAACCATATTTATGACAAAGATTTGAATCCTAGTTGATTTAAAAAATATTTTCAAGGGCAGCAAACTGAATGATCACTAACACAACATACTTACTACAAAAGGTGTAGGAACATATCTTGAAAAAAGGTACACAGGAACATCTTTAGCCAGCAAGACTGCAGCAGTGAGTTTAGCAAGCCTAAAAATAAGAGAGATCTCACTTAGTCTTTAGTTTACCACTTTTTTTTTTTTATTGGTACCAGGGATCCAACGTTGGGACATTTAATCATTAAGCCACATCCCCAGCCCTTTTTGTATTTTATTTAGAAACATGGTCTTGATAAATTTCTTAGGGCCTCACTAAGTTGCTAAGGCTGGCTTTGAACTCATAATCCTCCTGCCTCAGTTTCCCAAACTGCTAGGATTATAGGCTTGTGCCACAACACCCAGCTTAGTTACACCACTTTTTAAAAATCAAACTTTAACATAAATAAATGTTTCATATTCCAATTATTCTGAATATATGGTATCTTAATATAAACCAGTTTTTATCATCATTGATTATTTAAGCATGTGTTCCAACTTAAAAATGTTAAATAAGTTTTTGGTTTTTTTTTTTTTAAAGAAGCTTTGGGCTATGGATATAGCTCAGTGATAGAGAGCCTTCTTAGCTAAGCTTTGCAAGGCCTGGCTTTGTTCCTCCCCAGCACTACATAAAAAGAAAAACAAAACCAACAAAAAATAAGCAAAAAAAAAAAAAAAAAAAAAGCCCCCTAAACTAAAAGGAACTTAACAATTAACAGAACTGACATTACAATTCTTCTTTTGCTCTCAAATCATCTTTTGATGAGTATTTTACCAAGAAATATAACCTGTAACAGGAATGTAACAAGGTAACAAGAATGGAGAAAAGTGAAATAAAACAAATCCAAAATGTATAATTACCCCTGAAAAGAAAATATCACATCATAATTATCTATTATGAAAAAAAACTCTAAAAATAACCAAATAAGATTTTAATGCAAGAAAAAAGCTACATAATCGTTCCTACCAAGTGCCATCACCAATGTTAATTTATAAGCTACAATATTATTCTCAATGTGACCTTTAAGTATTTGAACATTTTACTTCTTTCTATAAAATTAAACCTTATTTTTGAAATACTTTTACTTCTCTTTCAGCTCTAAAATAAACATTGTCATGTGTTCACACTTCTGTTTGACAGTCTCCTGCTTCAGAAATCCTACTATTGGAAAAAAAGAAAATTCTTGTTTTAGTCCACTTCAACTTAATCTTTGAAACAAATTAACACTGTACCTCTGGCTGCTGCAGCTGCTAGTTACTTGACCCCGAGTGTCATATCCAACAACAAAGCCTCTCTGCTTGAAGTCTGAGAAACATCTCTCAAGGTATTTGTACATCCCCTGAAGCAAATAAATTCAAAAGATCAGTTCCTGCTGAATGCTTGCTTGTGTATTATAAGACTTAAAATCTCTTTATGTTTGGTGTGCGTCTTACTGGCTTCTGCCTTTATGCTCATGTTTACTAATGTGGACAAAATATTGTTCAATCCACAAATATGAGTTGATAAACATTTTGTGGATTTTTAGACACATTTAATACGATACAAATATCAATTTAGTAACCATAAAATCCATAAAACAGGAGGGGAAAAAAGATGAAAGCTGTGAGTCAATGGGCTAAAATATATTGTTGAAGAGCCAAAAGAATTTGTTTCTTGCTTGAAGGCTCTAGAAAACAGAATTTTAACCATTTAGGCCCTTGCTAAATCATGCCATTGAAGCTAACCAAAAGATCTGACCTATTTATGACACAAATATTTTTAATTAGCCACACAGTCCCTTCACTGGCACATTTTTTAAGTGGCTGATACCACTTATAATTTTTTGGTTTTAAAATTTTACAGGAAAAGAAGTCAGACTAGAAAAATCTGCAATCAAGGGTGACAAAAAAATGAAATGTTTCACATTGAAACTACAGCAATGATAAAATAAAACCATTTATCTTAGAAATGATTTGCTGACTTTAATAAACATTTCATCTCTAAAAATAACACTTATATCCTTACAGTTCTTTAGAATTACACACAAACACATATCTACACAAGGATAGAAAATTTAATCAATATAACAACCCTGAAAAGAAATGCAAATACCATTTTGTCTGTCTTAAAATTTCTTTTTTTTTTTTTTGAGAGAGAGAGAGAGAGAGAGAATTTTTTAATATTTATTTTTTAGTTATCGGCGGACACAACATCTTTGTTTGTACGTGGTGCTGAGAATCGAACCTGGGCCGCACGCATGCCAGGCGAGCGCGCTACCACTTGAGCCACATCCCCAGCCCAAAATTTCTTTTAAAAAAGAAGAAACAGAATAAGTCTGAAACTCCATGTAATGACTTGTTCAAGGCCCATCATTCAATTAAAATTTAAGTTATTAAAGTTTATTGAAGACCCATGATAAAGCCCCAGTGACTTCCAGTACCTATGGGTCTTTCAAGTACACTTATTTCTTCTAACTACTCCCTATGAGTGACTGGGTGATGGAGACAGATTAATAGAGCCCAAATGGGCTAGTTTCACCAATTTCTTTCTAATGATGACACTATCCTAAACCTTATAGACCCTCATATTATTATCTACTATGAGAATCCATTTTATCTTATTCCCTCACATGCAAAGTATGAAAAGGGTTAGGCCTTATGAACCAGATCTCATTTGGCCTGGTTTATGAGGAAACTCAATATATACATAAAAAAAGACTGAACTATAAGCATTTCTGGTGAGGACAAGAAAGGATATGAAGAAGGGGAAGGTAGGGAAGGTGACAAGTATCCTACCTACCCAGTGCTAACCTGTCATCCCTTCTTCTCCATCCCCTGCATATAAGCCATTGGCTTTAGAAGGAGGATAAAGGTGATTTCCTGTTTGGCAGTATTGACTAGAATAATGTCCACTGAGGTATTCTATAGCCTGAAACTATTTTTACTATATGCTAAATGCATTACTGGCCTCAAAGGCATGGTTCCTTCAAACAGTGAGGATAATTTATTGAGAAGAGAAGCAATTTGTTTCTAAAATAAGTTTCATAAAAATGGAGAGGAAATAAAAACAAATTATATTTTGTTATAAAAGAACTCTCAAATGGCTTTGGAAAACCATATTTAAGTAGAATATTTTCAACTAAATTTTCCATACTCTGGTTAACCTTTATGAATACCAGATGCCAAAATGAGTAATTATCTTCTTTCTAAGTTTGCTTGTTTATGTTATCTGGACATGTCAATTTATCCATTTCTTGGTTTCAAATGCAAAGTAACTCTGGCAAGAAATGACAATGGCTACCAAAATGACTCTTAATCAGAAACTTAGTCTGTGATCTTGAAGATACAAAAATTACTTCTAAGATAAATCTCAGGCAAGAACAAAGGTCAGAATTTGGTCTATACTCTTTACTTACAGGAGAATACCTTCCCAGACAAAAGGCTCCCCTTTACTGGCTTTTTTTTTTTTTTTTTTAAAGAAAGACATTACCTAATTTATAAAGCTGAATGACAGAGTAAGAAAAAGTATAATTCATAATACTTACCTGTGTTGATTGTATTACTGTAAGGTCATTAATATAGCAAAATCCTGCCCCCATAGCAGAACGAAGTCCTGCAGTCCCAAAAGTCATTCGGCAGCAAAGACGATCCCGCAACTCCTTATTCATCCCATTCCGTAAAAGATTTTCAATCTGCTCTTTTGTTTTAGGATTCTACAAAAGAAGTTAAAGCTAAATCAGGATTAGAGTCCTAATATCAAAGTCTTCTAAGGGTCCAATATGCATATATCACAAGGTTTTACATTTACTACAAATTCCATAGTGCTACTTATTAAATTAGTATATAACATAAACACAATACCTGGCATTTATTGAGTCCCACAAGGACAGGGCCCATTAAAGGTAATTTACACACTTCTGATTTTTAGAACATTCTTAAATAACATACTCAAGAATGTTCTTCTAAACAATTTGATAAACTTAAGAGCCAAGGATCCAAAATAAACTTGTCAAAAATGACATCATTTAGAATCTATATTAAGTTTTTTTTTTTTTTTTGGTACCAGAGATTGAACTCAGGAGCACTCAACCACTGAGCCACATCTCCAGCCCTATTTTGTATTTTATTTAGAGACAGGGTCTCACTGAGTTTCTTAGCACCTCACTTTTGCTGAAGTTGGCTTTGAACTCATGAGCCTTCTATCTCAGAGATTATGGGTGTGAGCCACTGTGCCTGACTAGAATCTTTAATAAATTTTAAAAGAAATATGACTGCTACTGAATAACACCATCAAAACATGCCTACCAATAACCTTACCTAAACCTCTGCAAATCCAATAACTGGATAAACCTTACTACTCTTTAGAATCATAGAAAACCTTTTAATTTATCTATAGCTGAACATATAAAGGTCTTAGATATCAAACATATTATGTTGAATTTTCAAAATAGGTTGAGAGGCAGGGCAATGCCGACATCCATATTTTAGGATTCTGTATTTCACTGGCATGTACTTCAACTTGTTTTCATAAATCTTAAGGATATCTATGACTGAAAACAGTGCTTTACCAAAAAGTTGCAGATTTGGGGCTGGAGGTATATGTTCAGTGGGTAAAGCGTGTGGTTTGCATGTACAAGGCCCTTCATTCACTTTTGAGATTAAAAATATAAATTAAACAGTAGCATATTTTAAATAGAAATGAAATTACAATATAAAATAAAACTTAAATGGAAATTTCTACTATTTTCTTTTTGGAGAGTCAATTTACCAAGAAAATAAGGTAAAATACAACTTCTCTTTCAGGTTAGTATGAATTGAGTCTGTACTATTTATCTCTTCTATTTCTATAGACTATAATGAATATTCAGAATTAGAATCCAAGGCAGCTAAAAGGTGCTATTAGAGTATATTTATACTTACAAAGACAAAATATATCAATATATAATTAAACAATACAGTTTTCTGTTTATGTGGAAATTAAAGTAAACAGAGTACATGGCCAAACTAATAACAAAACCATGAAAATTCTGGTTAACTGAAATTTTAATCTAGTTAAAATTGATGGATGTTGAAAATATATATAATATATACATATATATGTATATATATACATATATATATATATATACTTACACTCAAGAAGTTTCCATTTTAAATGGCACAAACTAAAACGACACTGCTTACATAAAAAGATGCATAGCTCTTAAAAGAAAAATCTAAACAATAACAATATCTGAGTTACTAGCATATAATTCCAAAGTCTAAGATATCACCAGATTTTATAAAGACATCAAAGAGATTCAGAGAAGGTCAACACTTAAAGATTGGCACAAGAACAGCAAAAATTGAATGGATTTTTCACACATAGGAGATCTACGGCATTATGATACAGTCAGTGAGACTGCAAATTGGGATGATCTTTTTGGAGTGATTTTAAAGCAAAGCATTAAATTTTAAACTGCACATGCTTATTGGCTCACAGATTTTTCTGACCATGGCAATATCTTCATACAAACAAAAATATTTAAACAAGAATATTCACTTCAGCATTCCTACTAGTAGTATCATTATTACCACTGCATAGACAAAATTTACACAAGGAGCCCAGTAGCACTGAGCTAGTACTAGAGATTTACTCAGGATTTGAACCTACACCGGTCTGGACTATATTAAGAACTGTATTATCTCACTAAAACAAAATAACTACATTGAGCAGGTTAATAATGCTTCTCATAATAATTTAACTTCAGCTACAAAGCAAAATAATATTTTTGTTATAGCTATAAAATATAAAAATGATACACCAGACACAAATGCTATGAACTTACTGAATTTCCTAATGTTTAACTGAACAGCTACTATGGTAGGGCCTGAAAATTCCATTTCCTACTACAAACCTCACAACGAAATTCCTGGTTCTTACAAGGTTTGTAGGGTTGAGAAAATAAAAACAGATAAAGAATCATGATGCATTAAACATAATTAGTAAACTTATATGATAAGATGAGATAAATAATTATGATAGCCATTTAAAATCGACTTTAAATTCAGATTTCTCCATTATTTAACAGCCAGATATCAAATTACAAACTTTAAAAAATATAACTTAAAAAAACTATCTATGTAGCCACACTATCTTATATTTTTCCATTCAGGTAATACATTGCATTTGTATTTTGTTGCTAAAATCTTAAGATTTAATGAACTATAAGCAAATTATTATTATTTTGGGGGGGACTGAGTACCAGGGATTGAACTCAGGAGCACTCAACCACTGAGCCACATTCCCAACCCTATTTTGAATTTTATTTTGAGATAGAGTCCCACTGAGTTACTTAGTGCCTTGCTTTTGCTGAGGCTGGCTTTGAACTCGAGATCCTCCTGCCTCCCAAGCTGCTGGGATTACAAGCATGCACCACTATACCTGGTTTAAGCAAATTATTTTCAAATGCAATTTCCATGCAGAATTCAGATACAGTAAATGAAAAGGAAAGCAGAAGAATTTGTAGAAAAAGAGGTATGTGTATATTTATATACCATCCAGAAATATTCAATTTTTTTTTAGCAAAAAAGGGCTAAAAATCATGATCCTCTGACTATAGCTATGGGTTGTTTGAGTATTTTATGTATATATTACTTAATTTTTATGGTCAAGCCAGTTAAGTATTCATGATGGCTGAGAAAAACAACTACTTATATGTCTATGTGAATACTTTTCATCTCACAAACTGCCTTTCTTTTCCTACTTACAGAAAGCTATTAATATGATCTGAATTTATAAAACATACTAAAGTTTTCTCAAATATAAATTATTGTTTGCTTTTTAAATGTGCTTTCTTATTCACAATTTATTCTGTACCTAAGGACAAGAGAAACCAGTCAGGAAAAAAAAAGAATAATAAAATTAGTCAGCTGGCACCAATTATTTAAAAAGTACCCCTAAAACTGTACATAGTAGCTATTAAATTAACATATTTCAGAAGGTACCTATTGACCCATTACATAAAATGAAAATTATTTAGAAGTAAATACGTTCAATCTGAACTAAATTTACTCTTATCTGGCATCTTAGATTCCTAATAATTTTAGTAGCCCCCAAAAGGAATCCTGGAGAAAATCCAGAGAGATTTTAGTGACCCCTAGCATTTTCTGTACTAGCATTTTCTATATTTCATTCATAATGAATAAAATAATTGTTTAGTATGAAATCAGTAAGTTGAAGAATATAGAATTAAATTTGTGCATTATTTTCAAATTTTACCTGTATACCAAAAATGTAGAACCTTTAAGTTCTAATCCTATGGATTGCTGTAACTTTATATGGCTGAAATGAAGAAAAGAAAGTGTCCTCTTACATAATACTCATGGAGGTTTTTCCCATATTGTAGAACCATAAGGCCCAATTCAAAGAAAATATTTAAGAAATTATTTTTAAAATGTTAAACATATAGAAGGGTTTCTTTTAACAAATATAACTTTTTACAGACGTTCATAGATGTGAAGAAAGCTACATGTCAGACCAAAATCACACCAACTCTTCCTGCCATCAAATCAAAGTATCAGCATTCACTTAAGGATCATTTTGGACTCATCAAAGCTTTCTGAACCTATTGTGTTAATAACTAGGGACTCCTGCATTATTTATATACAATAAATACAAACATATATAAAAGTGTGTAAAAAAAAGCGATCAAGTTTGCCAATGAGAAATTTACCTTTTTTTCTATTTTATAAACCTAATAGTTTTATACTTCCTATACAACTTGAATCTATTTTATTAATATTCTAGTACTAGATCCAACAGCTTAGAAACAATCTAAACTATGACCTTCATTATTTAGAAGATTGGAACAGATCTAAAAGAACATGATATATATTAACAACCCCAAATCCTAATATTGTTATTCATGTAAGGCAGCAAATATACAAAATTGACTCTTTAGTCACTCGAATACATCTAAAGTTATAAAACTACAGATAATATTCTAAAATATCACTGTCAAAGACTTGTGCCTAAATAACAAATATTAATTTAATATAACTTCAGAGGAAAAAATGTAAAGTTTCTTTTTAAACAGAAGTTAAAATAGGAAACTGCAATCTGAAAACCTGAAGGGTGAACACAGCTTGACATTTACTTCTGAGCGTCAGCCAGCTTGACGATCCATTTCCAGAGTTCTGGAGTAGGGCAGGTTTTCCAAATCAGATGCTTCCTTATTAAGTCCAAAATATAGTCATCTAAACCAATCAATGTTTTTCATTTAAGGGATTTTTGTATGATTTTAAATTTAATTTCCATATTTTAAAAATTTTGGTAGAAATTAGCATGAATTGGCTTAGATTAAAAAAAAACTTGAATGACTATACTTTTCATACAAATGAGATTTACTTGAATAATCAACAAATACAAAAATCAACCAAGGAAATGAAGATGTTAACTATCTCTAAAACAGAAAATAAGCCTTGAAATATAACATTACTGTTAGCACTTACGCATAATATTGGATATGCCAAGATTAATGTGAGAGATAAAAATTATAATGTTTATTATTTTAAAAGTTAAGCTACCTAAACATGGTCCTCAGTAACTTGCTAAGTTGAACTTTGAAATCCTCCGGCCTCAGCCTCCCAAGCCATTCTGTGTGTGTCACCATGCCCAGTACTAAAGAGTCTTTAAAAAAAACAAAAAAACAAAAAAAAAAACTACCTTGTTTGGGGCCAGGGTTGTGGCTCAGTGACAGAGCATTTGTGTATCATGTATGAGACACCAGGTTTGATCCTTAGCACCGCAATCAAAAATAAGCACAAAAAATAAAGGCATGCTGTCCATCTACAACCACAAAATTTTTTTTTAAACTACACTTTTTTTTCTACCAAAGCACATACATTGAGCTGAATTTTACTATTCAAAAACACTTATCTCTGTTAAGTTTCAATAATAAAAATATTTTTAAATTAAAAGTATTTCTCATATAAGGTAGTCAACATAAAATAGTTCAAATGTTCATAATCTTGCTTAGATATTCTGACATATCATTCTTTTCTTAACAAATGAATAATCCAATTATTGCTCAGCAGCACAGTGGATAACTATAGGGTAATGGAAAGATGACTGAACTACGATTCTGATTTCAAGTCTGCAATTGGTTAGTTAGATAATCCTGAACAAGTCATTTGATCTCCCCTTGATCTTTAGATTCCAAGCAGGTATGTTGAATTTGGTATCTTTTCAAATTCTACAGGTTTTATAGTAAGTGATCATGTAAACTACTAAGAACACCAAATTCAAGGGCTCTATTCAGTAGCATGTATTACTAGTTTTAGGACCATGAATAGGTAATTTCATTATAGTATCTTTACTTCTAAAAATAGGCATAATGTTCTAACCTTCCTGGGTACATGGCTAGGATAATATTTTTTGAGCTACATAAGACATGTGACAGAGGTATGGCCAGCAGATGAGAGAAAAAAGAGATGTGCATCATTTCCAAGCCTAACCCATAAAGCCTCCCCTGCCTATCCTCTTTTTCCCATTCACTTAGTAACCAAGTACCAAGAGGAGTTTGTAGTAAAAGGATAGAATAAAGGACTTCATGGAGCAAAATGCCCTCTTTTTTACTTCCTATCTCATGGGCCAGTGTTGAACTGTAATATGAACAAGAAATAAACTTCCATTGTTTAACCCAATGAAATTCTGAAGCATTTGTTACCATGGTTAGTCTGTACTTCTTAATAATTAGTATACAGTCTTTAGTATACAGAAAGAACTACTCATATAACCCTCAAAACTTTTTATAAAAGTGGTTGGTTGAAAGAAATGGCTCCACTCTCAGGGTCTGTATTTTCAGCTCATGCTGTGTCCTGGTTGGGCTCTTACCACAATGTTCTTAACCTCTTTACAGCCTAAGACTTGGAAGGTTTGAGTTCTTCTTTCAAATAAGCCTCCCTGAGGCTCATCAGTACAATTTAGGGGTTTACATTTAATCTTAAAAGATCCCCTCCTAGTTTTCAGTTTCTCTATATACCTTTAAAAAAGAAAGATTCTTTCCAATTCTAACATTTTGATTGTCAGACCCAAGACTCACTTTGGAATCTAGTCAAGAACTCAATCTCTTTGTCAGCATTTGACTTTTTTCCTAATGAACCTTATGCTCTGAAAAATTATTTGTCCTAGCCAAGGACTATACCTCAGTTTGCCTTATAGCTAGGTATAACTACATAACTAAGTTCTGGCCAATAGCATGAGAAATGGAAATAAGTTCCACTTTTAGGTCTTGCCTGAAAAGTATTAAATGTGTCCTTTTCTAAGTCTTATCCCTCCTCAATGGGCTGAGTTATATGAAAGCTGGAGTAGTTACTTAGGGGCAGTCATATATTGAGGATGGACAGCCACCCCACCAACCCCATACTACCCCTCTCTCCTTTGAATGTTGTGAGAGACAGTATCTTCTCTTGCCTTCAAGACACTATATTTTACAGTCTTTGAGCTCAGACTGTGCCCTAAGCAATACAGTAGGTAATGTTTGTGACTAGTGTGAAATAAAGACTGTCTTCTGACAACCTTGTCCTGAACAAATCTTTTTCCATACAGAGTTCTATCCTCTATCAGTTCTCCTTCTCCTTCTTATCCTCAACCATTCTTTTTCCCCATCCATACATTAAATCAACATTCATCAAAGTCCTTATTTTGCAAGCATTTGAGGAAAATGATTATATGTTCTTGGTATTCTATATTTTTCCTATAATCCAAGTACAGTGCTACCAAAAATAAGCTTCAGAAAAAAGTCAAGATAGTGAGAATTCCCTTAAAACCAGATATCAATTACTCACATAATGGGAGTGCCTTCAGTTGACAGTTTTCCTAAAATATTTTTAAAAATTTTTATCTATTTATTTATTTATTTATTTTTATGTGGTGCTGAGGATCAAACTCAGTGCCTTACACATGTGATGCAAACGCTCTCACTGAGCTACAACTCCAGCCCTCCTAAATGTCTTTTTAATCTGTTCTCCACAGTTCCTTGTATATAGAAGATGCTTAATATGTATCCACTGGTTATGATTCATAATAGTGACAAAATAGCCATGTTCTTTTAGAAAAAGTAAATATTAGAGGAAAAACTATTTTAAGAACTTCCATAGAAATGAATTTCCTAAACAAGGGTATAACTTTTAAGATAAAAGACCTAACGACAAATAATTTCAAGTTTTCCTTCAGAATTAAATATACGCTTATGAAAAACACTCAAATATAGATGTATATAGAGCATTTACTCCCCCCACCCCACTGGGGATTGAACCAAGGGACTGGTTCTAATACTGAGCTATACATTTAGCCCTTTAATTTTTTTTAATATTTATTTTTTAGTTTTAGGTGGACATATATCTTTATTTTATTTTTATGTGGTGCTGAGGATCAAATCCAGTGCCTCATGCATGCTAGGCGAGCACTCTACTATTAAGCAGCAACCCTAGCCCCTATTTTTTTTTTTTTAATCTTGGGACAGGGTCTCACTAAGTTGTAGAATCTGACCTCAAACCTGCAATTCTGCCTCAGTCACCCAAGCAGCCACTGCACCCACCTCTAGTGAAATTTTAAATACACAACACTTGACTCATAATTCCATTTCTAGGAATTGATTCCATAGAGATATTTATACATGTATCTGAAGATTGTACACCAGAAACAGTACTTATATTGTAATAACTGAAAGTGAGAAAAGGAAAAAAGGAACATAAATGTTCATCAGTAAGACTTGTTAGTTTGGAATGAAGCACACGCGCGCGCGTGCGCGCGCGCGCACACACACACACACACACACACACACACGGGAAAAAAGCAAGTCAGAATCATATTCTATTATTTATACTATTTGTAGTAGCAGCATATTAAATATCTGTGTGTGTGTATGTATATATATATATACATACACACACACACACATACATATATATGTAAGTTAATGATAGTATCTCTGGATAGAAAATTAGATGATTATAGAAAAAAATAATTGAGAGGTTATATAGTCAAATAGCTTTTTCATTTAAAACTGCACACTAAGCCCTGACTCCAAAAAAGAATATTTCCTAAGTTCCATCACAAGCATATAGGTCACTGACTTACTATGTATGGTTCAAAGTGGTGAATTTTGGAGGTTTTTTTTTTTTTTCAGAATTAGAATCTCTCACAGAATCTCAACTCTTATACTATATTTTGTTTGCAAAAAACCCTAAACATTCATTTCAATCTTAAATACAAAGAACAAATTTAGTAGCACTCAAGTGTTTACTAAGTATTTGTGCATGTATAGGCTATTTTTTAAATAATTAAAAATTATATAGAATAGAAAATATAATAAGCATGGAAATGTGTTAAGTAGGAAAAAACCCACAAATTTAATTACACTATGCTAACAAGCAAGGAAAAACTAGATATGCTTACTGACAAAGACTAAATGGGAAAAAAGAAAAATAGATTTATAAGGATGTCATATTACAGTGTAAGTTTTTATATTAATTTATCCTAATATATTAAAGTTATTCATATGTATATTATAGTTTGGATGTGAGGTGTCCCCCAAAAGCTTATGTGTGAGATAAGGCAAGAAGGTTATGAGAGCCTTAATCCAATCAGTAAGATAATTCCTTGATGGGATCAACTGAGTGGAGGCAAAAGCCAGTGGGGTGTGGCTAAAGGAGGTGAGTCTGGGCAGGGGTGGAGGCATGCCTGTGGGTATGTATTTTGTATCTGAGGAGTGCAGACTCTGTCTACTTCGTGATTATCATATTAGCTGCTTCCTCCAACACACTGTTCTGCCATGATGTTCAGCCTCACCTCAAGCCCCAAGGAATGGAGCCAGCTGCCTATGGACTGAGACCTCCAAAACTGTGAGTCCCCCAAATAAATTTTTTCTTCTCTATAGTTGTTCTGGTCAGGTCTTTTAGTCACAGCAGCAAAAAAGCTGACTAAACAATGCAAAACAACTGATGAAGGAAAAAGATCTAGATGTTTGATCTTACATGCCTGAGAATGTCATTTAGTAAGCATGTGTGTGAATGTAAGTACATTTAGAAAAGCCTTGTCTAGTACCTGGTTACTCACTGATGCAAATATTATCTACTCCCTTCCTGTCTTCACCCTTCATAGGTACCCTAAAGGGTACAGGTCAACATCACAGCTTGTTTTATTTAGCCTTCTATAGAGGGTTCACTGAGAGTAAATTCTGGGAGCCACTCCAGGAAATCTGTGCCTAAACAAGAATGTTCTGGACAAATCTATATTTGGCAACATTTTAAGAGTATTCAGGATTGGATAATGTGATGGGCTTCACACTAAAATGATCTTTTCTTTTTAATTTTTTAAACGGATCCTGGCAGGTACAGATACAGATTATATCTGAAAGACAAAAATAAACATCTGTTATAAGGTAACGACATCCAAACAAGTGACCTGGACTTTACTGTAACAAAAAAATCCTTCTGTAGAAGCACACTAAGCCCTGACTCCAAAAAAGAATATTTCCTAAGTTTTATTACAAGCATACAGATCACTGACTTAATATGTATGGTTCAAAGTGGTGAATTTTTGAGTATTTTTTTTAAATTCAGAATTAGAATCTCTCACTGAATCTCAACTCTTATACTATATTTTGTTTGAAAAAAAAAAAAACCTAACCATTCATTTCAATCTTAAATACAAAGGACAAATTCAGTAGCACTCAAGTGTTTACAAAGTATTCTAAATTAATTAAATATAGTTTAATTTTTTTTTTTTTTTTTAGTTTTAGATGGACACAATACCTTTACTTTGTTTATTTTACTTTTATGTGGTGCCGAGGATTGAAGACAGTGCCTCACTCCTGAGAAACAAGTGCTCCACTGCTGAGTCACAAACCCGGCCCCTAAATATGGTTTTTATCTATTACAAAGTTATAAAATTACATATCTACTTGCTCCAATTCATAACACAACTTATGCAAAAATTAAAATAAGTAAGACCTAATGAACTTATGGGGAAAATAAAATTATTCATTTATTTAATAAATATTTGTTGAATATGTACCATGTACTGTAAACTGTACCTTTGAGTTTTTTTCTCCTGACACCAAACACATGGTATCTTTCCCAACATCAATCAATTTTTCACCTCTCTGTCCACAAACTGAGAATTCAACAATTCAACTTAATTTCTGACACTATCAACCTAGAGTTGGCATGAGATATCACTAGTTAAAGGGCTTAATCCCACAAGACCACTATCTCAGATATCAATCCCAAATTCTGGGCCATGGATACTTTTGATCAAAGAGCTAGAAGATCAGAAAATAGAATTTTCAAGACCATCCCTTATGTTCAAGAATTTGCTAGAACAGCTCACAGAACTCAGGAAAACACTTAAGTTTACTAGTTTATTATAAAGGATACAACTCAGGAAGAGCTAAATGGAAGAAATGAATATGGCATGGGAGGCGGCATGGAATTTCCATTCTGTCTCCAGCACATCACCCTCCTGTACCTTGAGATGTGTTTACCAACTGGGAAGCATTCTGGATCTGGTTGTTCAGAGTTGTCATCAAGATCACTTTCCAGCCCCAGGCCTCTCCTCCCCAGAGGCTACAGCTTGGTAGGTAGGCTGAAAGGTCCAATCCTCTTATCACTTGGGTTATTCTGGTGATCAGCCCAATTCTAAGGATATTCAGGGGTTCCACTTAAGTCATTTCATAAGCATAAACTCAGATATGATTGAAACACAAAACACAAAGACATTCCTGTAACTCAGGAAATTCCAAAAGCTCTGCACCAGGAACAAGGAACAAAAACAAATATATTCCTTAAAATAACATAATAGTAGATCATTATAAATTCAAAATCCTATGAAATTTAAACAGTATGTTTAGTGTATATATATGTGTGTGTGTATATATATATATTTATATATATGTTTATATATATATATATATATATATATATATATATATATATATATACACACACATAAACACTCTTAAAATATAAGGAATAGAAACTTCCTGATACTGATAATGGGTAGCTATATTAAAAATAGAAAAGAATAAAAGAAAAATAGTCTTAACTAGAAAGAAAAAAAGAAAAGAAACAAAACTCATATTTTTCAGTTGAAATGATTTACACACTTTGGCATGGTGATACACAATTATAATCCCAGCTATTGGGAAAAGGACTGCAAGTTCAACTAGGCTGAGATAGTGAGACCCTATCTCAAAATAAAATAAAAGGGTTGGGGATGTAGCTCAGTGGCAGAGAGTGCTTGACTAGCCTATGTGAAGCCCTGGGTTCAATTCCCAGTTTGCAAAAAAAAAAAATCCAAAGTAGCAAATAATTTTTAGATGTGTTAGAATATAGTACAAGCTGCTAGATACAAGATTATTATACAAAAGTTAACTGTACTTCTGCATATCAACAAACATAAAAATAAGTAATTTTAAATGGCATTTTTAAAAAAATCATGTATTGCCTAGTGCGGTAGCACACACCCATAATCCCAGTTACTTAGGAGATTAAGGTAAGTGTTCAAGTGTTCAAGTCCAGCCTGGGCAACTTGGTGAGATCCTGTCTCAAAATAAAATATAAAGGACTAGGGATGTAGCTCAGTGGTAGAATGCTTGCCTAGCATATGCAAAACCCTGAATTCAATTGCCAGTAGCACCAAAAATGAAGAATAACAACAAAAAACACGTACCATTTGTTTTCTGTATGATCAAGTAAATTCCAACCATATCTGACTTTCCCACAGTTAATAGTTATAAATTCTAGACAAAATACAAAAACAAACAAAACCAAAGCCCACAAAGTACTGAAGATTTTAAAAAGTGAAGAAAAACAGAATTGATTCTAGAAGAGTTAACACTTAAGAGATAGGACAGCATATGGCGAATTACCCATTTTTATGACTTATTTTGATTACAGATATTAGTAGGGCCATGAATAGGGGCTAAATTACCAGTGGAAATGCCACAGTCAAGGCCACCAGAGCCACTAGAATATGGGTCCAGAAAGAACTGAGTTAGAGAGGGAGAATCTCACATTCTGTGTGTAAACTCTACCCAGATCTCTGGCTGATTCTTGTACTACATATGTGTGGGGCAGACACCAATGAAAAAAAGAAATAAAGAAAAGAAAGAAGGAAGGAAGGAAAGGAAGGAAGGAAGGAAGGAAGGAGGGAAGGAGGGAGGGGAAAGAAGGAAGGAAACAAGGAAGGAAGAGAGAGATTGAGATTTGAGTAGTTTAAGAAACAGAGTTTGTAGTCTGAATCCAACCAATTTAATAACCTATTTTTTTTAAAGAGAGAGTGAGAGAGAGAGAGAGAGAGAGAGAGAGAGAGAGAGACACAGAGTGAGAGAGAATTTTTTTTTAATATTTATTTTTTAGTTTTCGGCAGGCACAACATCTTTGTTTGTATGTGGTGCTGAGGATCCAACCCGGGCTGCATGCATGCCAGGCCAGCGCGCTACCGCTTGAGCCACATCCCCAGCCCCTTAATAACCTATTAAAACAAACAAATCAAACACTCTTCTAGGGATTAACAGAATCTGAGATCTCCACAACATAGTATTTACAATGTCTATGATACAATCCATGATTACCAAACAAATAAAGAACCAAAAGCAAAGATCATCAGTGATGACAACTCCAAGATATCCAAATGTTAGCATTGGCAGACAAGAATTTTTAATGCAGCTATTATCTATGCTCAGTGATTTAAGGAGAACATGCTTGCAATGAAGGAAAATATGAGATATCTCAGAGGAGAAACAAAAAATATTAAAAAGAACCAAATGGACATTTTAGTAATCTTAATCCTCCCAAGGATTGTTAGAGGTTGCTAGTCCCAATTTTTAAATGTATACCAATAAACTCAGGCTCAGAGAAATGAAGAGAGTATTTGAATTAAAAAAAAATTGAACTTCTGTGCCCTTTGGGATCTATCTGCCCTTTCTAACCTTTACATTTGATTTAACTGGCATTGGATTCTATTTATTGTTAATTTCTGGCTAATTAATCTGCTGCAGTATGGAATTAGGATGAGATAGACAGGAATTGTGGAGAGTAGCCTAAAGAGACTCTTAGAGAAATGTGATTATCAAAGCTTTACATTAGATGCCTATAGAACCTTTTTAGAAAAATTAAGAAGCAATGAGACTTGTTTCTTCCTTTTGAAAAGACAGAAAATATTAATAGAATTCCCATTTTGTTAATCATAACATTTTGCTTAATTTGAATCAGATCTTTTTAAAGAAACAAATTGTGAATATAGCTTAAATTCTCCCCTACTGTCAGGTATGACTAAAAACAACAAATTAAATTCTTTTTTTAAATTCTCATATCTACTTCCCAGTCCTCCCTTCTTCCTTTCCTCACAGTTACCAATGCATATCTAGGAACTAGCATTTTGTCTGGAGCTTCTAGTTTGGTTAAAAAGCTGTTTTCTAACCAGGCACGATGGTCCTATAATCCCAGCTGCTCAGGAGGCTGAGGCAGGAGAATTACAAGTTTGAGGCCACGCTAGGCAACTGAGTGAGACCCTGTTTTAAAAGAAAATAAAAAGGTCTGTGAAACTAGCTCAGTGGTAGAGGGCTTACCTAACACTCATGAGGTTCTGGGTTCAATCCTCAGTACTAAAGCAAAATTGTTTTTGTTTTTACTTAAAAAAAGGTTATCCTGGAAGTTAAACAGCCCCTTTAAAAAAACAAACAAGGGGCTGGGGATGTGGCTCAAGTGGTAGCGCGCTCGCCTGGCATGCGTGCAGCCCGGGTTTGATCCTCAACACCACAAAGATGTTGTGTCCGCCAAGTAATAAAAAAAAATAAATGTTAAAAAATTCTCTCTCTCTCTCTCCCTTTCTTAAAAAAAAAAAAAAAAACTATTTAAATGCCAGAACACTCAAGTCAAAAATGAAATATTTATTACACTTCTACTATAAATAGTTAAGATGTAATTTTTGAAATGTGGATGCTATTAACTGATCCCTAAATAGTATATTACAAGATTTTCAGAAGTTATAGTTCCTTAACAAAATGCAAGCCAACAACAAAATAACACTGCAAATACAGCTTAAGATGTTCTCTAAATAACAATATCATATTTTACAAAGATATTAATTTCCATTTTTGATTTCTATAAAATTTGGTTCTTTTTTAAAATTTATTTTTAGTTATATATGACAGTACAATGTATTTTGACATATCATACATACATGGAGTATAAATTCCCATTTTTATGGTTGTACATGATGTGGAATTACACTGGTCATGTATTGATATATGAACATAGAAAAGTTATGTCCATTTCATTCTACTCTTTCCCATTCTCATCCTCCCTCCCTTCCCCCCACTCCCCCACCAATCCGGTGAACCTCCACTCCTCCTCCTCCCGCCTGTTGTGAGTCAGCATCCTCATGTCAGAGAGAACATTCAGCCTTTGTTTTTTAGGGATTGGCTTATTTCATTTAGCATGATAGTCTCCAGTTCCATCCATTTACCAGAAAATGCCATAATTTCATTCTTCTTTATGGCTGAGTAATATTGTGCATATGTACCACAATTTCTTTATCCATTCATCTGTTGAAGGGCACCTAGGTTGATTCCAAAGCTTAGCTATAGTGAATTGAGCTGCTATAAACATTGATGTGGCTGCATCACTATAGTATGCTGATTTTAAGTCCTTGGGTATATACTGAGGAGTGGGATAACTGGAAAAATGGTAGTTCCATTCTAAGTTTTCTGAGGAATCTCCATAAGCTTCCTAGAGCAGTTGCACCAATTTGCAGTTCTACCAGCAACGTATCATTACACCTTTTACCCCACATCCTCTCCAACATTTATTGTTACTTTTATTCTTGATAATTGCCATTCTGACTGGAGTGAGATAAAATCTCAGTATAGTTTTAATTTGCATTGCTGTAATTGCTAGAGATATTGAACATTTTTTCATATATTTGTTGTTTGTATTTCTTCTGTGAAGTGTCTGTTCAGTTCATTTGTCCATTTAATGATTGGGTTATTAGGTTTTTTTGGTGTTAAGTTTTTTGAGTTCTTCATGTATCCTGGAGATTATTGCTCTACCTGAGATGCATGTGGCAAAGAGAAAATTGGGTTCTTGCTTATACAAAATAAGTGGCTTAATGTCCTCTCCCTCAAATATCAAAAAGTTTTATATCATGATCAACAAAAACTTAAAAATGAGAGAACTGATGTGAAAGCTAGGGGAAAAAAGGAAAAGAAAGTGGGGGAAGATCTTATGAAAATCAAAGGGAGGTTAGTAGAATAAAGAAAAGGAACCTAGGGGAGGGAGGAAGGATCAGAATTGGAAAATACTAGGGAATAATACTGGCCAAATTACATGGTTATATGCATGTAAAAATATTTAACAACAAACCCCACCATTATGTACAAGTATAATGCACCAATAAAAATATGGAAAAAGTAAGTTGATAATATACTACAATACAAACAAACATGAATTAATTTTGTTGTTGTTTGTTTTTGCTTTTTTTGTATGAGGGTTTAAATGCAGGGTCTTACACGTACTAAGTACACATTTTAACACTGAGCTACAGCCTATTTTCATAATTTGCATGCCTTGAAAAATAATCTCAGCTTCATAAGAAGCTACTCTGAATTCAAGCATATTTCATGTATTGGGTTTTTAACATTAAATTATATTTCCCAAATATTTTATAAGGAAAAATGTGAATATTATCAAGCATTTTTTTGCCATTAATTCATACATAAGAGCAAAACAGTACCCATTAGGATTTATCCATATAGCCTGTACAATATCAATTTTAGACAGGGCTTTCTGTATACTTTTGGGTTTTTTTTTTGTAAGTTGGGCTTATTGAGATAAAACTTACATTTACATAATTAACAGTAAATATCACCCTTTCAAGGGTTCAATTCAGTAAATACTAACAATTGTGTATAGTTGTCTACCAACAATAAAGATACCTATAGTTCGAAATATTGTATTGTACACTTGAAAATATGTTAACAGGGTGGATCTCATGTTAAATGTTTTCACCACAACAAAATAAAATTTAAAAAATATATAGTCTTGCTGGGCGTGGTGGCACATGCCTATGGCATGGGATGCTGAGGTAGGAGGATCATGAGTTCAAAGTCAGCCTCAGCAACTTAGCAATGTCCTAAGCAACTCAGCAAGACCCTGTCTCTAAATAAAGTTCAAAAAAGGGCTGGGGATATGGCTCAGTGGATAAGTGCCACTAAATTCAATCCCCAGTACCAATAATAATAATAATAATAAATATCTATATTTATATCTATATCCAGAGGTTCTTTAATACATATGGATCTGTGCTACACTTTTCACTGAAGAGTGTTCCAATTTATTTAAACATTTCCTTACAGGTGCATGTTATAGTTTGGATCTTGAATGTCTCCCAAAAGGCTTGGTCCCAGGGGAACGCTATTGTGAAGATGCAGAAACTTTAAGAGGTAGGCCTTTTAGGGAGGTCCTTAGGGGTGTGCTGTGAAGGGGAATGTGAGACTCTGGCACCTTCTCTCTCTTTTGCTTCCTGTCCATGAGGTGAGTGGTTTTGCTCTGTCACATGCTCCTGCCATCACAGGTTGCCTTGCCCCAAGTCCAAAGCAATGGAGCCAATGGATCGTGGACTAGAACCTCCAAAACTCTTTGTAAGTGGATTATATCAGATATTTTGTGTGATAGGAAGCTAACACTCACAGTGAGAATTCATCTTTCTCTAATTTTCACTTGCATAAGTAATTAAATATTTCAAAGAGAAAATGATGTGAGAAAATTCTAAAGCAGAAACAAAACAAAACTACTATTTATGTTAAAGAGATTCTCCAACAAGATAGGTTCTGTTTAGCTGAAAACCAAAATTCCTTTGTATCCAAGAAAATATATTTCATCTACAGCGTTATAGGTTTCATACTCTTTCTGCCATTAAATATGACCATTTCCATATTTTAGTGAAATATAGTGCTCATTCAATTGTTTTGTGTAGAAGATCCTATGCAGAATTGGTGACATTATCCCACTAAGCATCTCCCTGCCTCTTCTCCACCTGCATAAATCATTTTCTCCATTAACTCCCAACACCAGAGGGCAGCAGCCTCAGCAGTAATTAGCAGTAATGAAGAAAGCAATTCACTAACGAAAAATATACTCCTTTAGTAAAACCTGCACTAAATTACTAGTCAACCTTTTATTGTGGGGAAATATTTCTACAAAACAGAACAAATGTGTAAATTAGGTAAAAATAATCAAACAAGTCAATCATGATGTCTCTGCAAAAAGACAGATGAAAAAAATCTAATTTTTATCCAAGAAGGAACCATGAAAATCTGAACTAATGGAATATAATAGTATTTATATTCTTTTGTTAATTCAGTATACCTCACAAGTAAAATTAGGAGGAACCAAATGATGATAAATGTCTTTTTATTAGATTCTCCATATTATTTTAAAAAATAAGAGACTGGGAAGATAATTCTAGACCAAAGATATAAACAAATAGGCTTTCTAATGGCCTTGTAGGAGACTTGAAGGAACTAAACAAAAATCCTTTCTGAAAGAAAGAAATAAGACAGAGACTGTCCTCAAAGGAGAAGTCTACCTATTTTGAAAATTGTCTAGAAAGAAAGTACTTTCACATATGAATCTCTCCCCTTTCAAATATAAATATAAATACACATATATATATGTACACATACACACACACTATTTTAGAACAGTTTTAAATAAATAAATATACTATTTTTAGAACAGTTTTAGGTTTACTAAAAATTGAATACAGGGTACTCTCACATACACATCCCCCTTTCAGTTTCTTCTATTAACATTGTATAGTGGTACATTTCATACACTTAAGCCAATGCTGATACATTATTAGTAAAATACACAGACTACATTATGGCTCACTTTTCCTATATTAAAGTTCTAAGGTTTTAGATGAATTATAAGGACATGTATCATTGTTGTATCATACAGAATAGCTTTGCTGCACTAAAAATCACAGGTGTTACACCTATATCTCCTTCCTTTCTGCTTCCCCAGGTTTCTGGTAACTACTGATCATTTTATTATCTCTGTAGTTTTGCCAAAATTTTTTGGAATGACATGTAATTGAAATCATATAGTAGGTAGCTTTTTCACACTCATTTCTTTCAGTCAGCAATCTGAATTTAATATATCTCCGTGTCTTTTTATGGCCTTATAGCCTATTACTTTTTAATCACTGAATAATATTCCATTGTGTGGATATACCAGTTTGTGTATTCCTTCACATAGTGAAGGACAGTTTAACTGCCTCCAGTTTTGAAAACTAAAAGAGTCTTAGTTCAAAATGAAAGTCTTAAACACTTGTCTCCTCTCCCTCTTGAGAACTTACTACAATGAAAAGAAAAGAGTCAGTGCATATAGAGAAGCAGATGTAATTTCAACAAATATTTGAATGACACACAGTCTGATGATTCAAATCACAATTACAAAGCACAATAAGTCAAAACACCAAATAGGCTGATGATTACATCTACATTTTGATCTAAATCAAATCTTATTGATGGGCATGATAGCACACACCTGTAATCTCAGCAGCTTGGAAGGTTGAAGCAGGAAGATTTTGAGTTCAAAGCCAGCCTCAGCAAATTAGTGAGGCTCTAGGTACCTTAGCAAGACCTTAGCTAAGTGGTTAAGCACCCCTTGGGTTCTATATCTGTGGTATATATTTTAAAAATTAAAACTTATCTATAACATGGATGAACCATGAGGACATTATGACAAGTGAAATAAACCAGTCACAAAAAGACAAAATACTGTTCAATTGTTTCTATTTATATGGGGTACCTAGAGTAATCAAATTTGTAGAAACAGAAAGTAGAATGGTGGTTGCTAGGGGAAAAGGAAGGAGGAAACAGGAAGTTGTTCAGTTCAGCAAGATTAAAAAAAAAATTTGAAGATTTGTAACACAACAATGTGTATACACTTAAAAAAAAAACTATTGAACTGTACACTTAAAAATGGTCAAGATGGTAACTTTTGTATTATGTGTTTTCTACCATAATAAAATAATTGAATTGTGTGCTTTGTCTTCTTTTTGATCCTTAAAATACTGTAAACACTAGGTGTTGTGATTTGGATCTTGAATGTTCCCCAAAGGTTCATGTGTTGAAGGCTTGGTTCCCAATGCAGAAATGTGCAGAAGCATGGCTTTGGGGGAAGTGATGGGATCATGAGGGCTCTAACCTAATCAGTGGATTTGATGGATTAATAATTTGAATTGATTACTGAGAGAAGGGTGAAACTGTAGGCAGATGAGCCATAGTTGGAGAAAATAGGTCACTGAGACATGCCCTTAGGAACTATAATTTGTCCCTTCTTCCTGGCTGCCATGCACTGAGCAGCTTCTTTCCAAAATCCCTTTGCCATGATATTCTGTCTCACCTCAGGCCCAAAGCAATGGTGCCAGCTAACTATGGACTTTCAAACCATAAACCAAAATAAACCTTTCCTCCATTAAATCATTCACATCAGGTACTTTGGTCACAGAGATAGAAAGGTGACTAATACACTAAGTTAAAACCATCTAAGTATTCTTCACTTTAGATCCCACAATGGATTCAGATTAAGCTTTCTTCTCTTAACTTTCATTTTGTGTCACCTATGAGTTTTAAAATCAAATGTATTTTTTTCTTAAGGTCCATTGATTAAATCTTCAAAATCATGCCCTGTTTTAGTTTGTTTCATTTTCAGCTTGTTCAAGTCTGTCCTTTCTTTTTTTCTCCAGTGATGCTGGGGATTGAACCCAGGACCTCATGCATTCTAGGCAAGTGCTCTGTCTCTAAGCTATACCTCAGCTTTCTTTCCTCCTTTCTTGCTTATTCAGGCCTGCCCTCCCTGCCTTGTTCCCTCCCTCCCTCCTTCCCTTCCAAGACTGACTGCTTTTCTTTGATATTGTTGTTGACAGAAAAATGCCATCTTCACCATAACACCACAGCTTTCAATTTTTTTTTTACTAATAGGGCATAGATATTGTGTTCTTTTTCAAGATATATTTTTTGAAGCCCAATGTGGATCTAGTGCACTATTATCAATTAGAATATTTACATTAGGCTCCTGGAGTAGTTATTCCATATCAGACTCCTCTCATATTTCCTACTTCCTTTTAGCATGTTTTTCCAACTTTTTTTTTTTAAAGATAGAGTGAGAGAGAGAGAGAGACGGTGAGATAGAGAATTTTTTTTTAATATTTATTTTTAGTTTTCGGCGGACACAACATCTTTGTTTGTATGTGGTGCTGAGGATCGAACCGGGCCGCACACATGCCAGGCAAGCGCTCTACCACTGAGTCACAACCCCAGCCCCCCAACTCTAATTTTTATATTTTTTATTATATTTGGCAGGAGGTGGAGGTGGAATCACTTTATATTCCTAGAGCTCATTAATTTCCTAGAGCTCATTCTTGTTTTCTGTTTCTTTTTCATAGTATCTTTCTTTGATGAAAATAATTTTAATTTTAAAAAATATTTATTCTTAAGCTTCAGGTAGACACAATATCTTTATTTTACATTTATGTGGTGCTGAGGATGGAACCCAGTGCCTCATGCATGCTAGGCGAGCACCTACCACTGAGCCACAACCTTAGCCCCTATTTTAATTTAATTAGAGAAATTTAAGATCTTTTGTTCCCTGTTTTATCTCTTTGTGTATATGTTTACTGCTTTATTTTATTTTTCATGTAAACTGTTTTCTTCATATAGCTTTTTAAAAAAGTTGTTTTAGGTGTAAATGGACACAATGCCTTTATTTTATTTATTTATTTTTATGTGGTGCTGAGGATTGAACTCAGTATCTCACACATGCTAGGCAAGCGCTCTACCGTTGAGTCACAACCCCAGCCCTCTTCATATAGCTTGATCCTTAGTTACTGACATCCACAGACTTTTTCAAGAAGCCAACATGGGTTTTCTCTATTTTTGTACATAGAATATATTTTCTGCCAGTATTCTCTAAAACAGAATGGCCAATTGGAAGGTCTGTGTTTATGAGTTATTGTCCTGCAGACTTCTTTATTATTTAAACTTGCAAAGAAATAAGTAAAAGACTAGTAGCATAGCTATCAAAATTTAGGAGGTGCTATAGTTTGGATGTGGTTTGTCCCCCAACAGTTCATGTGTTAAAGGGTTGGTCCTCAGTGTGGAGGTGTTGAGGTTCTGGAAGCTTTAAGAGGTGGGGCCTAGTGAAGGGTAACTGGGTCACTATAGGCACTGCCTTGGGAAGGAAATGCTAGTTTTGTGGAGTGAGTTCCCACACATTTGAGTTGTTAATAAAAACAAACAACAACAACAAAAAATGAAGGCTGGCCCCTCGCAGATCTCTGGCTTTCTATCTTACCATATGATCCCTCTTATTTATGCTCCTACTATGAGGCCATCAGCCATGAGGCCCTACCTAGAGACAAAACAATGACATTACTGGGTCTTGTGTTTTTTTGCGTCCAAAATGGTGAGCTAAATAAACCTCTTCTCTTTATGAATTACCCAATCTCAGGTATTATTATAGCAATGTAAAGTGAACTAATGAAGCAGACACAGAGAATACTGTGAGCGAGCTCCCATGTTCTTATAGAATAGGCATATATTTGACATTCTTTCTAAATTTTTTTTTAAATCAAGAAATAATGGCACTGGCATATTATTTTGTCTGTTCATGGTAATGCAAAAATAACTAAAAAATCATTAAAAATGGCATTTAAGGAGCAAACTAAGGAAGAGAAGAGACAATTAAGAGCATTACTTTCCAAGATAATCCCTTCTGTACTAACTTTAAAAAACTGTAAGTATGTATTTATCCAAAATAAGTACAAATAAGTTGAAAATTAAGCGGAATAAAGGAAATTTGGAAATAAAAAATTAATGTTAATTCTAAAAAGAAAAAAATTCAAGCACTCATTTATATGTACTAAATTTCTTGGACAAAGGGAGAATATTGTTGCTAAGGAGACCAAAGCAACTGTTGAGCAGCTCTTCACAACAACAAAATCCAAAACAGTTTATTCTACAGTATCTTATATCCTCTAGCTTTACAAAAGCCAATAAAATGATTTAATGAGGTCCTTGAAACTCAGTTATGATATCACTAACATTTACTGAATATTCAATTTATAAAGTCTAATACAGTGATAAGAAGACTAAAGTAAAAAGTCACATGACAGGTTTTAGTTCCAAATCTTCCACTTAAAGGTCATTTCTTCTTGAGTAAATCATTTTCCTTTTCTGAACCTATTTCTTTACTTGTAAAAATGAGGATAACTACCACATTCCTACCACATAGGGTTGCTGTATCAAATGAGATTTAGATCACTGTACAAAGATTGAAACAAGTAAATTCTAGGAATAAGCACAAACATTTCCCAAAGTTCATAAGGCCAATATGTATTCTATATTCTTCATTGATTGAGTGCTAAATTGAGTAAAGTATTAAAAAATGTGAACAAAAAGGCTATATAAACTAGTATTATAAAATTGTATTGAAATAGTGGAAAATTCAGTTCAGGTTCCACAAAAGGAACAACTTTCTTGGGTCTCTATACAATAAAATTGAACTAGACCCACTTTGCAGAGGTGCTTCATAGGTCTATTTTCCATCATACAATAATGACTTAAAAGGGAATTCATCCTCTTTTTACCTGGGCTACAGTTTGGCTGAAAAACCTTCTATTGTTAGATGTTTGAAAATCATTGGCTTATACCAAAGTCTTTTATTTTCAAGCTTTTGATAAGCTTAACCTATCTTCAACTGTGAAGTCAACTCTTTCTCAATGCAGACCTACTTTCTTCAGACCAGTACTCTACTCACTATTTCTTAAAATTCAACAGTCATTTTCTGCCTCCACATTGTTGTCAATATATAGGAAGTTCAACACCTTTGTTGTTGCTACTACAGCTGGATGAGCAGCTCTGCCCAGTGTCTTAGTCCATTCCCTACCCATCTACCCACCCAAGCTTTGACAGTGCTTAATATACAGCATATAAAATCACTATTAGTTAAAATTCATGATGGATCAGAAACAGGAGAGTTATCATGTTAAAAAAAACCTGGTTTCTAGGTAAGAATGGCATACCTGTAATTTGACAATACATGAAAGCACTGAAGAAAGAAGTGGGGAGGAGATAGAAGCTTTAGCCCTAGAACACAAGAGGGAGAGTACTCTGGTGGAAGAGTTATCTGTGCACTGCCTGGAGGAAGAATACCTTGATCCATGGACTTATTGGGTTCTAGTGGTAGGGTTGTCCTATCGTGAAGATGGATGCATTTACTTGTTATAGGCTGATGCTGTTGAATTTTTACATCATATATCTGACCTCCTGTGATTTGGTTTCACAATCACCAAAAACCTTCTTTTTTCTTTTACTTCCCTTTGGATCTATAAAATGCCGTAGCTAGAAACAAATCCACTTACTATTAGATCTGTACCATAAATTAACAAAAAGGCATTCTTAAATAGAATATCAGTTTCTTTGACTTTGAGTATGATGAGTCCATACTGGGACAGGGTATGCTTAACATATTGGACTGAAGGCCTGGGAACTGGGAGGTAAGACCTTAGACTGGTAAATGTACCAACAAAAAGTTACCCCATGAGAACTACATGGGAAACCCTACATTGCCCCCAATAAACCCTGTCTTTTTGCACTATTTTTAAAACTTACATACACTTTATTTGTTCAAAGCCACTAAACACATACTAAAGCCCTGCTATGATCTGTTCTTCACACTTTTCCAAAAATCTATGTACCCTGAGCTATAACAGAAACAAATGTGCTAACTATGCGCATTAAAGTTCCAATTTCTCTGCTTGTCATAGTCCTCTCTACCTTAACAAGTCTAAATCTTAACTAATTCTGAAAGCTCAACACAAGTAACTTTCTTTCATGAAGATATTTTAAAGTACCACCAAGGCTAAAATTAGTAATTTTGGTGGCCAAGGCAAATAGCAAATTGCCCACACATCAGTTTATAACTTATCACATACCATTATAGTCATTAACAATCAGCACTATTTGGTAGGTACCTTTTTTAACAAAATAGGTATTAATCAGGTGTTAAATTCATTTTCCCTATATTAAAAGACTATGTGTGCTATCAATAATTAATGGAATAAATGTTAAAAATCTGATTTATTATTTTACATTTCTGTCATCTAAATTTCAGTGCTCTGGGACTTAACCTAGCTTACTTACAATATCCATCTACAGTATATACATTTTTATTTCCCAATTAAAATATTTTCTCCATTAAAAAAGGGATCATGATCACACATATAATGATAAATAAAGGGCCTTCTAATACTATATGGATACTCTTAAGAATTATTTCATATGAATATAAAGAAGTTAAGAGGCCTCCTATCTCATTCACAGTAGTTTTTCCAAAATAATTTGGTGTTTCAAAAAACAAAAGATATTGGGCTGGGGATGTGGCTCAAGCGGTAGCGTGCTCACCTGGCATGTGTGTGGCCCGGGTTCGATCCTCAGCACCACATACAAACAAAGATGTTGTGTTGACCAAAAACTAAAAAAATAAAATAAAATAAATATTTAAAAATTCTCTCTCACTCTCTCTTAAAAAAAAAGATAATAATGTGGTTGGATTCTTCAGGATCACGAATCATTTGGTTTATCATTTGGTTTTACCATAGCTTCCAAGTGATGGGAGGTACCATATCTGAAAATGTATGTTTGTGTTTGTTGTAATTTTTTCCCATTTTGTGAACAAAGAACATTTATAAAAATTTTAAATTAAAAAAATGAATCATGAAGATATTTATTATTTCTATTAAATAATTAAAAGTATTTAAATCTATTCTTGCTAAGGGCAATTATTATTTGCTCCCTGCATTATATTTGTTAGCCTTTGTTTCATCTTTCCTTCTATATTCTCTGAAGGTCTGATTCATGTCTGACTAATCTTTCTATCTCCTATAGGATTTCAGTCAGTTCCTTTTAATGTAGAGGGCACTTTCAAATAAATTAAGACCTTTCTATTCCACTTTCAATGAAAGCATTCCTTGTTCTTTTTATATGTATTCTATCTTCTCATAAAGTATCCTTGACCATCCCAATCCACAGATCACTCCCACTTTTGAATTTCTATGAAAACTAGATATCTATAAACCATTTAATTGCCACCAAAATTATTCTAGTCTTGTGTTATTATGTACAATTTATAGTTTTTAAATATTTCAACATATCTCCACAGTATCTAGGCATAACATGGGCAATTAATGAATGTTAATCATTCAACCAGTCTTTTAAAAATTAATCAGGACATTGATTAGGGAAAATATAGTCAAAATAGGTACCAAAAGACAAAGCCTTGCTACTCCAAATGTAGTCCACAAATCAGCATCACTGGTATTACCTGGAGGCTCACTCTGAGGCAGCCTCACAGACTCCACCCCTGATCTCTGAATCAGAACCTGCATTTAAAGACCTTGAAGATGATCTATAAGCAATTTACATTTGAGAAGCACTGGTTTAGACTCCAGAAAAATCAGAATGGCCAAGATGCACATGACCACTTAATGCCCAATACCTCATCATAATAGCTTATCTGCAGGTTATCCCTATCTGCTGACAGCTTATTGAAGACAGGAAGCCTTTCTATATTCCTCACCACTAGTATTTCTTGGCCCTAATAGGGCCTAGAACTTGAATTTGATGATTTGATGATTCAAATGCTCAGGGTTTTTGTTTGATTGATTGATTGTTTTTACTGAATGAATGATTGAACAAAGTAAAAATAAACTTTTTTCAGAAATCTTGTCCTTTAGAAATTCTTTTGTACAACATGATTTCACATACTGCCATGCAAATCCCCTAATTCAGTATTATTAATTCAATTTTAAATGTGTTGCCTTCTCTGCTTCAACAAATGTATTTTTTATGCACCTGACAAAGCAAAATCTTGGTTTATCATCCTCCCTTACAGTCTCCAATGGCTTCTATCACAAGTGAGACAGCTGTATTTTTTATTTCTGCGTTCATGAATCCATTCCATATGCCTGCACAAGAAGAGGGGGAGAGCAGAGGAGGGGGTAAACCAAAAACAATTTCATATCAGGAATATCATATGAAACCTAGAAAACACCATATTTTGAACAGAATACTTCCAGAAAACAAAGGCCAGCAAGGGAAAGAAATAAGAGTTAAGAGAATCTTTTCTTTTCCCAAGAGCAAAAGGTGATACGACAGAATACAAGGGAGTGTATAAAGACCAGCCACTACCTAGTGACAGAAGATGGAAACACACTAGACCAGCACTAAAGCGGAGAGAGGTTGGAAACCTCCAGGGATGCCTGAAACCACTTGCAGGTTTGCAGAGAAGGAAGTTAAGAGAGAAACGAGGAAAGAAATAGCTCTGTGAAGGATATAACTTACGATGATGATTATTTTTGAGAATGAGAGATGACACGCACTGAAGGGAGGAAAACTAGGGGTTTGCAATTTAGCGCACCGCAAAAGGAAGCGACTGCGGATGCCCCCGACTAGCCCAGACCACCCGAGGACCGCAGCCGAAGCTTAAGTGGGTGGCAACGCCCGGCTCCCCGGGCCATCTCCTCGGAAGCCTGTGGAGCCCTGGATGGCACTGGAAAGGGCGGACTGTGCGTGGGAGAGTGTGCAGGAAGAGGGGTTGGATGACGGTTGAGCAGGTACCTACCTTGTCCCAACGGAGCCACTGCGCGATAGCCGTGTCTAGCTGAGGGTCGCCGGTGCGGTAGGGGGCGTGGAGCAGGTTGGAGTTCAGGTCTCCCTCTGCGTTTTCAGCCATGGCAGCGAGACGTGAATATGCGGGCCTGAGCGGCCGGCCAAGACACCCAACTGGGAACCTGGATGTGCTCACCAGGGTCCGGACTCCCCCTCCTCACTGAAGGGCATCGGAGACCAGCTTCAGCGTGTTAGTGCCACCTCCTGTCGTAGCTCTAGAGAACCGAGAGAGAGGGCGGATACCGCCGCCCGCGCCCCAGCGGACCAGGTCCGGGTCTCTGGGTGATCTGACTGAGGCGGGCGTGCGCCGAGAGAACAACAACAGTCCCAGATGTCTGGGTCGTGGCCGCAGCCGCCGCCGCCGCCGCCCTCGCAGCCTCAGGCCCCGCCCCCGCGCCGTCCGCCCCGCCCCTTCCCGCTCCCGCTGATTTGAGTTCCCGAGGCAGAGGCGCGAGCCCCGGAGCGCGTCCTCGACGTCTCCGCAGCCGCGCGAATTTACGGTCCGCTGGGGTAGCGAGGAAAGGGTGCACAGCTCTATTTTAAAACTTGCCTTTCGCCAGGAGTCTTATCCTCGCTACCATCCCCACAGTCCTATGCGTTTCCTTTGTTCTATGTGCTGTCAAGCCCCCCCCCCCCGAAGTAGTCCGCCTCAGCGATTTCTTTCTGGTGCCCCCCAACACCCGCTTCCAGGTTTGTCTGGGGTACGCGCCTGGTGGGGCGGCGCGGGCTGCCCCGCGGGGCCTCACGGGAGAGGTAGTTTTTTCCTTTCCGGCGCTCTGCGAAGACCGCCAGATAGCTCGCAGGAGCCCGCGCGCTCCTTTTCTGCAGAGGGAAAAACTCTGCCTGAAGTCTGTGCCCTGTCAACATTCCCTGTGCCTGTTATGCTTTGTGGCGTTAAGTGAAACAAGGAGTGGCATAGTAAGGCAGCAACGAGTGTCCATTTATCCATTTATCGAGGCGCGTTCTGCCCCTCCAGCCATCCTGTGAGGTAGGTGGGCGTGATCCATCCCCGTGTACACACAAAGAGGAAACTGAGAGGTGAAAATAATTTTCTAAGAAGCAGTGTTTTGTTCAGCTGCCCCAATGGGCTCGGAGATAGGGAGAACAAGATGACTGCAAAATAGATAAGGAAGTTGTTAAGCGGGAAAATGACTGGGAAATAGATAAGGAAGCTGTTAACCGCAGTGTAAGAATGTACAAGTCATGGTAACACTGGGCAGTGGCACTGGGAATGGGGGGGGGGGGGATTTGTTCTCCTGAATGGAAATAATCTTTGATTTCCTCTCATCTTCAATGGAATGTGCACCTGTCAAGTCATATAACTTGAGGTCTTGAATGTGCACTTGTCAAGTCATATAACTTGAGAAAATGCTGTGTTACCTGTCAAGTTCAGCCCAGCTGCTCCCGAGTTTCTTGGTGTGGCCTTCTTACAAAAGTTATGATTTTGATCAACTATATTACAACTCTCCCTAGTCAGCTTTTTGTAAGGAGAGTATAATAATATTTACAGCACAGCTGCACAGAAACATAATAAGTGGTTTTAGAATGTTTTGAGGTTTTCAGATGAAAGACAAAATAAATTCAAAGCATTACTTCCTTTCCTTTAAACTTCTGTTTACCATAATAAAATCCAAACTACCAAAGCACAAAAAGGATTGTGGTACCAGTTCCTAAAAAATGTTGTGCCATAGTTGGGAGTTGGAGTTTTGCTAAACAATTGAATGTTTCTTTTATGGAGTCAGCAGGTTCTTTAATCACACAGAGCCTGGAAAACAACCATGTGTCTGGGAAAGAAATTGATCTTCCATCATCATCATGATTATTGTCCATGACAAATATTAAAAATTTACTCAATACTAAGAATTATGCTAGGAGCTGAGGCTACAAGAATGTGTATAATTGTTTATTTCAAGAAGTAAAATCTGGGGCTGGGGATGTGACTCAAGCGGTAGCGTGGTCGCCTGGCATTCACGCGGCCCGGGTTGGATCCTCAGCACCACATACAACAAACAAAGATGTTGTGTCCGCCGAAAACTAACAAAAAATAAACATTAAAAAATTCTATCTCTCTCTCTCTCTCTCTCTCTTTCTCTTAAAAAAAAGAAGTAAAATCTGTCTAGAGAGATAGGATATATGCAAGAAAGTATAGCTAATGATAAATAGCAAATAGTTGTTGCAAACAACTGGTAATTTAAGTTTGAGGTGATCAGTAAAAGCATCAAATTGCAATCAGCTTTCAGGAACAGAAAATAAACAATTTATTAAGAAATACAGAATTTCAGACCTTAAACCAGTTCTACTGAATCAGAGTCTACAATTTTACAAGATCCAATGATGATTTATATTTAAATTTTAGAAGTAGTAGCTTTTATAAGACAATTCTTATTCAATCCTGCAATATACAATCAGATCAACAGAATATTTAAGAAATGGAATCACGTGGGGCAGATGTAGAAAATAGGAAAAATACAAGCTTTAATTTGATACCAGAGTCAGCTAACCTTCACTTTTATCAGTAAGATCATTACAGACATTAACTGGTTACCAGAAATCTTGTCCAGCAGATTAAACTTACTGCTTAGGCATTGATGAGTAACCCAGGCCATTGATGGGTAACCCAAAACTCATCAAATCTAGGAACAATGTCAAAGTGTTTCCAGAAGGGGAATATAGTAGTTTCTCTAATCTGGAAAAGTTCAGAAACTTTCATTTCTGTTGGAATTTGCCTTTGGCATCATGTATTTTTATTTCCTAAGTCTGTCAACCCTAACTATGGTTATGAAAGAGAATATTCCTCTTGGTTCTCAGAACAGAAATATCTTCTGAAGAATGCATTGTTAGGCAATGTCATTGTTGTGTGAAAATCAAAGGCTACAACATCACTGTGTGATGAAATCTTAAGGGACTACCATCGTATGTGCAATCTTCCTTTGATTCAAACATTGTTGTATAATGAATGATTGTATAATTAATAAGTATGTAATACATATAACATTATCATATATAGTTATGATATTGTATATTGTGTTAGCATTCTGTTACTCTGACAAAATACCTCAGATAGAAAAAAACTTCATAAGAGGAAAGACTTATTTTGATTCATAGTTTCAGAGGCTTCAGTCCATGGTTGGTTGGCCCCATTATTTTGGGGCCTATGATGAGGCAGCATATCAGGGCAGGAAGCACTGGTAAAGCAAAGCTTCTGAGAATGGTGGCCTGGAAATAAAAGAGAGATAGGAAGAAACCAGGGCTTAAGTACCTATATAAAATTATCTATGGACTGTGAGGTGGCCATAATCTTGCAGCTCAAAGTGTAACTAACGTATTGGCATCCTCTGGAAGTGTACTAAGAAATACAGAATTTCAGACCTTAAACCAGTTCTACTGAATCAGAATCTACATTTTTACAAGATCCCCTTCAAGGGTACATCTCCAATGACCTAACTTCCTTTTACCATTTCAAAAGGATTCCACCACCTCCCAATAGGGTGAGGATCAATATTTCAAGTATAGGCACCCATTTGGAGAAACATTTAAGACCCAAACTATAGCATGGTATTAATACATCATATGTTGATATATATAATCCAAAAACATGTAATGGACTTAATATTTTGGATTCACCCCCTCATGGTTCAGAAAAATAATATCACATACCATATATAGAGAGATAGATAGATAGATAGATGGATAGATAATATTTTTATATATAAATATTTATTATATTTATTATATAATAGAATTACATGAGTAGTAAATGATAAAGCAAATAGGGAGAAATGTTAGCAATAGGTGAACCTGGGTATAGTATATAGGTATTTTTTGTGTCTTTTTATTTTTTCTAACTTTAAAATTATTTTCTAATAAAAAAGTATAAAAGAAAAACCTCAATTATGCATTTCTTGATTGTTTTTAAAAATTGAATTCTAAGACTTGATGCCCTCATTCTGTGAGGGTAGCAAGAGATTAAATTTTTATTTAAGGTTCTTCCAGCTTTATATGGTACAGGGGGAAACACCAAGAGTATACAGCCCTAGCTCATCAAGTTTCCTGCTAACATCTGCATTGTCTAGGGCCATACTGGTCACTGACACTGAAAGTCTGACAGCTTTCTCCTTACATAATATTCGTAAGCAATCACCAGGAAACTTGATTGAGGCTCTGAATCTGAAAGCCTCTGTCTAGGTTTACCATAAAGCCATCCCCTCCAAAATCCTGCCAATTCCTTGAAAGGCTGCCACCAAGAAGAACTCAAGGACTATATCATCTTCCTATTTTAAGACTAAATCGTGAAGAAATTTATCATTCTACTCTGTGATTTCTCTTTTAAAAAAAGTATTTTCTTGGGCCGGGGATGTGGCTCAAGCGGTAGCTCGCTGGCCTGGCATGCGTGCGGCCCGGGTTCGATCCTCAGCACCACATACAAACAAGATGTTGTGTCTGCCGATAACTAAAAAATAAATATTAAAAATTAAAAAAAGAAGTATTTTCTTGTTGCTCACAAAGATACTTGTCATAAACATTAGTGAGTTCTTTATTTAAAAAGAGAAAGAGAATGTCAGAAAAGGAAGTACCTTGAAGCAATCAACTTTTAGCCCTAATACAAATAACCTCCTCTTAGGCAAGGAGATACAACATCAACAAATAAAAAGACTACCTTTGTGTAAGGAAGAATGGATACAGAACACAATCATGATTACAGTAAAGTGAAGAACCCAGGTGCAAAATGCAAACAGACATTTACTCTCAGGTTTACAGTACAGAGTTGTCACCCAAGAGTGAGTATCTCATTACATTTTCAGTAGCTTTACTTACATAAATCATGTATCATATAATCTATCTATTTAAAGTATATAATTTAGGGCTGGGGTTGTGGCTCAGTAGTAGAGCACTCATCTAACACACCCAGCACTGGGTTCAAGCCTTGGCACCACATAAAAATAAATAAATTAAATAAAGGTACTATGTCCAACTGCAACTACAAAAACTATTAAAAAATAAAGTGTACAATTTATTGGGTTTGTATTATATCCACAGATATGAATAAACGTTATCATAGTCAATTTTAAACATTGTCATCACCTTAAAAAGAAAACTGCCTTTAGCTATTAGCTTCATGTGAGTTTCTCCCCCTCTGTGACTAAGCAGCCTCTAATCTTTCTTTCTCTGTAGTTTGCCTTTTCTAAACATCTGAATGGAATTATATAATATATGGTATTTGTGACAAAATTCTTTTAAGTAGCATAATGTTTGCAAGGTTCATCTCTATTGTAGCATGCATTAGTACTTCATTCTTTTTTTTTTTTTTTTTTTTTTTTTTTTTTTACTGCTGAATAACATTCCAATGGATGGATATACCAAATGTTGATTCATCTTTGGTAATTTCTGCCATTTGGCTATTATGAATAATGTTACTGCAAAGATTCATGAAAAAAAATTTTGTGTGAAATATGTTTTCATTTCTCTGAAGTATTCGACTTTGTGGATCATATGGTAACTCATTTGTGGAAGTCCTATTGACTAATGCTGCTGAGAATCTTTTTTTTTTTTTTTTTTTTTTTTGGTACTAAAGATTGAACCCTGGAGGGTGGGGATGTAGCTCAAGCAGTAGCGCGCTCGCCTGGCATGGGTGTAGCCTGGGTTCGATCCTCAGCACCACATACAAACAAAGATGCTGTGTCCGCCGAAAACTAAAAAAATAAATATTAAAAAAATTCTCTCTCTCTCTCTCTCTCTCTCTCTCTCTCTCTCTCTCTCTCTTTAAAAAAAAAAAAAAAAAAAAAAAAGATTGAACCAAGGGATGATTAAATACTGAGACACATCCCCAGCCCTTTTTACCTTTTCATTTTTTATTTTGAGACAGGGTCCCACTAAGTTGCTTAGGGCCTCGCTAAGTTGCTGGGGCTGGCTTTGAACTTGTCTTAGCCTACCGAGCTGCTAGGATTACAGGCATGCACCACCATCCCTGGTAATGGTGAGACTCTTTTTATGTGCTTATTGGCCATCTGTATATCTTAGAGAGAAGTATCTGTTCAAATTCTTTGTCTTTTTATTATGGAGTTGCAAGTTTTCTTATGTTTTTGGATATAAAGGTGAGAGCTGATACAAATCAGACATTTGACTTCCAAATATTTTCTCTCATTCTACATTTTTTCATATTTTATAGTGTCTTTTTTAATATTTATTTTTTGGTTATAACTAGACAAAATATATTTATTTATTTATTTATTTATTTATTTTAGAGAGAGAGAGAGAATTTTTTTAATATTTATTTTTTTTAGTTTTCGGTGGACACAACATCTTTATTTTATTTTTATGTGGTGCTGAGGATCGAACCCAGGGCCTCCCACGTGCTAGGGAAGCACTCTACAGCTGAATCACAATCCCAGCCCCAACATTGATATTGTCTTTTGAAGCACAGAAGTTTTCAGTTTTGGATGAAATCCAATTTACCTGTTTTCTTTTGTTGCTTGTCCTTTGGTGTCATATCAAATAGTGCTTTACCAAATCCAAGGTCATGAAAATTTACCTTGTGTTTTCTGCTAAGAGTTTTAAATTTTTTAGTTTACATTTCTGACCTTGCTTCATTTTATGTTCATTTTTGTATATGGTATGAGGAAGGGGTCTAACTTTATTCCTTTAGAACACAACTATCCAGTTGCCCCAAAATCTTTTGTTGAAAAGATTATTCTTTCCACCATTGTATGGGCTTGGCATACTTGTTGGAAGTCAGTTGACCATAAACATATGCCTTTCTTTATGGACTCTAAGTACTATTCATTGGTCTATATGTCCATACTTGTGCTAGTACCACAGGGTCTGGATTACTGTTGTTTGGGGGTAAATTTTAAAATGTGGAAGTATGCGTCCTTCTTTTTCAAGATTGTTTAAATAATTTTATATAAATTTTACAGTCAGCTAGTCAGATTCTACAAAGAAGTCATCTGGGATTTTGATTGGATTGCATTGAATCTATAGATCAGATTGGGATTCATCAACATCTTAACAATGTTAATTCTTCTGGTGTATGAACATGGATGTTTTTCTAATAATACATCTTCTTTAATATCTTTAAAATATTTGGTGGGTTTCACAACATAGTTTTGCACTTTATTTTGTTAAGTTTATTACTATTTTATTCCTTTTTATGCCCTAAGCTGCAAATTGGATTTTTGTTGATTTTCTTTTCAGATAGTTCAAGTGTATGAAAATAAAATTGATTTTTATATATTGACCTTATGTCTTACAACCCTGTGGAACTCATTTATTACCTCTAATAGTTTTTTAGTGGATTCCTTAGGATTTATTTATTTAGATACCAGGGATTGAACCTGGGGTGCTTAACCACTGAGCCACATCCCCAGCCCTTTTTTATTAGTAGTATTTTGAGACAGGATCTCACTAAGTTGCTTAGGGTTTCCTTTATTTGCTGATACTGGCCTTGAACCTGCAATCCTCCTGTCTCAGCCTCCCACTCCTTGGAATTTTTTATATGTAAGATTGTGTCACCTGTCCAGAGAAAGAGTTTTACTTCTTCAATCTAAATGCCTTTGACTTCTTTTTCTTCCTTAGGTGCCCTAGCTAGAACCTTCAACAATACAATGTTAAACAGGAGTGGCAACAGTAGACCTCTTTATTTTGTTCCTGATCTTAGGGGGAAATGCACCCAGTCTTTTACCATTAAGTACAATGTTCGCTGTGGGTTTCTTGTAGATGTCCTTTATCACACTGATAAAGTTCCCTTTTGTTTCTAGTTTTTTTAGGGTTTTATCATTAAGAGTGTTATATTTTTAAAAACCTTTTCTGCATCTATTGAGTTGATCATATGATTTTTATTTATTATATTGATATGAAAATTAATTTTTGGAAGTTAAACCAAATTTGCATCCTATTTGGTCATGACATATCATTATTTTATGTGTTTCCTGGATTTAGTTTGCTAGTTTTGTTGAGGATTCATGTGCTAGTTTTTGTGAGGATTCATAAGAGATATTTTCTGGAGTTTTCTTTTCTTGTGATAAAATATTCTGGTATTGGTTTCAAAATAATACTGCCCTCATAAAATGACTTGAGAAGTATTCTCTACTCTTCTAATTTTGGGAAGAGCTTATAAAGGAATTGGCATTAGCTTTGGGTGGTGATACATGCCTGAAATCCCAGCAACTCAAGAAGCTAAGGCATATGGATTACAAGTTTGAGGCTAGCCTTGGCAATTTAGCGAGACCCTATCTTAAATTTTAAAAAAGTCTAGGAAGGGGCTGGGATTGTGGCTCAGTGGTAGAGCGCTTGCCTAGCATGCATGAGGCACTGGGTTCAATTCTCAGCACCACATAAATGTAAAATAAAGATATTGTGTCCACCTAAAACTAAAGAATAAATATTAAAAGAAAAAAAAGTCTGGGGGATATGGTTCAGTGGTAAAGCACCCTGGGTTCAATTCCCAGGAGCACTAAAAAAAATGACATTAATTCTTCATTAAATATTTGGTACAATTAATTGGTGAAGCCATCTGGGACTGCACTTTTCTTTGTGATAAGTTTTGGAATATTAATTCACTCTTTTCATATGCTATATCCATATTCATTTGCTTCTTCATGAGACAATTTCAGTTTGTGTCTTTGTAAGAATTTATCCATTTTATCCAACTTATCTAATTTGTTAATAAACAATTATTTGTATTATTACTTTATAATCCTTTTTGTTTCTATAAGATTAGTAATAATGGCTCCTCTCTCATTTTTGTTCATAATAATTTGGGTCTTCTCTCTCTCGCAGTTAGTTTAGTGAAAGGTTTGTCAATTTGGGGTGGACTGGGGGGATACCATGGGTTGAACTCAGGGGTACTCGACCACTGAGCCACATCCCCAGCCCTATTTTGTATTTTATTTAAAGACAGGGTCTCACTGAGCTGCTTAGTATCTCACTATTGCTGAGGCTGAGGCTGGCTTTGAACTTGAGATCCTCCTGTTTCAGCCTCCTGAGCCACTGGGATTACAGGTATTGCACTAACCCAGCAAGGTTTGTCAATTTTGTTGATCTTTTTAAAGAACAAACTTTTGGTCTCACTAATTTCCTAAAAGTTTGCTTTCCAAGTTTTAAAATTATTTTTTAATTACTTGACACTCTAATCATTATTGTTTCTTTTCCTTCAGCTTACTAATTCTCCTTCCAACATTATCTAATCGGCCTCATTGACCTTTTGGTTTTGCATGTGTGCATGTATATGTATTACAATGAAACTATTTGAAAAAGCAGATAGAAGGCCATATTTGTTCCATGGGCTACAGTTTTTCCATCTCTAACTGTGGATGCACATCTTTTAAAGAAACTAACCCCTGGACTTCACCCCTGCCATTCCGATTTGAGTGGGAGCAACACTAATAGTTTTTGTTTATTTTAAGTTCTCCCAGGTATTTTCAATGTAATGCCAAAGCTGAAAGACATCTCTTCAGAGCAGATATCTGACATTTAGGATTGTTTTGGAGACAACAGAAATTTATTATCTCAGAATTCTGGAGACGAGAAGTCAAAAGTCAAGATGTCAGTAGAGACAAACTCCCTCTAGACTCTTTGGAAGAATTCCTGGCCTATTATAGCTTCCGGTGGCTGCAAGTATTTCTTAGCTCATGGCTGCATAACTCATCTCTACCTCTGTCTTCAGGAGACCTTTTTCTCAATCTCCAGAACAGCGAAATGGAAGAAAACATAGGACATATTATGTAGGAGCATATGACATGGTGATTCTGAAGCTTCCCAGGACACACCACCCTCCTAGCACCTTGATGTAATTACCAAGCCAGCAGTTCCACCTTTGGTTTTTTAATTTTAGTTATTGCATTTTTATTTATAGAATTCTTTTTAATTCTTTTGAAAATTTCCTATAGTACTTTTCATTATTTCTTATTTTCTACAGAATTCTTCAAACTTGGTTTTTACTTTTTTTTAATCTATGGTCAGCATAATGTCTAAAATTTTTAAAAAAAATTTTTTTAGTTGTAAATGGACACAATGCCTTAATTTTTATGTGATGCTGAGGATCGAACCCAGTGTCTCACCCACACCAGGCAAGCGCTCTACCACAACCACAGCCTCCAGTGTCTAAAATTTTTATGGGTCAGTTCTTTCTTGTCTCTTGCTTTTTGTTGGATTCTGCTTATAGAATCTAGTTTCCTTGTGAGCCTTGTGTATTGGACACTATATTTGAAAAATCATTTGTGGGAATAAACTTAGACTTGCAAGAAACTTTATTTCTCTAGAGAGGATTTCACATGTGCCTGGTAGTTTGACTATTTTAAGTTTTGAAATTGTCTTCAGCTCTGATGACTCTATGTCAGCTGTAATTTCAGGTAAGATATTCCTCTTTTAGATTATCTACTCTGAGTGGTAGTTCTTTGGGATCCCAACATATTGTGAGAAGACTTTTCTTGTTAGATTGTCAACTTTGTTTAACCATGGGACTTTATTTTCTGTCTCATTGGCCTACTGGAGTTTCAAAATTAAAGTTCAGAATTTTTAGGATTGGTAAATGCTTTCAGGGCAAAAGCCACATTTTGTATAACTACCTCTCTGGGATAACATTTTCCCTTCACCTTTGCCCTGGTCACTTCTTACTGTTCTGTCATTTCCCCTCTGTAACTTAAAAGAAGGTTAAAAATGTTATTGAGCTTTGTTAATCATCTAGTAGCTGTAACATATGTCAAGTTAATCTACTAAGGTGTTTTTAAATGATTCTCATTTGAAGGACTCTCAGGTTGTTTCCATTTTTCTCTGGAATAACAACAACAATGAATATATTTGTGCATAAAGTTATTTTTGCCTTTTACATTAATCCATACATCTAAATTCTTGAGGGTACAATTACTGGGCAATTTTCTATAATATTTAAGATGTTTGATTTCCAAGAGTTTGAACCAGTTTTTTAGGGAATCAAACTGTGATCTTAATCTTTTTCTCTCTGTGACAGTAATATTATTATCTTTTAAAACCAAGTCCAATAAACTAGTCCTAGATACCTGAATAAAAAGCTCTTAGGCAGAAGATGGAGCTTTGTTTTAAAATATTACTCTTTTGCATAATTTATTTTAAATTCAACTTCATGCAATGAACGTTATTTCTATAGTGTATAGGTACCATTTCATGTATTCTGGACTCAGTAGTAAACAGGATAAACAAGCCCATTCCTTGCCCTTAAGAAGTCTTGGGTAACAGACAAATAATACATCATTGAAATATACTGTGATAACTGCTTTGCTGACAGTATTTCATAACACTATGAAACTGCAGAGGAGGGACACTAAATTCAGACTCTAAAGACTAAGGTAGGCAACTGAGAGGAAGGCTTAGCTAAAATTGGTAAGTCTTGAAGTCAGGTAGCCGAAATTCTCCTACTCTGGTCATTGTTTTTCAATAGTATTTGTATTTTCTGGGTCCTTTGCATTTCCATATAAATTTTAGAACAATTTCTACCCAAAATAGTCCATTGAGATTATGATTAGGATCATGTTAAATCTCTAGATCTATTTGGGGATAATTAACATCTTAAAAATATTGAGTTTTTCAGTCCATGAAAATGGTATATCTATTTTTAAAAGATTTTCCTAATTTCGCTTAGCAATAATATGTAGTTTTCAGTGTAAAGATCTTATAAGTCTTTTTTAAATATGTTTTTGTTGTAGATGGACACAATACCTTTATTAATTCATTTTTATGTGGTGCTGAGGATCAAACCCAGTGCCTCACATGTGCTAGGTGAGTACTCTACCACAGAGCCACAACCCCAACAGAGATCTTGTAAGTCTTAAATGTATTACTAAATATTTTATGCTTTTTTGTGCAAATGTAAATGTTTTTGTTTTTATAGCTTAGCTTGGACCTGAAGAAAATAAATAAGAGTTAGCAAATAAGGATATGGCATTCTAGGCAAAGGAAACAAAATAAGGATATTTGGATGCAGAAACCTAAACATGACAAATATCTGCTACAAGCACCTTTTGTGATGCTGACAGGGAGAAAACAGTACTGAGTAAATAAAACAAAAAGTTGAACTCTTTTTAAATTCCAGAGTCTATAACTCTATACCTAATAATGCAATGCTATATAGAAATATCTATTAGGTAGACACTCTTATCTAATAATAGAATAATAATATCTAATAAGTTGCTGAGTTAATTTAAGCTTATGGCGGGGGGTACCAGGGATTGAACCCAGGGAAACTTAACTGCTAAGCAACATTCCCAGCAACCTGCCTGTTTTAAAATTTTATTTTGAGACAGGATCTTGCTAAGTTGCTGAGGCTGGCTTTTGAATTTGTGATATTAACTAGTAATCCCAGCAGCTTTACCCTCCCAAGCTGCTGGGATTACAGATGTGCACCACCATGCCCAGCTTAGTTTAAGCTCTTTTGGAGAATAAATTTGAAGAACTTATGCTGCCTGACTTCAAGACTTACTAAAGTTGCATTGATCAAAAGTGTGTGGTACCAGCGTTAGAATAAACAAATAGATCAATGGAACAAAGTAAATGGCCCAGAAACAGACTCATAGTCCTTTGATTCTCAACAAAAGCATTAAAGCTAGCCAATTAGAAATGGGAAAAATATCTTGAACATATGTTGTTGAAACAACTGAGTATCCATCTGGGGGAAAAAATCAAATAGAAAAATTAATTTAAGACAGATCATTGAACCATACTAAAAGCTAAACTATAAAGCCTCTACAGAAGAAAACAAAATATCTTTGCTGTTAGGAAATAGGTAAAATGTTTCTTAGCATAGGGAAAGCATTAATCATGGAGACATAAAATTGATAAATCGCATTATTAAAATTAAAAATTCCACTCATTGAAAGACAGCCTTAAGACAATTTATTTGTTGGGTAACAGATTAGGGGAAAATGTTTTCAAAATATGTATCAAATAAAGAATTGCTATCAAGAATATATATGCAGGGTCTGAGGTTGTGGCTCAGTGGTAGAGTGATCCCCTAGCATGTATGAGGCACTGGGCTTAATCTTCAGCACCACATAAAAATAAAAGTATTAAAAAAAGAATATAAATGCAGAATTTCTACAAAACAATAATAAAAAAATAAAAGCAAACAGGGCGAGGATATGGCTCTTGTGGCTCAGTGATAGAGTACTTGGGTAACACGTGTGAAGCCTTGAGTTCAATCCCCAGCACTGCAAAACAAACAAACAAACAAAATCCACTACATCTTTTAATTACAAATGACAAAACATAGTTTAAACAGAAAACTGAGTTTTCCTATAAGTACAGTGTAAACATACTTAATACTATTGAACACCTAAAACTGGTTAAAGGGGCATATTTTACTGTTACATCTGTTTTCAAATATCTATTTTTGTATATAATTCAAATTTTTAAAAATTGAATTTATTTGCTATATGCCTGAGAAAGGGAGGGGAGAAACTAATGTCAGGTACCCCCTGGATCCTGACAGAAAGACTGTCTCCATCTTTCAGCTCCTCTTCTCTGTTTTCCCCCAATCTCCCCTATTTAATTTTCATAATAAGAGTTGTGATTGCACATCTCCAGGCAAACATCATCCTAGCTAGAAGCTCCCAAAGGAGAGAGAGGATTTCTCTCTGCTTCAGAAGATATAAATTTCAGGGAATGCTTGATCTACTTTAGGTCACATGCTCACTGTCCCTGTGGCCATGATGGGGAGGAAGGGAAAATGATGAATCATTTCATTAGAGTCATAGAATGGATCATGATGAGCAGTTTCTGAAAGGATGGGCAGTGTTCTGCTACTCAAAGAAGGGGAAAAGGAATTCTATACAGACAAGAAAAGCAGATGCCTTCCATTTTGACGGTTTTTTTTCCTTGACTTTAAACAAATTAGTTACCATCTATCAATCTCAATTCCTTCTAAAAGTCCTAATTCTCATTTGTGAACTCAGCAACTTTATATTTTTGTGTCATGCAATCTTTTTTTTTTACATTTTTCAAAATTTATTTATTCATTTTAATTAGGTATATATGACAGTAGAATGCATTTTGATTCATTGTATACAATTACAGCACAATTTTACATTTCTATGGTTGTACATGATGTAGTCTCACACCATGTGTACAGTCATACATGTACCCAGGGTAATGATGTCCATCTCATTCCACCATCTTTCCTGCTTCCATGCACCCTCCCTATCCTCCCTCCCCTTTGCCCAATCAAAGTTCCTCCATTTTTCCCATGCCTCCCACTGTGCAATCTTCTAAGTGATAGGATACAGTGATGAACAGATCATGCCACTCTTGTAGCATGAATGATTTCCCCTCTTATTAACAGCGACACATCATGGCATTTCCAGTTATCATCAGTGAAGAAACTTTTTGTTGTTATTGAAGGAAAATGTTAAATAAGTTTGTTACATTTGAAAGGTCAGAAGTAACCTTCCACTTTAAGTGATATACGAGTATTCTTTACCTAGAGCACCTTAATATATATGTGTGTCATTCTGAACTTCAAAAATTGTGAAGTGATTTATTTACTTCAATTCTGAATCTTCATTTTTCCGGTTTGTGTTCATTTTCTTTTCTGCATACCCGATAGCTCATTTTGAAAATTATGTTGCTTTCAGTTTAAGAAAATATCTTTGCACTTGGGGATACTATTGTTGTATGGTACTTTGTTCTCCTATCATTCTTTTTTGTCTGTGTTCTATTTATTCAGTTGAAAGAACCTGTAGTCAATTTCATATTCCTAACAGTGTTTTATTTCCTGATGAAATCAAAGATCCTCCTTCAATATAAAATGCAGACAGTATGATACATTGTAGACAAAGGGAAATTAAATCTGTTGCAACCAGCTCTTGGTGAGAGATTATGATTTTATGATGATATTCTCTCAGCCTGATATATCCTGGAAAGTTTCCAGGATTAGGAAAAAAAATGACTCATTTTGGATTCAAGGAAACAGGAAAAACACAAGTTATTTGATAAACTAAAAGATATGATTTTCCATAGATTTTATTGTTGAAAATTTCTATGTAAATCATAAATTGGAACAATTTATACACATATATACATAATTATGTTGCATATATGTATATTATATGATGTTTGTACACTCAAAAATTTTATCTTTACTTTTTTTACCCACCTTTTGGTTAAAATTATCTGTGAGAATTGAAATGGCAAAAAGTATCAATTATGATTGTCTTTCAGCTGCATGTAACTAAAACCAAACTAAGTGGCTTGACAAAGAGAGATACATTTTCTTTTCTATTTAAATAATAAGAAGTTCCAAGAAAGGCATATCATATGCAGGTAGTAAAAGAAGGCTCCCAGTCTCTTTTTATCTTTCTGCTCCGTCTACCATGTGCTCTCACCCTCACAGTCAGAAGATGACTCTGCCATCTTCAGCCTTATGTCTGAATTGTAGACAAGACAGAGGGTGAAGGCAGATAGTACATATCAGCCAAGCCTGCCTGCGTCCCCCTGTTTTTCCCTGAGCCCCTCCCATATACTTTTCCTTATAACTCATTGCCCTGTACTGTGTCTGTGGATTACTATGAAATCAAGTTTTTGGCTGGTGCTGTTGCCTTGAGCAAAAGAGTGTTTCTCATGGTAAAGAAACAGAAAGAATGGGTATTTTGTAAGTAATTAGCAGAGTTGCCACAGGTGTCAATGGGGAAAAGAAGATGTGACTCAAGAGCTTGATAATCTACAAATTTTGTAGTGTATTGAAGAGTTTATCACAGTGACTGCTTTAGAAACTATAACATAGATCCTATGAAGTTAATGAGTTTATCAGTATCTGGTTCTGTAGCAAACAACAGCAATGGATTTCAACTTGGCACCGGGAGCCAGAGATGTCGATAAATTTTCATGAAAATATCTTATGGGGCAAATGCCACGAGAAATGTGTATTTTAAACTATTTTCTTCCAATTTTCCATTTTTTGTTTTTCTTTTTTATATTTTTTTCCTAAAATTACTATTGAAATAAGTTTCTTTCTTCTTATATCTTATAACCAAGAGTTGGCTTTTTGATCAGCTTTTGCCATATCAAATGGACAGAAGTTTCTATAACTTCTGCCATTGTACAGTTTCTTTGGTGGTTATTATTTCCATAAAATGTATTTTTTTTTCTGGAGTGGATTTTTTAAATCTATTAAAAAACAGATTGCAAGGAAAAAATTAGGGGCAGAACAAATTATATATTTAAAAAGACTTAAGAAGCTGGGTATGGTGTGCACACCTGTAATCCCAGCAGTTTAGGAGGCTGAGGCAGGAGGATTGAGAGTTCAAAGCCAGCCTCAGCAACAGTGAGCCACTAAGCAACTCAGTGAGACCCTGTCTCTAAATAAAATCCAAAACAGGGCTGGGGATGTGGCTTAGTGGTTGTGTGTCCCTGCGTTCAATCCCCAATACCCACTACCCCATCAAAAAAGAGACTTAAGAAACATGTCAACCAGCTACAATTTGTGAATCTTGTTTGATCCTGATTTAAAGAAATAAGACAACCTGGGAAATTTGGACATTAACAGGATATTTTATGATATTGATCAATTATTAATTTGAGGTATGATAATGATATTTTCAAGAGTCTTTATTTCTTATAAATACCTAAAATATTTACTTGAAATAATATGAGGTCTTGGATTTGCTTCAGAATATTTTGGAGATAGCCGGGCATTTGGGAGGCTGAAGCAGTAGGATTGCAAGTTTAAGGCCAGCTTTAGGAATTTAGCAAGGCCCTGTTTCAAAATTAAAAAAAAAAAAAAAAGGTTAGGGATGTGGTTCAGTGGTAAAAACACCCCTGGATTCAATCCCCAGTACCAAAAAAAAAAAAAAAAAAAAAATTCCTAGTGATAGGAGAAGTGGGTAGGGTTATAGAGGAAACAAAATTAGCTTTAATTATTGAAGCTAAGTGATAGATACATGGGAATTCATTATATAAGTTTTCTAAAAGAATATTCACAGTTTATTTTTTTCCCTTTCCCCAAATTAAACAATAAGATATGTACTTAAACTGGGTGTGGTGACACGTGCCTGTAAATCCGAGTGACTTAGGAGGCTGAGGAGGAGGATCACAAGTTTCAGGCCAGCCTTGGCAATTTAGTAAGATGCCGTCTCAAATTAAAAATGAATAAATAAATAAAAAGGGTTAGGGATGTAGCTCAGTGGTAAAGTATCCCTATGTTCAATTCCCTGTACCATAAAAATAAAACAAAACAAACAAACAAACAAAACACACACACACACACACACACATACACAAAGATGTACTAAAAAAAAAAAGGTTTGTCTCTGTCCTTCACAGTAAAAACCTTGTTGACAAAAGTTGCAATTCCATACAAGTGAGGTTTGACCTTCTAGGATTTTGTAATTCAGCAGAATGACTTGAGGACAAAATATACCATCACATGTCTGGGCAATGTTCAGAGTGGCCAGCTGTAGCGAAAGTGCAACCCAACCCATCTCTTCCCTGCCTGAAGAAACAGAGAAACAGAAACAAAAAGAGAACTGAGCACTCGACAATTCTTTGAGAACCATAAGCTGGAAAGGGAATTCTTGACATATTTTCCCTTGAGGATTGGGAATTTACCATTATAATGCTGGCCTTGGGTAACTTGGGGACTTTCTCCCCATTCACAAATTATTTGTGGTCTCTCTCAGGGGTGTATGTGAATGATAGTTCGCAGTACCCTTGCCTGGTTCTCTACTTTTATTTCCACAAGGTAAGCAATGGAGGCACAGAGTACAGTGTATCCTCCTGTTATCAATCTTGTTTCCCATTCCTTCTCAGGCAAGGTAAATAACTGAACTCTGGATTCAAATTCTGGTTCTGTTACTTTCTAACTCATTGGTCTTGGACAAATACTGAACTTCTTTGAAGTTCTCTAGCATGAGCTAACAATAAGTCTATTATAGGATTCTTGTAAGACTTTAATACTTTAACATAGGCATATATTTTGTCTGGCGTTTACCAACTGTCCAACAGTATCTTAGCTGCTGTCACATTGTTCTGTTTTTAAAAAATACGTTTTACTTTTAATTGACACGTGGTAATTGTACACATTTATGGGGTACTATGTGACATTCCAACTTATGTATATAATGTGTAATGGTAAGATCAGGATAATTAGACATCTATCACTTATCAGACATCATTTTTTGTTGGAAACATTCAGAATTCTATTAGTGATTTTGAAATAATCAATTTTTGTCATCCATTGTTATTAAATGGTCTATAGAACTTTAGAGTTATTACTCTTATCCAACCACGCCCCTGCACCTGTTAACCATACTTTCTCCATCTCCCTCCCCCACACACTTACCAGGCTCTGGTAATCACTATTCTAGTCTCACATTATCTGAAACCAACTTTTTAGCTTCCACATTAAAGTGAGAACATCTGGTATTTGTCTTTCTGTGCCTGAATTATTTCACTACCGTAATGTTCTTCAGTTCTATCCATTTTGCAGCAAATGACGGAATTTGGTTGTTTTATGGCCAAACATTATTCTAGTGTGTATATGTACTACATTTTTAAAATCCATTCATCCCTCAGTGGACACATAGGTGACTTCCATGTCTTGGCTATTGAGAATAGTATTACAAGAAACATATGAATGCAGATGTCTCTGTGATGTATTGATTTCTGTTCCTCTGGATATATACCCAGTAGTAGGATTGAAGGTTGATAGTTGTATTTCTAGTTTTTGTTTTTGAGGAAAGTCCATTATGGCTTTAATAACGTACATCCTTAATAACAGTGTATCATAATTCTCCCTTTACCACATACCTTGACAGCACTGATTATTCTTTGTTTTGTTGATAATAGCCATTCTAATTATAGTGAGAAGATTCTCACTGTTTTTTAAAAATATGTTAATTTTAGATGGACACAATACCTTTATTTCGTTTGTTTATTTTTATGTGGTGCTGAAGATTGAGCCCAGTGCTTCACACATGCTAGACAAGCTCTCTACCACTGAGCTACAACCCTAGCCCCCTCACTGTGATTTGGATTTGCATTTCCCTGATCATTAGCGATTTTGAATATTTTTTCATATACTTCTTGACCATTTGTATATCCTTTTTTGGCAAATGCCTATTCAAGTTATTTGCCCTTTGTTTGTTTGTTTGCTTCAGTACTGGGGATTGAACCCACGGCCTCATACATGCTAGGCAAGCACTCAACCAGTAAGCTACACCTAGCTATTTTATTTTTAGTTTGGATCTCACTAAGTTACCCAGACTGGCCTCGGACTTGCAAATCCCCCTGCTTCATCCTCCCAAGCATTTGCCCATTTTTAAATTACATGGGTTTTTTGTTTTTCCTTTTCTTTCCTCCTCCTCCTCCTCCTCCTCCTTCTTTTTTTTTTTTTTTTTTTTTGCTTTTGAATTATTTGAGTTACTTATATACTCCGTTTTTTAATTCCTTGTCAGATGAATAGCTTGAAAATATTTTCCTTCATTCTGTAGGTTGTCCCTACAAATGGTGTTCCATACATTTCATAGGCTTTTTCATTCTTTTAATTCTTTTCTTTTTCTGACTTGGTTATTTCAAAAGATCTGTCTTCAAGCTCTTTCATCTTTCTTTCATCTGCTTGATCAAGTCTGCTGTTGAGACTAAATTTAAAAAAAAAAAAAGAACCAAACAGAAATCTTGATTTCTTTTTCATAATCTCTCTTTGCTGAATTTGTCTTGCAGACCATGAATTGTGTTCCTGATTTCATTAAATTGTCTGCAATTCATCAATTTCCTTTCCTTTATGGTTAATCTAGAGAGTTATGTTCTTTTAGAAGCATCATGTTATCTTATATTTTCATGCTTCTTGTATTCCTATATTGATATCTGTGCATCTGCACATCAGTTGCTTCTACTGATTTTCTAGGGTGGCTTTCATAGGAAAAGACTGTCCTAATAATATGTCTTAGGGTTTTGGTTGGATAAACTGCATTGCATTGGCTTTGATTTCAGGTAGGTTTGTTTGCTTGTTTCTAAATTTTGTGTGTGTGTGTGTGTTGCTAGGGAATCAAACCCCAAACCCAAGGCATTGCCAGGTAGGTGCTTTAGTGTAATGTCTACATAGCTGCTTTAACTGTAATTAGTGTGTGTGATGTCTGTCATCTGCCAGTGTCTCAATGGCCTAGACTGCAAGGGTTGTGGAATTTCATCACCAACTAGGATGTAGCTCTTTTAGGTGGGGCAAGTTTGCTGGCAGCTCTGGGCACGATGTACCAGGCTTCAGGTTTGGGGTGTCCTTCATTATTAGTGGGATTGCAAGGAATTGAAGCAACCTAGCTGCTTCTCAGGGCCAGGGTTGGTGGGCAGAATCATCTGTCTACTTATCAAGGCCTCAGCAGGCTGAGGTTCTGAGAACAGGCTGCCCAGCTGCTTCTTGGGGTTGTAGGAGGATGGGCAGGACTGCCCAGCTCCTTCCCAGGCAACTCAACTGGCTATAGCACTCAGTATAGGCTGCTTGTCAGATTACTATAAAAAGTGAGATTATATAAATAAATCCTGTGAAAATTTGATTCTCTAAAACAAACAAACAAAACAAAGACCAATTTTATCATGTGTCATTTTAGCCATTGCCAGGTTTGCTCTAATTTTAATTATTTCTATAAATTGTATTTATTACAAATTAGAAAACAATAACTTGTACTCATTCCTTAATTATCCTTAAAAAACTTGTGAGAAGGGGGTTGACCAAAGAAGAATAGAGGTACTTTGGATTAGATAAGGGGAATGAAGGGAGGGGAGGGGCATGGAGATAGGAAGGACAGTAGAATGAGTTGAAAATTATTTCCCTATGGGCATATATGATTATACAACTGGTATAACTCTACATCATGTACAGCCAGAAGAATGAGAAGTTATACTCCATTTATGTATGATGTGTAAAAATGCATTCTACTATCATGTACAACTAATTAGAACAAATAAAAAAAGTAAAATTGGAAAAAAAGTAAAAAAACAACAAAAAATCTCCTGAGAAACCTTTTAGCAGGAAGTAACTGCAAACCTTAATTCAATTGGTTACAACCATAGGGGAACACACAATTTCTTGTGCAGAACACAGGAAATTCTGCATTGGGACCACTCCAGGATTGTTTTTATTCAATGGTTGAGAACTCTGTCATCCTCTACGTATCATCTTTAACCTCATACTTGCAAGATGCTACTACTACATTTTCAAGTATTACATTTTTAATATCAAACAGCAGAAAAGGATTGTGTGTTTCTTTTTATTAGCTAAGAAGTCTTTTTCAGAGATCCTTGGCAAATTTATATTCCAATCTAAATTGCCCAAATTAAACACAGCTTAATTAATCTCTGGCAAAGTGAATGAGACCACATGAGTGCCTTAGATCCATCATAATTCCCTCTTGGAGGACCAGAGCTAGAAGGCCTTGGGCAGAAAGAGGGAACCTACTCAAAAGTGGAGCTCTGTGGGGCTGGGATTTGTAACTTAGTGGTAGGGCACTTGTGTAGCACGCGCGAAGCACTGGGTTTGATCCCTAGTACTGCATACAAATAAACAAATAAAATAAAGGCATGTGTGTACCTACAACTAAAAATTTGTTTTTAAATGTAGAGTTCTGGAAGTACAGGAAAAGGAAGAAGTGGCAGATGGAGAAGCTCTAACAGTATCCTCTGGAGATGGAGAACGACAAGAAAAATAACAAAGGGAAGAGAGAGAGAAACATCAAAGATGAGAGTGAGAGACAGAAAGGACACACTCTCCTAAGCTCTTGAAGGCACAGTGGTATCGAAATATTCTAAGAAGACATAAGAATGTTATATCCGCCCATAAGAACCTCAAGAGAGGGGCCAGGGTTATGACTCAGTGGTAGAGCACTCGCCTTGCAAGGCCCTGGGTTCAATCCTCAGCACCACATAAAAATAAATAAATAAATAAAATAAAGTTATTGTGTACAACTACAAAAAAAAATTAATTAAAAAAAGGACCTCAAGAGAGAAAGGACTGGAGTTCACAAAGAAGTTAATTTGTGCTTACTTCTTATGTTTGACTGCATGAACCTTTACACTAAAGGAAGTAATAATTTGGCCTCATGAAGTACGTCTTCAAACAATTGGTATACACTGTCCCAAGAACAGTCCACTGTCTCCTGTGGTGTGCTCACTGAACAGTTGGAGAAATTGTTTTTTGTTTGATCTCAATCAGGGCAAAGTAAGCAAGAATGGAGCTCAGTGGACTACATGTTTATACATAAAACATTCCCTATTATCAAGAAATGGATATTCTTTGTCTGGAGTAGAATTCATTGAAATCCTCTATGAGTCACTTTTAAAGTTTTTTTTTTTTTTTATGAGGTCTTTAAAAACCTGAGGCAATCAAATCAAATAGCCTTAAAGTTTGGCAACAAGCCTCTTTTTAAACAGGTAGAGCCAGTTTCCCCCTCTCTTTAAGGTAAGCATGTAAAACGGTTAAAACTAACCACAAAGATTATAGTTTATTTGTTACACACATTCAAGATGAAAGAAAGGAAGTGGTCTCAGCAAGTCAGTTGGGGATAGCTCAAATTATGTATCTAGCCTTGCTGTATGATTTTTTTCTTTGTACAAGGCTTTTGGTTACCATGACAACTGGAGGCCTTAGGGAGAAAAGATTATTTTGACTGCTGGACTAAGAGACAGGAAGATTTGGGACAGGTGTAGAAACATGGTGTGGCTGGTTGATTCGGGTAAGGGAACAATGAGAGCTAGGGGGCTATGTGGATGTGTCTATACTAACCATTACATGTTATTTCATAGAGAAGACAGGCATGATGCTTAAGAAATACATAACAATACAGAGTACATGAGTAAGACATGCAGCACCTAAGGATCGGGGGGGCAAAAAACTTTGTGTAGCCACAGGGTTCCCTGGTTTTCCCAAACACTAATTCTGTGCCCTCATCCACAGAGTAGGAGTGTTGGATCCACCCAATGCATCAGCTAAGCAAGCAACAGCCCACCTTTATTCCACCGTGCTCCTTATTATGAATGCATATTGAAAAGATCAATCTTTGGGATTCCACCTCTTGGGTCCCCTTCTTCCTCTGGGAGAAGTCTTTTTTTTTTTTTTAATATTTATTTTTCAGTTTTTGGCCGACACAACATCTTTGTTTGTATGTGGTGCTGAGGATTGAACCCGGGCTGCACGCATGCCAGGCGAGCGCGCTACTGCTTGAGCCACATCCCCAGCCCTGGGAGAAGTCTTTTCTGCTGTCTTTTAATAAAGCCTCTACTTTCCACTCTAAAAGGAAAAAAAAAAAGAAAAGATCAATCTTTTAAACAATCGCTTTAGCAGTTCTTCTTGACAGCTCTTCTCTGAAATGAAGCTATCAGAGTCCCTAACTCCTAGAGCAACCTCAGGATATTGGGGTACATCATCTCCTACAGGAACACTGGGGATAGATGCTAACAACTGGCAAGCTGAGACTGACTTAAAAGGCAGCTATTGCTGCCTAAGTTGAAACTCCTATTGTTTGTAATACAGGTCCTCACATAGGATGCCCCCATAGCAATTAATTCTGTTTAATTCTGCCCTGAGTACATCTACCTTGTGGGGTCTAGTTGCCATTTGTATAGTTTTAGTATTGATTATGATTTCTACCTATTGTAGATGAAGAACTATCCTTCAATTTATATTTTGAAATTTATTTATTTATTTATATTGGGGATCAAATCCAGGGACACTCTACCATTGAGCTATATCCTCAGCCCTTTTTAATTTTTGTTTTGAGACAAGTTCTCTTTAAGTTGCCAAGGTTGGCCTCAAGCTGGCAGGTCCTCCTGCCTTAGCCTCCTGAGTTTTGGGATAACAGGCCTTTACCACAGTGCAGGCTTTTTTTGTTCTTCTATCTTTAAAATACATATTCATTACTTTCAATTGGTAACAATAATGACTTGAAGTAGGATAGAGCAATGTACTGTCCCCCAAAATAAGAAATGGAAAATTTATTGCTTAAAATTGATGATGACTCATTTGACCCTTGGGAACTCTTTCCTAATGAATCACTGACTTGAACTATGTCACTTAATTATTCTAAGTCTGCCTCTTTGTGTTATTTCCTCTACTTCCCTGACCTCATGTTGGTGAAAAGGGAGTTTGGTAATGTGTAACCTTTTGAAAAGTGCATTCATTATACAGCTCTTAGAACCATGTAATTTGAGCATTGTAATGTCGGCTTTTTATTTTGTTTGTTTCCACTTGTTCTCAGTTTTTTTATTCCTGAATGTTCTGCAGTCTCTCTTTATACATGCTTGAATTACAAGTATACACATAAAAATAAGGCAGCTTTATTACATGTTAAGACAAAGTTGTTGTGTTCCAGCTTTATTATAATAGCCCTGAAGAAAAACATTTTATTTCAAAAAGACTGAATATATTCCACTTCAGAAGAGTTTCAGTTAGTTAAATTTAGGCTGAAAAGCCTCAAGAGTAATTCTTCAACCCTATAGTATTTTTATTTATTAATGAGGTATATTTTCATTGTATTATGGCTTCACCTATTTAATACATTGTTTTTAATTAGTCAAACAAAAATAGATATGCATATTGGACTGCTTTTATTATATTTCATTAATTCTTTTTACTACCTTATGTCCTGCTTAAAATGATTTCATATTTGTTGACTCAGTATTGATGATTCATGTTTATCACACAGTTAATATGTGTATGTTTTACCTCTTGGAGCAGCAACCTGGTCATATGATCTGTCTTCTCCCCCAGAGCCCATCTGCTTTCTCTTATCACAGCATCCCTGCTTACATATATCACATGCTGTCTTTGACAAAAATTCATTCATTTACTGACCACCCAAAATATTCAAGACAAAACTATATGGTATATGCTGTGAGAAATATTTAAAAACCTACTAAATTATATAATGTTCTACAATTTTTTAAATTGTTGATGGAACTTTATTTTTATTTATTTATATGTGGTGCTGAGAATTGAACTCAGTGCCTCATTCATGCGAGGCAAGTACTCTATCATTGAGCTACAACCCCAGCCCTGTGTCTTAAAATTTTTAAAAAGTTTACAATATGCAGTGGGTAGAAAATAGTCAAAGAGGAGATAAAGTTCATTTAAGATGAAAGAATATTGACAGACAATTGGAAAGGAGGAGATTCATACACAAAGAGATGTGCAGAAGATAAGGTTCATCCTTCTCTCTCCTACAGTATCCTCTCTTCATCCAAAGCTTATTCCACCACATCGCCCTACCTCCTACCTGAATGAATGTGAGCTTTATAAGGACAGAGAGTTTTATTTATTTTGTTTAATTCTGCATTCAACGCAAATAATATTTAGCACCTAAGAGGAAATCACCATGTTATGAATTTCTGTTAAATAAATAAACGGAGGAATGAAAAGAGATAATGACATAAAAGGACTGGAGTCTCTGAACTCTGTCCACTCATTTTATGCCTCAAACATTGGCCAGTACAATTTGTTATAAACCTTTCAAAAAGTTTTAAGATCTCAGTTTATTATTTCTTTTACCATTGATCTTGGATTTTATTAAATAATTTTAAAATTTGAAAATCATAAAATATTTCATCAAAGAATGAAATTTTTAGTTAGTTTTGGTTCATTCTTTTGGTAACAGACCTTAAAGAAATAAGTATAATTCGACTTTGCAAATAATTCACAACTTGGTATGTTCTTTGCTGGGATTAACACTTCCCTTTCTTCATCTGTTCCAGCAGCTGGTACGAAACACCACAGACCAGGCAGCTTATAGACAGCAAAACTGTCCTGTTCACAGTTCTGAAGGTTGTGAAGTCCCAAATCAAAGTGCCAGCAAATTGGTGTCTGGTGAGGTTCCCATCTAAAGCACAGGGTGGAAGGGCTGAGGGGTCTCAGGCCTCCTTTATCAGGCACTAACACCCTTTGAAAGGCCTCTACTCCCATGGCCTGATCACCTGCTAGTATCATCACCTGTGGGATGGGGAATTCTACATAGGAATCTTGGGGGAAACACAAACATTAAGACCATAGCACCCTCCCACCCACATCATCATGCACAATTCAAAACAGAAACAATGACAGTTTTCATCTTACTCAATGGACTTCATAATCTTGCTCAGTAAAACTTAAATAACTTTAAGTTTTAAAGTGCATTTTGTTGCCAGAGAACTCAACCTTTTTTCCTCTTAAAGATTCCTCAGGCTGGGGTGGTAGCTCAGTGGTAGAGCACTTATTATTCCTATTAAGTTAATTCCTATTAACTTATTGATTCATTCTTGAAGCTGTAGGACAAAATTAACCACGAGACCAAAAAAAAGACTGGTTTATTTGCTGTAATTTGAACAGACCTGGTGAACTATCAGCCTTAGGCAGAAGACTGAAGAAAAAAAACAACATTGGAGGGTTTTATTAATGAAAAATAAAAGTTTTTAACTTATAGTCTATTAACAAAATTCACATAATAATGATTGTACAGTTCCTTCTTTGTAAATGTTACTCATTAAACTACTTCCATCTTTTATAGACATGGGTAAGCAGAAATACTTTAAAATCTTTCTGATAAATATATGGCTGCGCTGCATCCAGCTTGGATAGTGCTCTTCTGGATGGTGTATGTTCGGGCCAATTCCACGTCATGGTCAAGACCTACATCATGGTACTCAAGCTCTTTATCTCAACATTTCTTTATCACCTGAAGAAACTCCTCATATTTTTCAAGGTCCTCCTCCATCAGCATCCATCTGTTATAGTGATGTGCTGTGGACTCTTCCACCACCACAGAGCAGGCCATTGTTCCTTCTTTCCCCAGCAAAGCAGCCCCTGGCTGCCCCTGCCCCCAGTGCAAAGCCCAGCACGTTCCAAAAGGGCATGAGAATTTTTGGTCGGACCCTGAGGCACCCATCAGCTTGCTGAACTTTTTCAACTGGTTCTTTTCTTGATCCCACATTTTCCAAAGACCAGCCCTATGCTTGTCCTGTCCAGGATGGCCATCTGGCCTGCATGGATATGGTTTGCCCCATATTCACCTGCATAATTCACCAGGACTATTCAATCCATGGCCACAAAAATTGATGTTGCCTAAGGTCATTACAGAACTGTGAAACCTGACACTGATTCTTCCACAAGCTGGGAGGGGTCCTGGGCTCCGGTGAGCAGATACCACAAGGAGGGAACTGCCTCGCCTCTGCAAACCGCATCTCCCCATCTCCCAGATCACAAAAGCAGATACTATTTAGCTCAGCAGGCAATTATGCTTTTGGCAGGGACTATCAATTTATATTTTCAAAATTATGAGGTTGCTCATATTTTGCACATTATATTAAATATTTTGCAGCCATCATTTTAGTTTAGACCAGAAGAGTAGTATTTCTTTCTCTCTCTTTTTGGCTCCAGGTATTTAAAGAAATCTCTGTTAGGTTCTTGACTAACCACTGAAACAGTGGATCAATCTTCACTGACCATACATGACAGTGAGTAGAGTCTGCAAAAAATAATATGAAATGTCATTAAATGAACAGACCACTACAGCTCTCAACACTTGACAACATCAAAACTCAATGAAGAGTGAATATCTGATTTCCAAAGTGACTACATTATAATTAAAAAATAGTTTCTATTGAGAAAAAGCATATAAAGATACAGAAAAGTTTTGTCCACTCAAAAGAACAAAATAATTTGGTAGAAACAGTGAGTTTAGTAGACACACACACACACAAAAAAAAAAAAAAAAAAGGAAATCACAGACAAAGAACTAAAGGAGACCAGGAAAACAATAAACAAAATGAGACTATCAAAAAAGAGAAATTGTTAGCAAAAAAAGAGAGAGAAACAAAAGGAAAATTTGGAACTGAGTAGTATAATATTATACTAGAGGAGTTCAATAGCAGATTTGAATATGTAGGAAAAAACTAAACTTGAAAATAGGACAACTGAAATTGTCCTAAGAATGGAAATAATTAACCACAATTTATTCATTCCCCTATTGATACACACTTGCATTGTTTTCAATTTTTTCATAATAATAAACAATGTTGCAATGAACATCCTCCTATACACTGGACATACGTGCATGAGCTAGTTATCTTAGGGCAATAACTCTTAACATCCCTCCACACAATATATATTCTGGTTTAATTTGTTTACAGTGGGCTCTGGGTATCAGTATTAAAAAAAAAAAAGGCAATTGAGAACCACTCAGTTAAGTATATGTTTGATTTGGAATTGCAAAGTTAGAGGCTAGGCATGTCTTCACTTTGTTAGTACTGATAAACTGCCTTCTAAAGTAGTTATCAATATGCAGTTCCAATAGCAACATATCTGAGTTTCCATTTCCCCACATTCTTATCAACATTTTGTGTGTTCATTCTTTGCCAACTCAGATTAGTGTAGAATTGTATGTTATGTGTTTTAATTTATATTTTACTGTTTTTAATGAAGTTGAGCATCTTTTCATATATTTACTGGTCTTTAGGGTTTCCTTTTCTGTGAATTGCCTGCTTTTACCTTTTGTCCATCTAAAATTTTTGTCATTTACCTTTTTATTATCAATATGAAGGCACTCCTTGTATGTTTTGGATATTAATCCTTAATGCTTTGTTGGTGGCAAATATCCTTTCCCAATTTATGATTTGTCTTTTTTACTTCATATGTTACTTTGATCACACAGATTTAATTTTAAATGTGATCAAATTTAGCAATATTTTCCTCTAAAATTTGTGCCCTTTGTTTCATTTAATAAATGCTCTCCTAATTCCAATGTTATAAAGATGTTTTCTATAATTTTGCCAGAAATTATTATAGTAATGGCTCTAATGAATCACACCTTCATTTATCCATGCTCTTACCTACAATGATTCTGGACTTGACTGAAAAGACTCAATGACTTGCTTTGGCCAAATGGACATCAGAAACTGTGATGTAACATGAAGCTGGAAAAGTGCTTATGTACTGGGACTTGTGTCTTGGAACACAGCCACCTTCAAGGTTTGCCTGCTAGAGACATGTGACCTAATTTATGGGCAGCACCAACTGCAAGTAATGTAAGTCAGTCAACGTTAGATTACCCTAATGTAGCTGATACAGCCACATGAAAGACCTCAGGTGACATCACCTAGCACAGCATGTATGAGGCCCTGGGTTTAATCCCCAGTACTTCACATAAAACAAAACAACAAAAAACAAACCAAAAACTTTTCTTCTAAAGTTTTGCTTTTCATATTTGGCTTTATAATCTATCTTCAATTAATTTTTGAGTATGGTAAATGATAGGGGTCTTACTGAATATATTTTTTTGTAAGCATCACCCAGTTGAACCCAGCCTAAACTGCTGACCACAGGACTGAGAGCAAATAAAATGATGGTTGTTTAAAACCACCCAGTTTTGGGGTTGTTTGTTACATAACATAAGCAATATAGTTTTTTCCTTAAGTAACCCTTTCACCTTGAGCATGGTAATACTACTACTGGGGAGGCTGAGGCAGGAGGATGGTAAGTTCCAGGCCAGCCTGGGCAGTTAGTGAAACCTTGTCTCAAAACAAAAGTTTTTTTTATTTTAAAGAGAGAGTGGGAGAGAGAGAGAGAGAAAGAATTTTTTTAATATTTATTTTTTAGTTCTCGGCGGACACAACATCTTTGTTTGTATGTGGTGCTGAGGATCGAACCCGGGGTGCACGCACACCAGGCAAGCGCGCTACCGCTTGAGCCACATCCCCAGCCCCTCAAAACAAAATTTTAACAAGGGCTAAGGATGTAGCTTAGTGGTGGAGTGCTTGCCTAGCAGGTACAAGGTCCTGAGTTCAATCCCCAGTACCCTGAAAGAAAAGAGGGAAGAAAGGAAAGAAAGAAAAGGAAGAGAGAAGAAGAAAAAGGGAAGCCCCCAAAACCTTTCTTTGAAAGTTTTGCTTTTCAGATTTGAATTTATAATTCATATTCAGTTTATTTTTAGTGTGGTAAAAGATAGGGGTCTCACTGAATATAGTTTCATGAGACTAACCTGTTTTTCTAGCATTGTTTATTTAACAATCTATATATGTGTATTTGAAATGTTATATTTATCATGTACCTAGTTCCATATGTGGTCTCTTTTTAGGCTCTCTGCTTTGTCCCATTAGACTATTTAGTTATCTTGGCACCAATACCATTTTGCTTATTACCGTTTTAAAGTTCCAATATCTGATACGAAGCTTTCTTTATTTGCCTACCTAATATCTTGTGGTTCCTTTAAGAGATCTGCAAATCATCTTAATGAATAGGCTGTCCTCTAAGTTCATATTTGACCTAATACATTATTTTTCAATTCTAGAGAATCATCTTCACCAAAGCCTCATGAAAGAAAGGTAGGTAAAAAGATACTGAAGAGCTATAGAGATGTGAGGTACTCAGAATGGCCAGGGGAAATTCTCAACTTTGACAGAGTTTATGAACAGTGTGTGCTCCTTTTTGGAAGCAGTAAGTTCTGCTGCTATAGGAATTTCCCAAGGGTTGAGTGAAGGAAAGACTCAGAAACCTGAGACTTCAAAGACCTCAGGATAGGCAGAGGCTCTGAGTGATGTGCCTGGCTTGGTCCTGGCTGCACGTTCAGTTTTGGTCCCTCAGTGGTTGCTTTTGCTGCTGTCATGGCTGCTGTTGATCGTATTTGGCTCAGTAGTTGAACCACAACCTTACTTGGTGCTTGTTTCCAGCCAATATTCTTCTCTCTTTGTAGCTTGAGTACAGGTTATCCCCCAGAGTTTCTTCAACTCTTCTAGATGTTTCCTACTATAGATGGTACATTCCTGATACTGTTTCTGGCAAAGGGATGGAGGGATTAGTTCCTACGATTCTTGCATCCTTTACACCTGTTCTACTCCCTCATGGATGTTAGTTAGCTGCCTGGCTCCTTTGCTCTGGTCATTGTAGCATGAAGCTGATTTTGATTCTCCACATGGCTGGTTGGGTAAGTCTGCTCCAAGAAGTAATGTTCCCCATGTGCAGGTCCAAAGCCTAGTTTGGGGGAGTGGTCCAATTTATGTTTTCTAATCCAATTTGGTGGAAACAGATACCATGTCTTAATCCTCATCTGATGTCAATGAACATTTCTGCATTATTTCAGTATTCATCAGAAGAATGAATACTGGGACATCTGTCTAATCTCAACAGTTTTTAAAAACTGATCGGAGGCTTCTCTTGGCCTGTGTGTATTTCATCATATATGCCACTCCCATTAATGATTGTGTTATTTTATTATGTACATTATCTTAAATCTATAAGAGTCAAATTATTATCCTTATTTTATAGATGAAGCTTAGGGAAGATAAATGACTTGCTCAGTTTCATAGACTAGTAAGTGGAAGAGTTGGGATTTGAATACATATTGTTGCAATTGCAAAAATCCTGCTGATAATAATTAAAGTTTAAAATAATAATAGCCATAGTAGTACTGATAATGCTTTATTTAAACCACAATAAAATAATTATATAATCTAATAATTACAATAAAATAATAACATGCTTATAATTTATTTTTGAAAAAACAAATAGGTGCATAATAACACTGTTTCATAGACCTGATATGTTTTATGATAGCCCCTATATTAAATTCATACATTTAAAAAGTCGGTTGGAAACCAGGTAAATATCCTTTGATTCATGGTGATATAGAATATTTGTTAGGAGTAAGGAATTGCTTCTGTGCTTATTCAGTTGATCCAAGAACTGAGCTGCTGTGCCAGATAGTGCCAAAACACTTTTCTGGTTTGGCATTCAAATTCTGTTGAAAAAAAGAAAGAAAAGGAAAAAAAAAGAAAAAGAAAGGAAAAGAAATGCTCTCTTTCTGCAGAGGTTACTAACCTAAGGGTACTGGATATCTTCTACTTGTTCCTTCAAACCCACCCTCCACCATTTTATGGCCCACTCAGTGCCTCAGGAGGTTGACCCTGAGGAATTCATCCACAGGCTTTCTTCTGGCTTCTGGTGGGGCCAAACTATGGAGAATACCAGCAGGTGATTGGAGGGAGGAAGTGGTTGAGGTTGGAAAGCAATCTGATTTATCCCTTTCAGGTGGCCCTCTCCACACAGCCCTGTCGGTCTCTGGTTCCTTCCCCTCATCCCTTAAGGCTTAGAAGTGGTATTATCTCCCTACCAGGCTATTTCCAGCTCTGTGGCACTGCACTATTCTTGGTGGTATTTTTACCAATATCTTTGCAAATAGTCTTTTTTTATTTTTATTTTTTAGAGAGGGGGGGGGAGAGAGAGAGAGAGAGAGAGAGAGAGGGAATTTTTTAATATTTATTTTTCAGTTTTCGGTGGACACAACATCTTTATTTTATTTTTATGTGGTGCTGAGGACCGAACCCAGCGTCCCGTGCATGCCAGGCGAGCGCGTTACTGCTTGAGCCACATCCCCAGCAATAGTCTGTTTATTATACTCTTCTCAGATTATTCAATCTAAAAGGGCACCTCTTTCCTGTTGCAACCCTCACCAATAGACTGATCAAGTTCTTGCCACATTGTGAAAAGATACATCTTTAGTAGAAGAGAATAAGAGAAAAGGAGAGAGAGAGAGAGAGGTGTCCAAGTGCTGTGGAGCCCCTAATTCTAGTCTCCAAGGTCCTAATCTCTGCAGCTCCTCCTTCCATTCTATGAATTACCTCATGGACTTATTATTAGATTATTTTTATTACTGTTAACTGTATCTTCCATGGCATGCAGGCAAGTAACAGGAAGCCCATTAATGTTTGAGTTGGGTTTTCTGTTACTTGCCATGAATTGGACTAGAATAGTTTGTGGTTTATGAAACTGAAAGGTCCAGAGTAAGGTTGTGCTTCAGAATTAATTGATCTACTAGCTTGACAGTGTCACCAAAAACTCTTGTTTGTCCTCCAGTGTCAGCTTCATTCTAAAGCTGACTTTCTACAGAGTTGTAGAAAGACATGCGCATGTACCCTCTTCACATTTGGTGGGAGACAGTTTCTTTCAGGTGCTCTCAGAAAATACAAAAAGTTCTTTCCCAGAAACCCTCAGCATAACTTTCTTTTCTTCTTATTGGCTGAGATAGTGTCACATGCCCATCTTTGAGACAGTAGCCAAAGCCAGGAAATAAAATGTGCTGATTTATGTAAACCTGAGCCATGAGCTCTGCCTCTTGAGTCAGGGATGAGATTGCCTTCTCCAAAAGCATTTGGGCTCCACAGTATAGAAGTAAGGGGGAGAATGAAAATAAACAACAATTAGGGGAGCTACTAAGAGAAAAGGGGATTAATATCAGGAGATAACCATAAATATCTTCTATACCTGCCCAGCAACAAAGCCAATATTCTATATCTTGCTTAAACTGTTTTATGTTAGGTTTCCTTCTTGTCTAGGAAGATCTTCGTACTTATCTCTGCCATTGACTAGCTGTGTGACTTTGGGCACAGACAGAAGCCATTTCAGCCTTAGCTTCTGCTTCTGTAAAATTAAGATTATCTAACTGGTAAAATTGCTGGAGGCTCTTTCTTTCTTCCTCTCTCTCTCTCTCTCTCTCTCTCTCTCTCTCTCTCTCTCTCTTTCTTTCTTTCTTTCTATAGTTGTAGATGGACAGAATGCCTTTATTTTATTTGTGTATTTTCCTGTTGTGCTAAGGATTGAATCCAGTGCCTCACACATGCTGGGCAAGCACTATGCCATTGAGCTACATATAGCCCCAGCCCTGAGATGAGAGATTTTTAAAAAGCACTTTGTAACCTATATTAAATAAAAGTAAGAGCCCTTTTTAAATTTTTTATTTTATTGTGATGAGTACACTTAATATGAGATCTACTCTCTTAACAGATTTTTAAGTGTACAATATGGTATTGTTTTCTGTAGGCACATAGCATTGTTCTCACCATACCCTGGAGATCATGTTGCTCTCTTTGGTGAACAAATTAAATATTCCCACCTGACTTAAAAATGCTAGATTGTAAACAACCTCCCTAAGGTTTAATTCTCTCCCCTTTCCTTAGACTTTTCCCTGAGCTAGTAAGATCCAAAGTTGGTTTGAATTAGAGGTTCTTCTTCATTGCCCTGAGAAAGAACAAAAATGTATGGTAATTCTAGTTGGTCAGCTCAAAAGTACTTATTGAGCACCTTAGGGTGTCTCTTCCTGTGCAAGACCAAATATAGCTATAACAGTTAGTGTGAATTATGACAGGAAAGCAAACTTCTATGCAGCTGGAGAGTAGTCAGGCAGCAGTTATTGTGTTACCTTCAAGGGTTTATACAAGCTCCCTCAATGTAAGAACTTTTCTGGCTTGACTGTGATAAGGAAGAAAGTATCAAGAAAGTGACAATATGATTAGGAAATGTAGCAAGGTAGCTTTTAGTAGACCATAGAGAGCTTAAGAAACCTATGAATCTCAGTGTTCCCCTTTCTAGTCACCTGGAGATGAATACTCTGAGAAAATGGTAACTGGGTTCAGCTTTAAAAATGACTTTTAATAATCAGAATAATATGGAAATATGGGCAAAGATGCTTCCTCCCTGCAACTGCACACAGTTGTTAATTACAGTGAATATCTTAGATTTTAAGGCTGTCATGTTTCTCACTGAGAAAACATTTTCCAAATACTTCTCTCTTTGCCCTGTCCTATTTGATGTGCATTAGTGAATACGACGAGAAGGAGGAATATATTTTATTGAAATATATTTCAATAAAAAGAAACACACACACCCCTTTAATACCCACTGGCTTAAATGCATTTTGAGTACCCAAGAGCTCCTACTTTTCTCATCCAGTGTTTTCTCCCATAGAAGTAAAGAAGCTTAAGGAATACATAAATAACTTCATGGTTCACAACTGAGAGCCAGCACATAAGCTTAGGTTCTGTGGTTCTAAATCCAGTTTTTTTTCCCACTATTCTTTAGCTGCTTCACTCATTGTCCACATAAACCTCAATAAAGAGTGTTGGGAAATGTGTTCTCTTATGTTTAGGGTATGATAACCGAATACAAGATAAATAAAATATATATGTGCATATATGTTATACATATGCATATATATAAAGGTTCTTGGTTTTATTAGTATTTTTTATCCAGTTAGGAATATAGGGCAGATCCACAAAAGGATTTTTTTAAAAAGGAGCATGTATTTAGTGATTAATGAAAAACTTAAACCAGTGAAGCATGACAAGTAATTTGTTGTTAATAATAAGGTAGCAAATTTTGCAAATGATTTTCCTTTAAAGCAGTCATAGGGATGATAAAGACTTTCTCATTCACTTGCCTTTCAGTGGCATTCTTTAACTGTGAAGAAAGGAGTGATATTCTGACACCAGCTAGCCAGAGATTATAAACTGTGTATAAAATAAATAAATTTACATGTAAAACAAATCTATTAAGTGGTTTTCCCCTGTGGAATTATTGAAAGTTGATGATTTTGGACATTTTTTAGAGGACATGAAGGTAGAGAAAGTATAGTATTGATTGATAAAAGTATAGTATTTAAACAGACTGTGGAGAGATTATGGGGAAGGGGAAGATGCCTTCACTCCAAGCCCTAGAAGTGGCAAGTAAAAAAATGACATAGAGCAAGGAGAACTGACATTAAATGAATGATTGCTACATGGCAGGAATTTGCTACATACTTAACCTATTATTTCTTTTAATGCTCACAAGAACCTGGGATAATTGGATTACAATCTATATAATTTCAATTGTATACAATAATTGGGATAAACAATCTAAATTGTATAGATAATGAAATTGATCTCAGGAAATAAAATGTAAATTGCCTGCAGTCCATTACCTAGGAATTGAAGGAGACTAAATATCACAATTCTTTTTAGTAGCTCTCATCAAGGCCACTATCTAAGAAAGCTGGTCTTGCTGGGAGGATGAGAGGCCAAAGGAAGGTTCCTTTTCAAGCCAGACCCATAAGTGAGATAGATGATGGTGAACTTTCCAGCCCAGCCAACCCTCCAGCTGAATGCAGCCACATGAGTAACTGCAGGAGAAGTCAGCAGAGGAACTGTCCTGCCAGTCCACAAAACTGTGAGAAGAAATAGTTGTTGTTCTAAGCTGCAATATTACAAAGAAGTTTGTTACTAGATAACTGAAATGGACAGGTTTTGATGTCAGGTCTTCCTTGTTGCAAAGATAGTATTCTTTCCAAAATACATACTACTACTTGGTCACCTATGACATAGCAATACTTGATAAGGTAATCTATAACTCTCCTTTAAATTGTTTTAAAAATTACAGTATTAGATCTATAGAATTGGTAAAACCCAAGGTATGTTTGGAAAACAGTAGACTCATCTAATTAAGGTAGAAAGTTGTTGTAGACAACAATAGAGGAAGGAAAAGTCTTACAGCACAGTGATTCAGAGTAAGAGCCGAGTTTGTATCCTAGCTCAACTGCTCAGCAGCTTTATGACTTCTAGCGTCATAGAACTTCTCTGTGTTTTGGTATTGCCATCTGTTAAAAAGTAATAAAAATAGAACCTGCCTCAAAGGCTTGTTGCAAATGAGGTAACATAAGTAAAAAGCTTAGAGCAGGAGCTGACTCATAGTGAGCATTCAAGTCATGGTCATCAAGCAGATGGGCAGCCCAGCCCGCCATCAAGGTGAGGGGGACATCCCAAAGGCAGAATTTTATTCTGATAATGTGTTTGCTTTTGACAGTAGCACAGACCTTCTAAAGATTAAAGTGTCTGCTCAATTTTTGTGGATGGACTACTGAATTTTTTTCATCTTTTTGTCAAAAGTAGGAAAGGCTTATATTATAATGATAGTTAGTATAAGTCCCATTAGGGTAATAAATCCTTAATATCTGTATTTGTATGTTCACCTATAAAACATTTCAAATCTTTTTGTCATTTGATTTCTAGTGTGCAAATAATTAAGAGCATGAAGTCAGAGTTCTAGTCACTGATTCAACAAATAGTTTTGCAGCATTTATCATTGGCATCAGGTTCTTTTCTGGGTCAGGAGGAAAATAATGGAAAGGTAAACAGAAATTATCTCTGTTGTCACAGATTTTACAGAAGAGCAGAGAAGAGAGATGAAGTCAGCAGGTGATTACTATACAGCTTGGAGACCTTTTTGTTAGAGTAAGCATGGGGTGCTACCAGATCTTACAGAAAGTATTCCTGACTCAGGATGGGGAGAGAAACCAAATACAATGTATTTCACCTCTTGAAATGATGTGATCTAAATGGATGCTCAAGAGATAAGTAGGAGTTGGCCAGGATTGTTCCTGAAATTTTATAAGACTAGCTTGCTTAAATAGTGAGCTCATGCAGAGGAGCAGTGAAGAGAATGCAACATTATTAAGGTCAACATCTGGTACTGGAATTTCATTCCTGACAGCTGAGAATAAGACAAAGTCTAGTTGATCATAACCCAAAGGTGAATAATATAGTGAAAGTGACCAGAGAAGGCATCTCATGAGGTTGACCTAGAGAGAAAAGAATGGGGAAAAGTGAGATTAAGGGTTGTTCATTTCTCAGGTTACAAACAGGCAGAAAAACAAAGGGAAACATAATGGGAAAGTCAAGTTTCAGATAACCTAGAATCTGATCTTGGTTTAGCCATAAACTCCTTTTTTATTATGTGATGCTGGATAAGGAATTTTCCTTCTTTTAGACTCCAGTCTCTTCATCTATAAACTATGTGGGTTGAAGGAGACAAGAACTGAACGCTCATCACAGAAGTCAGCCAGGCTATATCGAGTAGCTTAGTGCTGCAGTTCAGCAACACTGACACTCCAGCCACAGCCTGGTCAGAGCATAAAGGAATGTAGGACCTGATACTGAGCCAGTGAAGTCACTAAGTAACAACTCTAGAAAGGAAACTAACTTTTGTAATTCATAGCTCACTTCTGTGCTTACTGAAGGTTTGCAGAGGAAAGCACACTGTGATTTTATTTAGTTACCTGTCTCCCTCCTGATCTTGGCACCCTTCTGCTTTCCTCTTTCTATTATAGAACTCAGAGAAGGTATATGGAGAAATGATCTTAGAGGAGCAGGGCCCAAAATAAAGAAAACTGATTGCAAATGGTGACACTTCAGATCTCAGTGGGAGAATGATCTTTAGAATACTGTGGTGGACATCAATCATTTTGTCTGCCTAGTACCCATTCTTTCTTCTTGGAACAGTATCCCCCTTTTTTTCAACACTGATTCCCCCACTCCAATCTAGTAGTTCTGGTAAAGATTGAAAATCATTAGCACAAGGGTAGATGTGTCACTTCAAGCCAGGGTGAGGAGAGATTTTGCCAGTTTGAAGTAAGGGTAGGGGCTCAGTTCCTCTCAGATGGCAAACCAGTGAGATGGAGCCAGAAGCTATTAGTAGCCGTGTTCTTTGCTGTGAGGAGGAAACTGGTCTGTACTCAGTAGGCTGACACCCAGAGAAAAGAGGAAGGTGACATAGCATAGGAGGGTGAGAAGAAGAGGAGAATGAGAATACAGTCTGCTGGGCATAGTGGTACCTGCCTATAATCCCAGCTACTGGGGAGGCTGAGACAGAGGATCACATATTCAAGACTAGCCTTGGCAATTTAGTAAGATCCTGCCTCAAAAACAAACAAACAAAAAAAAATATGAAGGGCTGAAATGTAGCTCGGTGATAAAGCACCCCTGGTTCAATCCCCAGTACCAAATATAAAGAAAAGAATACAGTGTACTTTATGGCATTATTATATCTATTTCCATTTGTGAAGCAATAAATTTGTCCTTTGACATTTGGGGCTTTCTGTCCCTAGAATTCATCTCTTTCCCTGACCTCAATTCTCAGGTCATAAACTTGCAAAAAAACAAAGGGAAGTTTAATGGGAAAATCAAGTGTCAGATAACCTGGAATCTGATCTTGGGTTAGCTGTGAGCTCCCTTTCATTATGTGAAGGTTGGATAAGAAATTTTCCCTCTCTGAGACTCTGGTTTCTCCATCTATAAGCTATGTGGGTTACACCATCTGAAAGAAGACAAATTTTCTGCTGGAGGTGCCTATATATGGTTCAGCTTCCCTGGGGCAGCCCCTTACTTCTCATGTGTTCAGTATTTTTGTGGTTTACCAGGTGATACTTCTGGAGTGTGTGTGTGTGTGTGTGTGTGTGTGTGTGTGTGTTTGGTAGTGGGAGTTGAACCCACTTTACCACTGAGCAACATACCCAGCCCTTTTTATTTTTTATTTTGAGACAGGGTCTTACTAAGTTGCATAGAGCCTTGCTAAATTACCGAGACTGGGTTTAAACTTGTTATCCTCCTGCCTCAGCCTCTGAATTCATTCCGAATTACAGGCACGCACCATTGCATCCAGCTAGATTAAGATCTTGAGCCTGGGATATAGCTAGTACTATTTGCTAGAAATGCCAAGCTCTCTGTCCATTTGGGCAAGAGCATTAAAGTGATTCAGAATATGTTGTTCAATTCAGTCAACAAACATCATTGAGCCTGTGCTAGGGCAAAGTGCCAATCTAGGACCCAAGTATAGGACTAACTAAGACATGGTCTCTGTCCTCACAAAGATGATAATCTAGCATAATATATATCCCAGAAAACAGGAAATTAAGATAAAGTATGGTAGATGGAATGGTGGAAGGAGTTTTAAGTAGCTATGAGGAGTACTATACTTGTTTTGATAAGAGTTAGGGAAGGCGATAAATTGAAATGCATACTGCTGTCATGTACAAATAAGTAGAACAAATAAAAAATTTTTAAAAAAAGTTAGGGAAGGACTATCAGCAGGACTAGTGCCAGTCCCTATAGTAACTTTCTGTGAAATAGAAAGAGAAGGAAAAAAAAGAAGAAAAAAGAATCCCTTCCTCAAAACTCTTGATGCCAAATGACAGAAATTTGTCTTAAACTTTTATAAGTCTGTATTCACTATGCTGTGTTCAGCACACCCTAGGTGTATGCAGCCAGCACAGCTGTGTGTGGCACTCTGCTTCCCAGAGGAAATTACATTTAGGCTGAGATGGAAGGGCCAGAGTGCATTAGCAGGCTGCCTAACTGAAGGCCCCAGGCCTATCCCCGAACTGGGTCAGCTGCCAAATGTGCCATTATTTATTGAGACAGTATGGCCCTCCTGTGGCTGCTCTGGTGTCCTCTCTGAAGCCACAATTCCTTCTCCTTCTTTTCAGTCTGGTCTTCCATGGAACCCTGAGCACTCTGTCCCTGCAGGTCATTCAATCTCCCCAGATCTGTTTGTCTATTGGGGACTAGGTTAAGAGTTTATATTTCTGGACTGTGGCCCGCAGTGGTGCTTAATTCAAAAAGGAAGTAACCCCAAGAGAAAACCTGATCCTCTCTGGGAGGCCTAGCCTGGAAGGTTAAGTATCAGAAGGCCTGAGGATTGCATAGCCTTTTCATGATTGGCTGCTAATTATGTTATTCCCTGGACTGCAGTTTTTTGTTTCTTTTTCTTTCTCTCTCTCTTTCTTTCTTTTCTTTTTTTTTTTTTTTTTTGTTTCTTTTTCTTTCTTTCATCTGTGGCATTTTCTTAGCTCAATAGGAGAAACTAATAAGGGTATATGTGCCCCTGTTATTTATAGAATCCTAAAATATTAGGCCTGGGGAAAAAAACCCTTTCAGCATTCTTATCTAAGTGGAAATGAAAGCAAATGCAGATTTAAAGGAGTGTAGAAATTGTTTGTTTTTATAAGAAAAAAAAACTGGAAGAGAGCTCAGTACAGTTTCATGTTTTCTTTAGTCACATTGAAGGTTCATGTGTTGCTGAAATATATATGAATCACAGATCTTTTAGAGCCAGCTGACAGGTGGGACAACTTTCCTTCTCCAACCATCTGCACCTCTGTGTAAAGATAGAACAGGGCTGGGACTGTAGCTCAGTGGTAGAGCGCTTGCCTAGCATGCGTGAAGCACTGCGTTCAATCCTTAGCACCACATAAACAAATAAAATACAGCATTATGTTCATCTACAACTACAAAAAAAAAATTTTTTTTTAAAAGATAGAACAGGGTCATATTTCAATGCCCTGGTATCTCAATCATGAAATTAGCTCCACCTTAAGATGTTACTGGTCCCCATTACCAGACTCCACATCCATGGTAACGCTTGTTAGGTTAGGTTAGGGTGTGAGGATATTATGTTGTGATATGATGATATATTATTTCTAGGTTCATGGGGAATTCTTTCCATCCCATTCCTCTTCTCTTTCTTGCTTCTCTGTAGGCTCTTCCAAGATTACCTTAAAGAAGCTGTTAGAATTCTAGACTATTCAAATGGAAGAACTTTAAAGAGTATCTGGCTTAGCTCTGCAGATTATAGCCAAGGAGCACAGGCCCAAAGGGGCATTGAGTAACAAAGGTCAGCCAGGGTGTAGAGGCAGAGCTTAGAATCATAGCCAGTGCTCTACCACTGATGCTTTCTTTTGTGCCAGGTGATTAAATTGGAATGAATTTTTGGTACAGTTCTAAATAGTCTTCTGTCTTACTTCTTCTAGCTACAAATTGCTCTTTTCTAGTTCCTTCCTCTTCCCTCCATTCTCAAATTTTGAATCTTGTCCAGTAGCCACAACAGGTGTTGGGCCTGCATCTCAGCAAATCCTGAATCTTGGCTGGCAGGGTCCTGGGGGTGGAGCATGCCCTTGCACTACCAAACTGGCTGCCAGATCAGTTTCAAGGTCTTTTTGGCAATCTCCAAGGCCAATTCTACTAAAAGGTTCCTATGTCCTTGGAGCATTCAGTGAATGGCATGAAAACTAAAATCTGCTCTGAGCTCCCCAAAGGTAAGGGATATTTTACTGCAAACTTACTTTGAGCTCCCTAAGGATTATTTTCTTTCATATTGACCTGGTATTAATATATAACGGAGGTTATTAAGACATGCATATTGTTGACAATAGTGGTCATAACAACTCATCTAATTGCCTGAAATCTTCCCATACTAGCCCTCTTTTATGCCACTGGAAAGGGAAGGACTGCTGCAGTGCCTAATGCAATATCTTTTCTACATATATTAAATATTTGTAATAAATATTATTACAATTGAGATAACTTTTATCAAAACAGGTTTAGTGCTCAACAGACCTCAGTTTGAGTTTGAATAATGTCCACGTAGGCCAGCCTTAACAACTGGCAAGGCCCTAAGCATCTTAGCAGGACCCTTCCTCAAAATAAAAATAAAAGGGGCTGGGAGTATGGCTCAGTGGTTAAGCACCCCTAGGTCCAATCTCTAGAATTATCCCCCAAAATTATGTCCATTTTTGTAATTCAGACTGTGGGCATGTGCATCAGTGGGGCAGCCCTAGGGGGTGTGCTGCTCAGATCTCCCAAGGAACCTGCTGGGAGGAGTATAGTCAGCTGCTGGCATCTAGGTGCACCTTCCAGGATTTACTGCAGTATTTACCCTCACCCACCTCACTCCATTACAGTCTCCCTGGTACTAAAGCTAGCTCATATCTGCCCAACACAGAGCTCCTCAAACAGACAATCTCAGCTAGGGACTTTCTCAAAGCCCCATCAAAGTCTGAGACTTCCTCTACTTGATCCTTCCCTCTGTTTTTAAACTGGTATTAGACCTGCATCACAATCTGCGGCTCTCCCACCTACACCAGATGCCTCACACCTTTATGCTTTCACAGGAGTTTCCCCCAGTAAATTTCTTGCACTTCTTACTCCATCTTGATCTGTTTCCCTGTGGATCCATACAGGCACTCCAACCCAGTAGGCCCGAATCACAAAAAGTCTGTTTTTCCTGAGATCCTTAGGTCTCTCCTAGTAGAGAACTCATTCTAAAGAAAGTGAAAAGGTAAGCAATGTGAGTCCAGTAACAGAATCTTCAAAAGCAAGGAGGAGCGGATCCAAATTCAACATTGGGTTTAGTGTGCAATTTTGTTTCTTGGGTTCATGGCAGCCCCACACTGCCTATTGGCCCTATGGCAACCCCACTAGCAGCTTATATTTAGTAATTTGTGGAAATAAAATGGGGTGAGGGAGAAATCAGAAAAATATAGAAGAATCACTTTACTAAAAACTATGAGTTAAAAGGGCACATGTAATACCTATTAAAGGCCCAAGTGACATACAGCATCATGGGTGGAGAGGTGATCTTCTCCCCTCTGTAAGTTCTATATAATGGATTCCATGTACTGAGAACTCCAAGAATCCATGCCACCTGGCATCTCATCAGTATAGCATGTGAGATTCACCCTTTAAGCCTCTCAGATATTAAGAGGAGCATTTCTCAAGGAGCTGGGGGCCTTTGTTAACAGGTGGAGGCAAGAGGTCACAAAACTATCTAAAAATTCTAATCACAGACCATCAGAGCTGAAAGGAACCATAGAGATCATCTAGTCAGCTGGTTTCCAAACTAAGTCCCATAGAGATTTTCAAGGGCTTACTACAGATTAAATCTAAAAGTGTGGTAGTTTAAAGAAAGGAGAGATTAGGGCTGGGAATGTAGCTCAGTGGTATAGCAGTTGCCTGGCATATTTGAGGCCCTGGGCTCAATCCCCAGCACCAAAATAAAAAAATAAAAAGAGGCATGAGGTTAATTTGATTCAAGAGAGCACTGAATAAAAGTAAAGGGACAGGGGCTGGGGCTGTAGCTCAGTGGTAGAATGCTTGCCCTGTGGTAGAGTGAGGCCCTGGGTTCGATCCTCAGCACCATATAAAGATAAATAAATAAAATAAAGGTATTAAGTCCATCTACAACTATAAAAAATTAAAAATTAAAAAAAAGTAAAGGGATAAGAAGGTGTATTTATCAGTGTAGGTCAAATGGCTAATAAGTTATGGAGCTGAGAATTCTGATTTTCCTGTTTCTCATGTGACTTTAAATGGGACATTAGCTTTTAATTTTGTAATGTGAAGACTATGAGAAAATTACCCAAAATGGAAAGAATTTTGGGGTCATGGTGTATGTTTTGTCTTTGTATTCTTGGTCCTGGGAGAGAGGCATATTGGATTTGCCTTTTGGATGCAACTGGGTGACTCTAAACAAGTATGCTTTTCCTGGAATCTGGTTTTCATTACTTGTGTATCCTCAGGCTCAAAAGGACAGGGATGCCGGCAGAAAGGCCTAATGGAAGGAATATGTGTGCTTCTAATTTGAAATAAGAACAACCACACCCCACAGATCTAAACCCATGGAAACTTCCACTGCCCTAAAGCAGTATATAGAGCAGCATTTCTGAAAGAGTTTTAGGAGATATTTAATGTGCTCCTGAAAGAGGTTTTCATATCAGATATTTTTGTTCCATATTATATTCCTTCTTGAAGATTCATGTTGCAGAGAGAAATGTCTGAATAACTCTGCAAAAGATGTCTATTTAATCTTAAGCCAATGTTTTACAAATTTTCTTGTTGATGGAAAATTTTATTCATGGGATATCTATAATCACCACACAAAACCCACTTGGGAAATGCTGGGAACAAAGAAGGTCTGGGTTGCAGTCCTGGCTTTGCCACTGACTTGCATTTTTACTCTTCTTTGAGCTTCAGTTTCCTCATCTGCATAAGGAGAGGATTAGAATCAATGATCTAGAGAGGAAAAAAAGACTACAATTTATTGCACACCTCATCTGTGCCACCCTGATCATGCAGTCAGGGCTTTGTGCTTAAAAGAGTCTTGCACTTTGTTTAATACTCTGCTGTCACCATCTGGAAATTCTTTATCATTTTTAACAAGGGGCCCCATATTTTTGTTTTGGATTGGCCCTGAAAATTATGTAGCTGGTCCTGTGTACCATTATCTCAGTCTAATGAGAATGTATGTGTATTATTATTTATGACATGCAGACAGGCTAGTTGAAAACCAAAAAGGCTAATTAAATTGCTTAATGTCACAGAGGGAATGAATAGCAGAGGAAAGATTCCAGTCTAGTCTATCTGGTCTTTGTTCTTCTCACTAGACCAGCTGCCAGTACACACAGTTTATTATTCTAAGATTCTTTTGTTCTTTAAACTTCTACAAAATAATTATAGTAATCCCATTCACTGTTTGAGTGCATGTCTGGCTAAATGAATTGGTGAGTAATAAACTAGATGTCAGGGAATGGCTCTAGGAGTTAGATAGGGAGTTCAACAAACCAGGTTCTGCCATTTACTAACCAAAGTGACCTTGGGCATCCCACTTCTTTTAGTCTCAGTCTACTTCACAGGTATGTTGTGAGGATTAAACAAAATAGTGCACTACCTAATGCATGGTAATCCCTTAATAGGTAATCCCTTACTATTCTTTCATTTACCTGGGTAGACTAGATTTGCTATTGTGATATTAAAGTTCCAAATATTTTTTTAATATTTATTTTTCACTTTTATCGGCGGACACAACATCTTTGTTTGTATGTGGTGCTGAGGATCGAACCCGGGCCGCACGCGTGCCAGGCAAGCGCACTACCGCTTGAGCCACATCCCCAGCCCAAAAACTCCAAATATTGCACTCATTTGAGTTGTTTAATAACAAGTACAGAAACATTTCTTTATTTAGGAAAAAAAAAAAAAAAGCTGGACACTGCAGCTATAATTTGAGTTACTTGAGAGGCTGAGACGGGAGGATCACTTGAACCTAGGAGTTCAAGACCAGCCTGAGCAACACATTGAGGCCCTGTTTCAAAATTTAAATAAATGAAATTTTTATTAACCATTTTTAATAATTATTTTATTTATCTATTTTTATGCAGTGCTAAGGATCGAACCCAGTACCTCACACATGCTAGGCAAGTGCTCTGCCACTGAATTATGGCGTCAGCCCTAAAGGAAATTTTAAATAAATAAAAACTTAAAAATGAAATTATATTTTAGCTAGATGTGGTAACGCATGCCTGTAATCCCAGCAACTCAGTAGAGTGAGGCAGAAGGATGGTAAATCCAAGGCCAACCTCAGCAATTTAGTAAAGCCCTAAGCAACTTATTGAGACCCTGTCTCAACATAAAAAATAAAAACAAAAAGGGCTGTGGATGTGGCTCAGTGGTAAAAGCCCTCTGGGTTCAATCATCACTACTAAAAAATAAATAAATAAATAAATAAAATTCTGCTTCACTTCCAACTTACCAGGTTGGTGAGATATGCAATTTCAGATCTTTTGTGGGGATGCAAAATTCCAGATCTTACCAAATCTAGAAAATCTGGGAAACTGTCTTCAGTTCACTGTAGTTGTAGTAAAGACACTGATTTTCCAAGCAGGTGTGGACCAGTAAAAAGTCCCTGATGCAGTTTTTCAAGGTATGCATCTATACCTTCCATTGTAAACCTGGCCACCATGAACTTCTGTATGGCTCCCAAGCCATGGTTTGGAATCCATTCCCCAAGCATCCTAGAATGATCACTGCCAGGGATAATGGGAGGGCATTGGGAGAAGGTCAAGCACTGGTCCCCAACACCCCTCTGCCCTTCCAGTTTTATAGAATCTGGCTCTGCTCCCTTTGATCCCCAGAGCTTTCCTGCACCCAGGCATTACAATTACAACTCTGTCCCTTCAGAAATGTATACATTGGAAACAGTGACCTTCAAGTGCTTCCTGCCAGAAAGTATCCAACCTATAAAGGACTAAATGTCCTTTTAAATAGGGTACAGAATAATATTTCCTTTAAGTCTATTTACTAAGTACACATCAGAAAATTAATTAATTCACTTCATTATACAATGTGCTTGGACTTTTCAGGCTCCCATGACCCTTTCTATATCTTAGAACTAAGCCTGTATGTCTTTTTTTTTTTTTCAATTTTTTAGTTGTAGTCGGACACAATACCTTTATTTATTTATTTATTTTTATGTGGTGCTAAGGATCGAACCCAGGGCCCCACACATGCTAGGTAAGTACTCTACTACTGAGCCACAGCCTCAGCCCCAAAGCCTGTATGTCTTATCTTCGCTGCTAATTGGGAAAGTAGAAGGGATGGGGCAAGTGCCAGGACTGAACAGATTATTTTGCCAATTCTCTCCATTCCTATATGAACCCTCCCAACCAACTGTTTGGAATTCTACATTTCATATCTTCAGAACCCCTTGAAAATAATGAGGGTAGAATGTAGCCGGGGGGGGGGGGGGGAACAGGCTTTGGAAGCCTTGATTTGGGAGAATAAGTGTAGTATATGTAATGGTACAGAGGGATCAGTGTTAAAGGTATCATAAGAACCTAGGACACTGGTATCCCTGGAATATGTAAAGCAGAAGGGAATAATGGGCCAACAGTTTTTTCTCTTTCATAGACAATTATGCTGGGAGTCAAGGGTTAAGTTCTATGCTGTGAAGTAGAAGCAGAGCTGCAGAGCTGTAGTGCTGGGCCCTCTAGAGGCTAGTTCTTTTTATTCAATGAACATAACTGGCTGTTTCTGCACTGCAGGTCTCATCATTGCCTTTTTTCCTTTTTGGTTTGCTAGACAGACTCCATCTACATTCTGTCATCCCATTCCTCTAGTTTTCGTTTGGAACAAGCTCAGTATTAGGGCACAGTTCTAGAAGGAGATATTGATTCCCTTTGGAAACAGACTAAGATAGAGAAAATTTCATGCAGGTTTTCTTGGGGGAGTGTTCTTGGACGATGTATGAGTAAGGAAATGAGGAAGCTGGAGTGGCAAAAGATGGAGCTAATTCACAATGTGGTTGCAACTGATGACTCAGCTGATCCTATTCTGGAGCTGAGATGATCCCTCAGAATTGACCAAGTTGAGGTAGTATAGCAGAGATAATATCCCTCTGTGTTGGTTGTGAGAGGCTCCTAGAGGGGTTGTAACCTTAGTAAGACAGTTCCCTATGGCTCAGGGGAATTGCAGTAAGGGATGCAGTTGTTCATCAAATTAGTTTCTCTTCCCTTTTCACTAATCTCTGACTCCTTTATTCCCAGGACTTCATTCTCTATCAGTTTAACCACTGCCACAGATGGGGTCTCTGATTTCATCCAGGAGGATTATGTTCTTGACTTCTTTGTACAAGAGTACAATATTGGCTGAAAGCCATGCTTTGTCTATTCCTCCTATGGTAAGATAATACCAATATCTTGATATTACTATTCTAATGAGAGGAGAGACCAGACTCCATGGTGCCAGAAAAAAAAATGAGAAAAAGTCACATTCTCAAGACAGGATTAGTTATTTATAGGACTCCCATCCTCACCCATCTAAAAGCATGAGCTCATCAGAGTAGTAGCACTTTTCCCTTCTTGAAAGAGTTGTAAATGTTGTGATCTTACTAGTCCTGGGGAGAAAGGGATGAGTGTGTGGTAAGAACCATTCTGGCTGTGTGCCAGAATCCATTCTTTCTTCCATAGGAGTAGACATTTGGCTGGAACATGACTACCCAGATAGTCACCTCATTCACTAGTTCCATGCCATTTGTGGCCTATGTCCTTGTGAATGGATCTGAGCAGAAGAAATGAATGCAGATTTTACCTGCCCTGGACTTCTTTGTCTCTCCTCACTAACTAGAAATGCTTTGACCAGATTGACTTGGACATTACATGTTGAAGATGGCAGCACTTATTCTAGGCAGTAATTATCTGAGTAGATCAGAGTCGTCTTCCTACATTTTTTTGCCTCCCTTCTCTACAGAATTGCCCTCTGCTGAAGGAAACCTCCTTGCAACCTTCCTCCAGTCCCTCCACCTCCGCAGGATGGCTCACAATAATGACTGATACAGTTTCCTTTGCCTCAAAGATGTATACATCTTTGTATAGATGTATAGAGGGGTTGCAACCTTAGTAAGACAGAATGTATACATTCTGCCAAGTGGTTTATGTCCCAACCATATGTCACAGTGCCCCTATGGATCAGACCAAGGTTAGACATAAACTGAAACACTTTGTTTGGCTCTTTTCCTTTCCTATCTACTTCACTCTCTCACTTGCAGGTTTTTCCTCATCAATGAATGCCTGTTTCCGGTTCTGCTTATAGGGAACCCAGCATCAGTCCACATGTTAATACTCTGCTCTATTTTCCCAAATCATGTTTTTATTAATTTCTGGGGAATTTCAGATCCACTCTGGGCTGTGAGAATCACAGGATCTAAATTAGCTCATGTATGTGTACTAAGGGACTAGATTTTTAAAAAGTGGGTTCTTTTGAAGTAATTGTAAGAAATACCTGCAACGTAGGGTCATTCTGAGGTAAATGCTTATTTAGTCCAGTGCCTGACATGTAGTACATTCTCTTGGAAGTTTGAGAGCGGGGATTTCTTTTTCTTTTCTTTCTTTCTTTTTTTTTTTTTTTTTTTTGTTTACTTATATATCCCAAGCACGTCCAGGTGAGTACTTTCACATAGTATGCATTCAGTAAGTAATGTGTTGAATGAATGATTATTTAAATTTTGCTTTGAGGGTTCAAGGTGATGTGCTGGCATTTGACCAGCAGAGGGCAGAACCTATGCAAAGATCTGATGGGCTGAGGGAGATGATTGGAACAGAGCTTTCAGACGGGCTGGCACAGACATAAGGGAGGGCTGAGAGAGCAATGCCTACATCATAGCACATTAGAAAGTTTAAATATAACCCTTTAAAATACTAGAATTTATTTAGTCCAACTCTCAGTAATGTAATACACTCATCATCTACTTTGTGAATTCAGATAGATAATTAATTCTAAGGCCCTGAGAGCTCCCTAGATTTGCCATATTATCTGTAGCTTTTCTTTTGAACTTAGAAGCTACCCCAGACCTCTCATAAATCCTCTTCTGTGCTTATACTAATTTACATTGGGCTTCTAAAATATGTAAGCAAAAGCATTTGGGTTATTTTATTATTAAGCTCTGTGAGTGTGAAAAGTGTGTGAGGGAGAACCTCTCCTACCAATGGGGACTCTGAAGTCTCAGAGGAGCCATCCCAGGCCTGCTTGCTGCTCTGTCTCTCCAGGAAGCTGTTTCTCACACTTTTCTCTACAAGCTTGCTTTGCCTTCTTCCCTTCATTCCCTTTGCTCACTTAGATCTGTCCTATTTTTCAAAGCCCAGTCAATGACTCTTTTAGAGCTCCTCAGTCTCATTTCTTAAAACCCTTACAGCACTCTCCCTTGGCCATTCATTCTTACACTCTATTGTTCTCCGTATTTTATTTGGGAGTTTGAGCTGGGCAGTCTCTAAAGCCCTATCAGCTGTATATTTCAGAATCTGTTCTTTCCATAGGGCACATCTCCTTAAGAAAGTCTCCACTTTCTCCCTCAAGAAGAAATAAAGAAAGGCTTGAACACAAAAGGGGCTCAACACAGATTTGCAGGTAGTTCACCAACTGCTTGTGGGAGAGAATGCATCCTTAAGCTTCCATTCAAGAAACACAAAGGCATTTATTTTTACTTTTTCAAAGTGGAAATAGCTCCTCTCCCACTTGTTACATAAGTAACATACTTATTTTCAAATAAGTCGAGTATTATATATACAATTATAAAGAAGAAAGGGAAAAATCATACATAACCCTATTCCTCAGAGATCAAAATAGTCTTTCAGAGTTTTGCTATACACAAATATGTATGTTTCAGTGGAGCCTGCTGGGTACCACACAGAGATCCCTTAAATTGAAATCAGACAGACAGAATGGTGGGCAGTTCCAGTCAGGGATTCAGGGCAAATAGCTTTTAAATAATTCACTCACCATATTGTACAAATTAGATTGAACTACATGAAATTACTGATATTTGGCAATTTTTGTCCTATGAAAACACAGCAATTTTACATGGTTCAACTTAATGCATATGACGCCTAGGACAAAACTCATGGGTTCCTTGGAGACTTTCGAGTTTAATTATTACATCATGCTGAAGAATAAAAAGGACCAGAGAGAAAAAGGACTAGAGAGAAAAATGACTAGCCTAAGGTCATTTACCATATTAGTGGCAGAAACAGGGCTGGTTCTTCTGTTGAACCACACTCTGAATCTGTTAATATGTTAATCTCATAGGTGTGATAATAATGTTCTAGAAGAGCATTCCAACTTAGTATCAGAAGATAAGTCACAGAATGTAATCAAAGCAGAAGAGTCTGCTTTAGATGTAGTGAAGGTCCCATGACTGGAGACATGGTGGTACATTTTTGTAATCTTTACTAAAGTAAGGTACTTCTGAATTTTCCTTTCTTCTCTCTTTTTATTGCACCAGGTATTGACCTCTAGAGTGTTTTATCACTGAGCCAGGGGCCACACCCACATCCCTAGTCCTTTTTTATTTTTTATTGTGAGACAGGCTCTTATTAAGTTGTTTAGAGCCTCGCTGATTCTTTTTCTTAAAGAGAATTCCCAGAATTGTATAGGCTTCAGGCTTGGGTCCACTCCAGTGTGACACAGAATTTTGAAGTGCTAGGCAAGGAGACCAGAGCTCTGTGGTTCCCAGTCATGGTACCTCTCTGACCCAAATGGGCAGCATGGCACTTTGCCTGCTTTTTGTGCAGGGTAGAAAAGGTAAAACCACAAATGTTAAATGTGTGTGTTTTAAAAACCACCCCAAAATGTGAACTAACATAAATAAGTAAATTTACTCAAACTTCCTGTCCACGATATGGGATAATCATTACTGCATCTCATGGTTGTTGAAGATAACACATTAAAAAATGTCTCCAGAGCATCTTCCTGTTTCATTTCCCTTTGCTACAACTTCTCCTTCTTTTAACCCCATCCCCAAGTACTCCTGCCACTTGACCAATCATTGGTCATTATCTTTTTTGTACTGTTCTGTGTTTGTTCATGGGCTCCCACTGTAATATAAAGTCTGTCTTTGCCTGGAAAAAGTTTTATCCACAAGGCCCAGGCCTGGTAGCCCCTCCTCTCACACCCCATTGATGACCTCCCTTAGCCCTGTTTCTTGTTGACTTTATAGAGACAGTGAAGCCGATGTGGTCCATAGCTGAGTTCTGGAGGTTCCAGAAGACAATCCTCAAGTGTCTTCCACCATCCCTAGCCCCTTTGTGTCAGATCATAGACACACGATTCTTGATGTATACATGGTAGGGGTCACTACGCTTGTCCACTTTGCGAGAACGGGTGTATCCCAGGATGAGGCTGCCCACAGTAACAGCAAACAGGAACATGACAAAGAGAATATACATGTAGGAGTTGTCATCACGGCCAGGGAGGTTGAGCCGCCGCTCCTCAGTCTGGTTATCTGACCCTGGTCCTGGTCCTGGCCGGCAAAGCAAGTTGCTGTGAAGAGTAGCATTTAAGGCCTTCAGCACAGCATGCAGGCTCTCATACCACATCTCAGTCCCATTGGTAGTCTCCATAGCAACAGAAATTGAGGCTGGGGGAGAAGCAGAGGATGCTATGATGGTGAGAGAAAAGAGGGAGAGGATGGCTTCTATTACCTTCAGCTTGAGTGACTTCCCCACTTTTCAGATCTCAGCTAGAATCCTAACATTACAGTGTACTCTCACTACTTGCTTACTTCCTTACTTCTCCACTACATCACAAGCTCAATAAATGCACGAACTATATCTGTTTACCTACTGATGTATATGAGCACTTGTGACAGTACTTCATAGTGCTCCAATAAATACCCGTGGAATAAAACCTTCTTGGACCATTGTAATCCGCATTAATTTCATTTGTTTCTTTTATCCCATATGTCACTGAGCTTTAGGCTAGAAGGGCCCTAGAATTATTTAATAGAGCTCCTTCCATTTTATGCACAGGGAAACTAAAGCCCACAACAAATAAGTAGCTTGTCCATTATCACAGAGACTGAGAGGTATGGCCGAGATAAAGTCCCACTCTTGGAAGACCAACTTAGAGTTCCTTCAGGTCCCATCCAAGCTCTCCAGGGGACTATGTGGAACCATTTTAGAAGATAGGCATCAGAACAGTTCTTTTTATATAATGCATAGACACCATCTAAGGATGCTTAGATGGCTTAGATTTCACCTATTTGGAACCAAAGACTGGTTCATGGGACCTCTCAAGAATCCTTGGTGCCAAATACTGGGTATTCCTAGCTCTTTGGGGAAATTGTTTTGGAAAAGAGGGGACTGGAAGAGCAGAAAGAAGGTTAATGATCCCTTCAGGTACTGGAGAAAAGGAGAAAAGATCCAGCTGAGCAGGGAGTAAAGTGTTTGGTCTGGTTTGGGGTTTACCTGCAGCACCTCAACTATCCTACCTCCTGAAACAAAGGCACTACATACCTAGTTTACAGTAGGTGATAATAAATGTTCCCTTTCCTTCTTCTCAGAAATCCTGAGTCTATTACAAAGAAAAACATCCTAAGACAACTTTGCATCCTGTCTCTAAACAAAACAAAACAAAACAAAACAAACCCATGCCATTCCCATTAACCAGGTTTCACACTTACTTCCATCAGGAAGCCTTCATTCAGGGCTCCTACCCCTCAACCATACTCCATAAGTTTACCAGCTCAGCTTTCCCTTCCCCTACCATTTACATATAAGGCAATTTGTGGCTGTACTCTTTTTTTTTTTTCTTCCTTTCTTTTTTTCAGTGTAGTTGGACACAATACCTTAATTTTATGTATTTATTTTTATGTGGTGCTGAGGATCAAACCCAGCGCTTCACACATGCTAGGCGAGTGCTCTAATGCTGAGCCACAAGCTTTACTGCTGAGCCACAACCCCAGCCAGTGACTGTACTCTCATTTTTCCTAAGCATATCAGGCCACATGGTCCTATTTAGCAGGACTATATCTCCCCCCAAGTCTAGGAGACTACCCTGAGACTCACTTGGTGTTCTTTTTTACCAAGGGACTGGATGGGTATTCTCCTCTCAGCAGTTTCCTATAAATATGTCTATTCTTAGGACTTTATAGCTCAAACACCCATAATTCACTCACTAGTTCCAAATCTCTCCTTCACATAGGTAGAAGTAGCAATAAACCAAATAATGGTAATTAACTGCAAGGTCTCCCTCCCAGAAAATATGATAAATATTGATGAGTGGCTCTTTGAATGCATAAGTTGGGAGGAAGAATCAGTCTCCCAGGACTAGTCCACACTTCATTCATGCAAGGGCTTTGAGACCCTCTGCCATCTAGTACTTGTGCTGTCTTATCTGGATGGAGGAGGGGGAAAAGATCAAGGGCTCACTCAGTTAAGATCTAGGAGACATAGATTCTCACCTACTACTCTTGACAGGCAAGAAATCTGTGTCTTTGCTTGCATGTGCCAATGGCGTGGAGGAGCATCACAATGAAATGAATGACTTAATGAATCACTTAGCAAGTCATCATTTTTTAGGCCAGGTCCTATGCTGGGAACTCAGGGAGGCTTGAACCTAGTCCCTGCACTCAGAGGCTCATCTCCAGTTTTAAATGATTTGGGATCAAACCAGGAGCTACTGAGGCTTAAAAGAAGTGATGAATTTTGATCAGGGCTTGAGAACGTTCACAGTGAGGGAAGCATTTCAACTGGACCTGAAAGATTTTTAGGAGGTAGAGAAGACAGGGGAAGGAAAGAGTTGAACAAAGTACATTAATGAGAAAGTGCATAAAATGTTTAGATGCATGGAAAGTAACACGATGAGGTTAGAGCATAAAGTCATGGAGGGCAAAACAGGATGTGGGACAGGAGAAACCGACAGGAGCCAGACCATGAAGGGCTGTGAATTCCATGCTACAGAGTTGGACTTTATCCTGTAGTAGGATTGTAAGAAGAAAAGATGAAGAAGAAAGAAAATAAAGCAATCATAGGAGAGACCGCAATCTAGAAAACTCACTAAATGGCAGGCAAACTCACATTTTATCCTTTGAAAGAATATAAAATGATCAAATCTATACTGAGAAAAGATGCTCTGGTTGCTATGTGGACTAGAAAGGACGAGAATTGAGGCAGGAGGTCTAGTGATAAAGGTGTTGAAATTGTTTAGGGGTAAGATGCTGAGTCCTGGGTGAGGGCAGAAGGGATGACTGGGCTGGGGCAGGAACAGATGTGGAGATGTGACAGTTGTCTGGAGGATTGAAGGGCTAAATGTGGGTTGAAGGAGGAAGAGACCTCAGACAAGTTTACAGGTAGACAATAGACAGCATATGTGTCTAGAGGAGCACACTTTAAGGGAAGTATTCCCTGTTTAGCCTTCAGTCTTCTTATCTATCAAAATAGACCATCATTGGGAGTTGTTATAGAATGGGCACAGAATGTTAGTTTTGCAAGATGGAAAAGTTCTAGTGATGTATAGCACAATGATATGAAAATAGTTAACATTATCTAATACTTAAATGGTTAAGATGGCAAATTTTGTGTTATGTGTTTTTTTACCACAGTTAAAACAATCAAAAAAGGTTATTACCCCTGCCCTGGTTTCCCTAAAGGCTTGCTATAAGCATATATTTTTATTATGTTGAATATAATTCAATTTTTTTAGAAACAAATACATATATATATATATATATATATATATTTTTTTTTTTTTTTTTTTTTTTTTTTAAATAAAAGCAGTACATATTCTATTCCTGGTCATCCAGGGCTCCTTTCCAGGGCAGTCACTATTGTTAATTTTCTTAGGTATCCTTGGAAAGGGGCTTTAAATGATGGCTAGAGGGAGAGTAACCTCAATCTAGAAAACTCACCAAACGGCAGGCAAACTCTCTGACTCTGAGATGGCTTCAGGAATCTCCTTGTGGATACCTTAAGGCTCCTTAGTTGCTCAGTCTCTTCAGGATGTCTCTCAACATGTCTGGGGTCTCAGGATTGACTTTAGGCACTAGAAAGAGCCAGAGCTAGAAAAATGGGAAGGGAGAAGAAACCAGACACACAGAATAAACTTCAGAACCAGGGTGGATCACTCAAGGCCAGTTCCTGAGGGTTGTGCAAGACTCTTTCTGTGGGCTCAGACCCCCTTCTAGTTCTCTTCCCCTTCCTGCAGCAGCTGGATCAGGCCTGCCTAGGGCTGTACTTACATGAACTATGCAGTGGCCAAGGGGCACCAGATTGCTGTCTCCCAGCTCCAGACTCACAATGTCTTAACTGGGTGACTTCATAAGAAGCCCCAGTTTAATATGTGGACTCCTGCTGTGGGATCAGCTAATGGTGCAGCTTAAAACATCCCCCGACCCAAGAGGCTTTTAGAATCCCAAGGGAGTGATGCATGTGGTAGAATGGTAGTTCTGTAACAACAAATGATGTGCTACTGATCAAATCTACTTAGGCAGGGTCCATATACATTCGATTGTTTCACAATTAACACTATTTGTGCACAATTTTATTGGGAAAATTAAAGCAGAATATTATGAAGCACTTGGAACCAGACACTCCCCAGATACTCACGGACTTTTTATTTTTGTAAAGCAGAGCCTGGAAGGGCCTTCAAAGTCCATCTAGTCTAAGTGTCCTCGTTTCATGAAAAAAATGGAAATCCAGGGAGCTGTCTTGGCTTAGCTGCTACTTGTGTGACTTTGGGCATATGACTTCCTTTTTTTTTTTTTTTTTCTTCTCAGCTTCTATGTGCCTCTGTAAAATGAAGGGATCTGATCAGCTCTAACATCCTGTGACAGTACAGATCACAAACCAGGCTGCGAGATCTTGGGAGATTGGTTAGACTGGTGGGAGAGGCACTTTGATGGTTTTTTAGAGCCCCTCAATTCCCAAGATAGAGAAGACTGCAGATGTTTTCCTCAGAAGATACTCCTGAGGGCTGTGGCTGTGGCTCAGTGGTAGAGCGCTTGCCTACATGTGTGAGGCATGGGGTTTGATTCTCAGCACCACATATAGATAAAATAAAGGTCCACTGGCAACTCAAAAAATATTTAAAAAAAAAAAAAAGGCACTCCTGAGCCCTGGGACCAACTTACACCTAATATTCCAATCTAGATAAGGTAAGAACCAAATCAATTGACTTGTTCATTTTCCCTCTTAGCAGCCCACCTGCTGATAAGTGGTCTAGCATGGGGAGGAGACATACTTTGTGCAAAGTGGTGGATGGGACAGTGTGGAGGACAAGGTGGGCTCTGAGGTGGGGTTCATTGAAAGGTGTGAAGATTCATCATCAGGCTCTCCTGCTAGGGTTTCTGTGGATAGACCTAGGTATTTGTGGTTCTGATGGGAGGAGCAAAGAGGCCATAGGTGCTGGGTTTGGATGGGGATGAGGACCTGGGTACAAGGGCATCCTGTTTTAGTCAGGAGAGGCAGAGAGCTAATGAAGGGACAGGTTGGTTCTCTGTGACCTGCCTTTGATTCCAGGTTGGGTATTGGCAGTCAGCAACACTGGGCATTTTGCTTCTCTTTCCTGTGCTCTTTGGCTTCCCTCTCTAAGAGAGCGTTAATGGATCACCAAGCTCCCAAGATGGACCGATTTAGAAGAAAGATTTTAAAAAGTTCCTGAGCAAGCTGAAAGGGATTTTAAAGACCATCTCCAGTCTAGATTCTAGGCCCAAATCTCCATTTCTGTGGTTGGGGAGACTGATGCTCAGAACGGGGAACTAGTCCAAAATGAAATGGCCAGTGAGTGGCAGAACTTGGATGAGAACCCAGGTCTTTGTTGGGCTGTTTTTCTACTTCAGATGACAGTGTTCCCTTGCATCTTAGCTGGATATTACACCAAACACTGCCTCCTCAAGGCATGGGGAATCCTCCCCTGATTCTATTATCACTACCTTTTCCTATACTACATATTCTTGCCAATCTTAGGATCCAGTTAGGGGGGAGTTGGTAGGTTTTGAAAGACAGCCAGCCTTCCTCTGTGGTCTCATTTCCCATGGCTGCTCTGCTCTAGACCTACTCCTGACTCCCAAGCACTCTCTGTCTACACTGTGCTCCTGCTATTTCCATCACATAAACAGGTCCTCTGTAAAAGTATTTGACTTGAGGGCTAGGGATGTGGCTCAAGCGGTTACGCGCTCGCCTGGCATGCGTGGGGCGCTGGGTTAGATCCCCAGCACCACATAAAACTAAAATAAAGATGTTGGGTCCACCTAAAACTGAAAAATATTTAAAAAATTCTCCCTCTCTCTCTCTTTAAAAAAAGAAAAAGTATTTTACTTGAACTCACCAGCCTCTAATTTGGGGATTGGGGTACAAGTGTGATATGAAGGATAAACTTAGTGACATTTTCTTTCAGGTTTCTCTGGGGAAAAGTGAAACTCCACCATTGGTTCCTTTAGTTCCCTATTGCTTTGTTTCAACTACTCTTTCTGGATGAGTGTCTTAAGGCCTTGGAGTTGAGGTAAAGAGAGGCAGATAGAAAAAGTAACATAAAGCAAATAGGAGATCCAAAGATAACCCCTGAGGTGTACAGTGTTGCCACTGTCATTTTGATGGTCTTGTCACTGCTGTAGGTTGGAAAGCCTGTGGAGTGGGAGAGGAGTTTAAGGGTGGACCTTAACATCTAGTTGGGAAGAGACACAGGAATGGAATCTGAGCTGGAAGGGATCTTAATGAGTAGGTTGTAAGTATTCACCCTCTTTCAACCATCCATACCTCAAGGAATCACTTGCTCAAGGTCTTACGCCTGGTAGAGGCAGGGATGGGACCAAAAATCAGGTATTCCTACTCTCCTTCCACGGATATTTCCACCATAAGTTCCCTGCTTCTTATAAAGTAGGGTCTAACCTCTTCTGATTATCATTCAAACTTCTTTGGATAAGACATCGACACTGGCCCCATCACCCTACAGTTTTCCCAGTGCCCTGTACCCATTCTCTAAGCATTCCTTGCACTAGCACACCTCCTGCCTTTGATTATACTCTTTTCTTAGCAGAAATTTCCTTCCACTCAGCAAACACCTACTCATCATCCTTCAGGATCCAGCTTCAATGTCAACTCTTTAGATCTTTCCCTGAGACACCTCCTTCCCTACTCCCTAGACAGTTATTCTCTCCCTCTTATCTATTCCCCAAGTGCTTTGCACAAGGCTCTATTAGAGCACTGTGCTGTAATGAAATTGTGTGTGTGTGTGCAGGTGCTGTGAGGTGTTGAGGGCCAGAACTTCTGCCTCATACCTAACTTTATTCCCCACGCCTGAGGACACAGCTGGCACTCAGGAATAAATGAATCAATACCTCCTCTATACAGGCATCCCTGCTCCAGCACACACGGCCACGCACACACTCACACACTCTCTCTGTATCATGTAAACAGCTTATAATACTTTTTAAAAAAGAGAAGCAACATCAAGGACTGGCAAAAACAGATTGTTCGTTTAGTCTGGGAAAGAGAAGGTTCAAAGAAAAGAAGCCGCCTTTATCAGGTGGGGTTAATTAGGGGAGGAGGAATTCTGAGAGTCCTTTGGAAGTTCAGACACTTCCTGCACCTGAACCCCATTTAATCCAAAGAGCAAACATTCTTGGGCCCCAAACACAAGCAATGGTTTTGCAGTCTTCTTCCCTGTATACCTACGGAGGGTGTGGCTCTACACACCCACTACACAGCACACACACTTAATCCAGGTCTCATTCTTGGCTTCTGATCTTTCCTTTCAAGGGTGCCTTTCAGATTCCAATCTTGGCTCCATGTTTAGTTTTGTGACCTTGAGGACCACATTTATTTTCTCTGAACCACATCTATAAAATGGGAATAATTATCCCTGCCCTGCTTACCACACATGAAAACTGAAGGAGACAACAGATAGGAAAGTGTTTTAGAACCTGTAAACATAGGAGAAAATTACTGGGCAGCCTGGTCACTGTTTGCCTCTCTGTCTCCAACTCTCCCCCTCCCCCATATTAGTTAGACCAGCCATCTCAATGCCACCTCTCCCCACTCTGGCTCTTTTACCCTCAGAAGCAACCGGGGGCTCTTATTACTCTTTGTGATTTTCAGAAATGCTTACTTCCTTCAGACCCATCCTTGTTTCCCACCCTCTCTGATCATTCTTGTAGTCCCTGACCATTTGAAGGCACCATTCTGTAAGTCCTGGAAATCAATAGACCTGGGTTTCTGCCTCCATTTTCCAACAGTCTAGCCATGTGTTAAGAACCTTCTCCCCTCGGCCTTGTTTTCCTCCTTAATAAGATGGGTTTTCTTGTCTTCCTCTTAGAAGGAATTTGGAGCACCCACACATTAAGTTTATGAGTAGGAATATACTTTGAGAAGAGTGAAGTGGGAAGGATGGAGAATGTGGTTGTTGGTTTTCATCCCAAGGAGTCAAGAAAATCTGAAAGCCGTTTCCGTACCTCTAGCATGTTACCTCCTCCATTTGGAACTGGCAAAGTGGCTGGATGCCAGGAGATAATGAGTTTCTACCCTTACAATATCCCTTTGTAGGAGATTGTGGATTGAGCCCTGGAGTAGGAGTGAAGAAACTTGGTTCTAATTCTCTTTGGATCCAGGTGTGACCCTAGGTTAATCATGTTGCCCAGGGGAGTTGAGAGGGGGATTAAGAGGAGATACTCTCAGTGGGCTCTCACACTAGGGCTGAGCTTGAGTACTTACTAGATAAGAGATTCCAGGTCCAGGCTCCCCTTCCCCTCATGTCCCTTGGGTACTAGGCAACAGGAGCACAAGACCCATTTTACTGGTGGTGAACCAGGATAAGAAAGCACAAGGCCCAGAGCAGGCAACACAACCTGCTCACTGAAACCCAGATCTCTGGACCACCAGACTAATCCTTAAAGTTACTAGCAGCAGCAGAAGCCTCTGGGAGTCCCCATGCTTTCCCAGGCTGGGTTGGTCAGGGTGAGAGATACAACCAAGTAGAGAATGAGTAAGTCAACTCTGCAAAGCCAGCAGTTCTGGCCAAGCGGAAAACACTGACCGCTGGAATGGAGTTCCTCGGGTACAGGAGCTGCGGACCAGTATTTGCTTGCATTCCTATAGGCGTGGAGGAGCTTTTATGCCACCTTCTGGGGGGCCTGGGAGCATGGGTGCAAATCCACCCCTCCACCCCCATCCCTCCCCCCACACACACACTCCCCCCTCCCCCTCTCTCTCTTTCACACACACACACACACACACACACACACACACACCCGCGCGCGCGGTTTCCTGGCCTAGCTTTAGTATGCAAGGTGTCCAGCTCCTCATGCCGCGAATATCTGCTCTCTGCCCTGGGAGGATCTGCTTGGTTCTTAAGCTGCAACCCTTGTTGGGTCCGCGCTCTCAAGGAGAACGTGTTTTGGCCCAAGGAAGAGAGGCCCAAAGATCTCGCTTTTTTTTTTTTTTTTTTTTTTTTTTAAATCTCCAGCTGCAGCTCAGCTTTCCCAGCCCTGAGAGTGCGCCTTACCTGCCTCTTGGCAAAGACCCAAGAGCGCTCGTTGGATGAGGTGCCCTCTGCTCCTGGTGATCTGGGCACAGCGCCCCTCGGAGTTCTGGCCCCTCCAGGTGAGCTCCGACAGCGCCCAGCACTGTCCTGAGCCCTCGGGGTTCTGCGCTCCAACCCGCGCTCAGCTCCCTTTTCCCTTCCCCAGGGTGTCTCCTCCCCTGACCCCGCCCGATCTCAGCACACCCACTTTTCCCCGGGCTGGCTTCAGGCGCCTCCGCCCAGCTCCTTAGCCTCACCCTGCTGTGGGATCGGACCTTCTGTCCCCGTACCGCTTCCTGGACCTGAATTCCGTGTCTGTATTGTGATAGGCAAGTTACTGCTCCTTGCTGAACCTTGGCTTCCTGTCTGTGAAGTGGGTACGGTTCCTGCATACGTTCTTCACAGTCTTATGGTAAGACCAAACGAGTTCTCAGGAATACAAAATATGAAAACTGGAGGGTCACTGAGAAAACACCTGATTGTAACACAAAGCCTTTTTTCCAGACAGGATACAGACCCCCAAATTGGGGAGTGGACTTGCTCATGCTCACCAAGCAAGTCAGTGGCAGAATTCAGACTCAGAATCCACTACATCCCTCTCCCTAGCCCCAGCAGGTTTCTCCTGCAACCAAAGTTTCAGTAGGTTCCCTCAAGCCTGACCAGCTTGTGTCTGGCACATCAACCTGTCTCTGTCCCAGAACATTCTTCATTTTCCAGCTATCAGGTCCTCATTCAAATGTTGTTGGTGACATTGCAGTCTCCAAAAAAAGCAGGAACTCTGTAGGGGGCCTATCTAAATCCTCAATACCAGACCAAGGTCTTGCAATAATTAGTAACAAACTCAGCCTTTGCAAAGATCTGCTCTAGGATATCTGCAGTTCACAGAATGTCAAGATATAGTATCTAAGAAATGCTATCATTTAAAAAAGACCTACCACATGGTGGACATTTTGTACAAAATCTCTAATCTCCATCAAAACACATTGATTTCTGGGTTGTTTCTGTGGTCACATGTTTTGACCCAGCTATTCCTTGTTAGTCTGGTGATCTCTGCTCAGAGAAGTCATCCTGACCACCTAGGTGTGCAGTCTCAATTTTCAGTTTGCCTAAGAATCAGCCGGGGAACTTATTTTAACACAGTAGACTTATTTATTTATTTATTTATTTATTTATTTATTTATTTATTGTAGTTGTAGATGGACAGAATGCCTTTATTTTATTTGTTTATTTTTATGTGGTGCTGAAGATCAAACCCAGTGCCTCACACATGCCAGGCAAGCACTCTGCCGCTAAGCCACAGCCACAGCCCCTCAGTAGACTTTTGGTCTCTACTCCAGAGGTTCTGATTCAGGAGATCTGGAGTACAGCCCAGAAATCAGCATTTTAACAAGATTCCCAAACACTCTGATGCACATGGTGTTTGAGACTAGCCTTGAGGAAATAGCCCTGGCTCAGTGGGGTCTCCCTCCCAGATCCTTTCCAGTCACTCCTTAATACTACTTATTATAGTTATAACTATTTCTCCTCCTCATCTACTAGATGGTTAGTTCTTTGAAGACAGAGATTGTCTCCTGTTTTAATACAATTTTAGAGTTATAGTTTTAAATTCTTACCAACTTAGAGTGCTAGAGTCATTTAGTGACAGAACCTAAGTTGAAGGACTCTTACAGTTTTCTAGTCAAAAATCTCACCTAATGAATCTTTGTATTTCATGTTTAACATGAGGCTGTCCAGCTTTCTGGCAAACTTCAAGTAATTAAATTGCTTAGGGCCTCATTAAGTTTTTGAGGCTGGCTTTGAACTCACTATCCTCCTGCCTCAGCCTCCCAAGTGGCTGGGATTACAGGCATGCCGCCGCTGCACTTGGCTTATGTTAAGATTTTTTTATTTTATAAAACTTTTTTAACAAAAAAAATGTTAAGATGTTAGAAATTGAAAATTCCATGACTTGTATATTTAAAATTCCATAACACTTGTACACAACTGTTAAGTGTATAAATTTGTATAACTTTTATTGAAGGCAATATAACAATATCTATTAAAATAAAAACACATATCCTTTGACTTGGAAAATCATTTCTAGAAATGCAACCTCTGTACTCACCTTGTGTGAAATAATACACGCACATCTTTGTGTATGGATTCTCATTGCAGCCTTTATCTAGAGGCAAAGATTTGTAATAACCTAAATGTCTTCACTGAGGACTAGCTAAATAAATTCTAGTAAATCACTCAGTAGAATACTTTATAGTTGTTAAAAAAGAATGAAGATGTTCTTTATGTAGTGATCTGAAACATGGCTGAAGTAGAGAACTGTTCACATAGTATGCTACTACAAGAAAAATGCATATGGGAAATACCTCTAAAGAAGATTTTTATCATCATTAGGCCTCCAGGAAAGGAAACTTCATTTATAGGGAAAAGGGGTAGGAATAAGACCTATATTTCAAACCTATCACTCTGCACCTTTTAAATTTTATTCCATGTGCATTACTGAGATTTAAAAAACTGATCAAAGATTTTCAAAAATAAAAAATTAAGGTATTGAAATATATAATTATAAAAAACAAAGCAGTGTGGGACAATGTTTGTAATTTTATGTTTGGTTTTACCCAGGTAATAATTAAAAGTACATACAAATATGTTTCCCCATGATCAAGTACTGGAAACAAACACAAGTCAAAGGATGTGTTAGACGAATGCAAGGATTATTTTTTTTTAACTTTAAATATTACAGTATGTATGAAAAATATGTACAGTACAATAAATGAAAAATAGGTTTAAAAAATCAAATTTTGATTTAGATTGCAAAAATCTGATGTTCACCAGAGGATTCAGAGAGAGGCTTATACAGTGCTGGGTGCACCTGGTCACGCTGCCAGAGCAGGTTCTATCTGGTTTCCTGCCAACCTCACTGAAGGAACTCCATCTTGAGTCAGTAACTGCAGCTGGTCACATCCTCACCCTTGGCACTCGTTCACTGGGCCCTAGACAATCTATTTATTTATGAGGAAAAGACTCTGAACAAACAAGAAGAGGATTTCTCCATGGTGGAGGGGAACCAGGGTGTTAGATATCCTCCTTCAAATGCTCAGTTTCCTTCCTGGAGCTTGGGCTACAGTGGGAAACTGGAGTGGGATCCATCCTGGCAGGAAGAAGAGTCAGGAATCTGAAACAGTGCCCCGACCCTATGCCACAGGCCCAGCTTAGCCAAACTCTGGCCTTCTACTCTGCATCACCCTCATCCCTGCCCACCTGCTGTTGGAGGCTCCACTCCTCCAGAATGCTAGCCCCACTTGCTCTTCAGAGCCCAGACCTGGAACCTGAGACTAATCCTGCCCCTTCTCAACTTCACGATTACGGATGGATGTCACTTAGCCTCTGAGTGTTGGTTTTCTCATCCATACAATCAACCTTGCCAGGCTGTGAGATGGCTGAATGAGACAGACACATAATCTCTGTTCTCCTGCCCCACTTCTATGCTACCTGCTTCTCTGTGGGAGGACGTCACACCGAATGACCAGCATTTTCCTTCTCGTGATTGGTAGAGGTTCTGCCGGTCACTTTCTGGTCACTTTCGTAGTGATCTGGCCACATTCGTAGTGTCCCCCAGACACTGCCCGGAAGTAGCAGAATGTGTCTTCCTGCATAGGCATGCCTTCCTGCAGCCCCAAGGATTGAGCTATGCTCACCTGTTCCTTTGTGATATTACCCCTTTGCCCTGTTTGGGATAGAATGTTCCATGGAAACTCCCTTTGTGTGTCCCCGTCTCTTGCTCTGCCTTTGGGTGTGGCCTTCCTAGATGTCAGTCAACCTGCTAATAGCTGACATCACAAAGCTAGACTCAACCCCCTGAAACCTGACCCCTTGACTTATTTGAATGGCTTCTCCTCAATAAAAGGGTCAGCACAGCACTTACTGGCTTTCTCTTTCTGTGGACCCTTAAGGTCAGAGGAGCCATCACAGGACCCCCCAAGAAAAAGGTTTCTCTGTCTCTTGTGTGGTTATTTAAGTGCGGCCCAGTTCTCCTGGAGTGCCCTGAGTGTTTCTGTTGCGAAGAATGCGGCACTTCTCCATCTCCTTGGCCTGCTCCTCCTCAGCCTATGGCTCACATTTATCAGTCATCTGCTCTCTTCTCTCTCCTAGAGATCCCAGACCTAAACCATCACTCTCACTCATCCACACCGTGCTCCTGATCCATGCTCCCTGCTTCTTGACTTTCTCCACTTGGATCTCCAATGAGTGTCTCAAACTTGATTTATCAAAACTGAACTCATCACCTTCCTCTCCCAAGTTGGTCTTCATTCGGTGTTCTCCATTCCAGCATTACCTCTAGCATCCATCCACCCACCTGCTAAAGCCAGAAATCTGGGTATTTTCCTGAGTAGTATGCCACTACTCATAGATGGCAACAGGAGCAGGAGCAGAAGCATCCATTTTCCATCACATAACCTGGGAAGTAGAGAAAGCTGGAGTGAAGCATGCATGAGGGGATGAAGCAGAAAATAGGAGACAAAAGACTACCTGGGTTCCCTAAAAGGCTTCATGCTCTGGTCCTATTCTTGAGTCCAGCTGCTGCCCTACCCTTGGAATCCATAAGACCCCAGAACCTTTTCCAATAACCTCTCCCCATCCCTGTCTGTTCTCAGTGGTTTTTTTGTTTTTTTTATGTTTGAGTTGGTTTTCTATACTTACAAATATAAGAGTTCCGATTAATAAAAATGTATTAATCAGGATAGGTATATGGTATATATACACAATAGAATATTATTCAGCCTTTAAAAAGAAAGAGATCCTGTCATTTGCAACAACATGGATGCAAGTTACATTGTGATAATTAACCTCCACATTTAGGTGCGTTAGCTCTTACATGTGTCTGTCAGAAGCAGGAGGCTCTACTCATTGCAGTCCCTCAGGAAGAAGTCACCACCTTTGGGGCTGGGATTGTAGTAGAGCGCTTGCCTAGCACAGCGGGGCCCTGGGTTCAATCCTCAGCACCACATAAAAATAAATAAATAAAACAAGGGTATTGTGTCTGACTACAACTAAAAAACCAAATATTTAAGAAAAAAAAAAGTCACCACCTTTAATTTTATTGGTTTATGTTCCAGAGGGAAAGAAAAATCTGAAGAGTTTGGTCCCAGCCTCTCAGTGCTCCAGCTCAGAAGTCATAAGCTATCTCCATTCACAACTCATTAACCAGAATAAGTCACCCAGCCTTATCCACTCACAAGGGGGGCCATGAAGTAGAATTCGGCCATGTGTCCAAAAGGCAGAGAGCCAGGCATATTTGGTGAACATTAATAACTACCACACATTTCCGGCTGTCTATTCTGTGCCAGGCCCTGAGGTAGGAGCCAGAGATATGGGAACAAGTAAGTCATGGCTCCTTTGTTTTAGTAGATTTTTAAGATTTTCCTTTTACTTTTTTAAAATATTTTTTTTTTTTTAGTTGTAGAGGGACACATTACCTTTATTTATTTTTATGTGGTGCTGTGGGTAGAACCCAATACTTCACACATGCTAGGCAAGTGAGCCACAATCCCTCCCAATTTTCATTTTATTTTTGATTGTCATAATAATTGTACATTTTTTGGGGTGTGATATGGTATTTTGATATGTGTATACATCATTCATTGATCAAATCAGAGTAATAAACATATGCATCATCTGTTATTTATCATTTCTTTGTGGTGAGAACAAAGTTCTCTCTCCTAACTGCTTGAAATATACACTACATTATTGACTAACTCCCTACTGTGTAAAAATAAAATACCAGAGCTCATCTAACTATAACACTGTACCTGCTGACCGACTTCTCCTTACCCTTCTTTTCCCCTATGCTTCCCAGACTCTGGTAACTACTGTTCTACTCTCAACTTCTCTGAGATCAACTTTTAGATTCCACATACAGATAAGATTATGCAGTATGTTTTTCTGAGGCTGTGTCTGATTATTTCACCTAAAATAATATCCTCCATGTTTATCCATGTTGTTGCAAATGACAGGATCTCTTTCTTTTTAGGGGCTGAATAATATTCCTTTATATATATATATATATATATATATATATATATATCATATTTTCTTCACTGGTTCATGGATTCTTATGTTGTTCTATTTCTTGACTATTGTGAATAGTGCTACAGTTCACATGGAGTGCAAATGTCTTTTGGGTATACTAACTTCAGTTCCTTTGAATGTATATCTAGTAGTGGGATTGCTGCATCATAGGTAATTCTATCTGTAATTTTTGGGGGGGACTTCCATACTGTTTTCCATATGGTTATATGAATTTATATTCCCATCAACAGTATGTATGTAATGGCTCCCTTTTCTTCACATCCTCTCAATATCTATTATCTTTTATCTTTCAATAAAAGCCATGCAGCTGGAGTGAGGTAGTAATCTCATTATAGTGTGGATTTACACTCCCCTGTTTGCTAGTGAAGTGGAACATTTTTTTCATATACCTGTTGGAAGTCATGGCCCCTCCGAAAGCCTCCTCATGACAACAGTACAGAACTGGTGCTATGATAGAGGGGTCCACCCTCTGTGGCATCTCAAAATAAGGGAAAGTCTACATGAGGAGTCAACAACTCAAAGGCCTCTAGATGTTGGAAAGCCAATGTCAACAAGTGGGCTGGAGGAGAAAGAAGGGGTGGTACTGGAGCGACTGGAGAACATTATACCTACTTCTCAGTTCTCACTAATTGTCAGGAAGATGGCCCATTCCTAAATGTTAATAACAATTAGATACACATTCATAAATTCTCAAGAACACATCTGGGGCCACCAATAGCCCACGAGTGCCAGTTTGTGCCCCCAAGTCTAGCACAGAGAATGACAGTTTGCCTTGCTACACACTGGTCTGTCTATACCAAGGGTGTGGTGCTCAGCTGTGACCACTACCCCTAATAGGCACACATGAGCCAGGGTGGTGTGCAGACAGGTAGGCAGGATGGGGGGAAACTTTAAATAGTTCAATTCCATTTAATCAGTATTTACAGCTAGTGGAAAGAGGACAGCCACAGCTCTACTCTTAAGGACCCTACTTCCTTGGGGGTGGAGGAGTCAGTTAAGTGATCTGAGGATAATTCTTCCAAGAAGATTCATGGAAAACAGATTATATTAATAATAATGATAACAATTTATTGAGCATTTGCTCTATGCCAACACGATACTCTGCACTTTACCTGTCATTAGGTCACTTAATTTTTTACCACGCTCTGAGGCAAATGCTGTAACATTCCTTGTTTCCTGTAATGAAGTGAGGCTCAGGAAGGTCAGGTAAATCAGCCATTACACCACACAGAGTGATTTTCTCTGGTTCAGAGCAGGACGGGCTGTCTAATAAGAGAATGTACTTAAGAGAGCTAATACCTGGCACTGTAAATGGGTGCTGAGTAAATTTATATTCTCTCTGGAGTCATTTAAGAATGAGCTGTGTGGTCACTAAAGTTGCTAGAGAGGAAGGTCAAGTGTCAGATGGGTATAAACATGTTCATGACCTTCCAAGCGTGAAAATCTGTTTTCTTAAAAAATAATTATTTCCCTTCTTGGCAGTAATACTGCAAGTTAATTATCGACTACTCCCCAACCTGCCCCCAATCTATAACAGTGGCATTGGTCCCAGGGATGGGAAACTAAGGCTTAGAAAAGATATGAGTCAAATCATGGGAAGAGGAAGGCAAATCATCAGTTAATTAATAATGACTGAGTGTCCATGTTACAAAGCATATTGTTCTGAGCTCTAAGTCTGTGCACAGCAGGAAAAGATGAGGAGAAAAGGTTTCCACCCAAAACTCAGTCCTAGCTTTGTCTTGAATTTACTGTGGGAACTTCAGGTTTTTCTTAAGCTTTGGTTTCATCTCTATACAATGGGTGAGGCGGGAGTAGAAATATACCTCTAGTCTAATTTCATCTTGAATAACTGATATAAATTGTTTGTATTCAAAAATCAGATGTCAGAAGAAAGGCCTTGCCTTTCTTTTTTTTTATTATTTTTAAAAATATTTTTGTAGTTGCAGATGGACAGCATGCCTTTATTTGTTTAGTTTTTCATGTGGTTCTAGGGATTGAACCCAGTGTCTCACACATGCTAGGCAAGTGCTCCGCCACTGAGCTACAGCCCCAGCTTTTCTTTTTAAAAGCAAGAGAAGCCACAGAATCCTGGGAACTCAAAAGAACTTTTAGATATGATAAGTCAGTCTAAGCCTACCCCTGTGTGATTAATGAACACTTATAAAATGTGAGGTGTGCTATAGTGCAAAACCCATACCAGATCTCAAAGAGTTAGTATGAAAAACAGTAAAATATCTCATTAATGTTTATATTGCTTTATATTAATTTTTCATTAAATTGAGATTAAGTATATTAAAACTAATATTACCCTTTTTTCTTCTTTTGTACCTTTTCAGTGGGGCTCCTAGAAAATGTCAAATTATAATATGGCTCCCATTAATTTCTAGTGAACACTGGTCCAGGGAAAAGCTGAAGCCCAGAGAGAGGTTGTCTTCTCAGTCAAGGTTCTTTCTATTCTCAATGAACTGTGGAAGCCATACTCCAAGATGGCCCCCAAAGATCCTCATCTCTTGCAGCACCCCTGACATCCCTTTCATACTAAATAGGGCTCATCTGTTTGGAAACTGCAAAAATTACTGTATGACTTCCAAGGCTTAGACATAAAAGTCACAGTGTCTCCTACTTTCTCTCTAATATCACTTGCTTGGAGAAACCACATGTTTTATCATAAGAACTTTCTAGTAGTCTCTATCAAGGGAGCCACATGGTGAGGAACTGAGGCCTCCTCTCAACAACCAGAACCAACCAGGAAACTGTGTGAACATCTTGGAAGCTATCCTCCAGCCCATCAAACCTTCAGATAATAGCTGACATCTTTAATCCAAAATCATCCATAACCCTAAACTAGAAACATCTAGCTAACCAAAAAAACAAATAACCCAATTAATAAATGCGCCAATGACCTGAACAGACACTTCTCAGAAGAGGATATACAATCAATCAACAAATATATGAAAAAATGTTCATCATCTCTAGCAATTAGAGAAATGCAAATCAAAACTATTCTAAGATATCATCTTACTCCAGTCAGAATGGCAGATATTATGAAGACAAACAATAGTAAGTGTTGGTGAAGATGTGGGGGAAAAAGGCACACTCATACATTGCTGGTGGGACTGCAAATTGGTGGTGGGACTGCAAATCAGCCTACAGGGACACAGCCACATCAATGTTTATAGCAGCCCAATTCACAATAGCTAAACTGTGGAATCAACCTAGATGCCCTTCAGTAGATGAATGGATAAAAAAAAAAAAAATGTGGCATTTATATACAATGAAATATTACTCAGCAATAAAAAAGAATAAAATCATGGCATTTGCAGGTAAATGGCTGGAGTTGGAGAAGATAATGCTAAGTGAAGTTAGCCAATCCCAAAAAAACAAATGCTGAGTGTTTTCTCTGACATAAGGAGTCTGACTCATAGTGGGGTAGGGAGGGGGAGCATGGGAGAAATAGATGAACCCTAGATAGGGCAGAGGGGTGGGAGGAGTAAGGAGGGGGCAGGGGGTTAGCAATGATGGTGGAATGTGATGGACATCATTGTCCAAAGTACATGAATGAAGACATGAATTGGTGTGAACATACTTTATATACAGAGATATGAAAAATTGTGCTCTATATGTGTAATAAGAATTGTAATGCATTCCACTGTCATGTAGTTAAAAAATAAAATTAATTAAAAAAATTTGATAATAAAAAAAAGAAACATCCAGCTAAGCTTCTCCCAAATTTTTGATCTACAAAAATGAGATAATAAATGTTTACTATAGTTTTAAGTCAATAAGTTTTGGTGACTCATTATGCAGCAAGAGGCAACCAGTCCACAGCATTCTAATCTTAAGGGTCTCATGTAGGAACATTCACTTTCCTCTTCAGCATTTGTAGTGTGAAAAATTATTATTTTTGTGGTGCTGAGGACTGAACCCAGGGCCGTGTGCATGCAAGGCAAGCACTCTACCAACTGAGCTATATCCCCAGCCCAAGAAATTATTCTTGTTCTTCCTGTAACCTCTGACCCAGTTCAGGGTATCCCAACCCAAAACAGGGAAATTATCAAACTTGAAGAATCTAACCCAGGAAGACAAGATCCCACTTTTTTCTTAGATAATGCTCTTCCCTTTATTGCAGAAGACACCCAGGTCTCTTGAGAATGCAAAAAGTGCCACATCACGTCATTTTAACGTGGGCCATCAGGGATTGATTCCTACAAAAATCAATGGAACTACACCAGAAATATTCAATTAGATACAGTGTTAGGAAATTAACAAACAATTGAGAATGTCAGTCTATGATATCTGAGTTTCTCTAGGCTGAGAAACTGGCCATACTAATGTTATACAGCATGTCTTTTCATGTTTTCAATCTAGAACCTGAGGTAGGCAAAGATAATATAATTAAACTGTAACACATAAACAGACAATGGTTCAGAGCTCATGATTTGCCCTTGGTCTCACAGTTAGTGAATAACAGGCCAGGTCTAGAACTGGGGTTCCAGTGACTTAAGTCAGATTTGGTGGTTTCTAAGACAGGGTCATCCTGGCTGGGATAACATAAATACTCCTCAGCTGGAGCTGTCGTCTGAGACAAGTGTGCACTTGTACGTCTCCTTAAAGGCCACAAGGAAAGATGGCATTACTTCATCCACGGTGATGTGCCTCTGGAGCTCCTTACTTAGGGAAGTGACGCCTGTCCCAACCAGTCCGCAAGGTACAATATGCTCAAACCATGTGAGGTCCGTAGAGCAGTTCAGAGCCAGGCCGTGGGATGTGATGTGCCTTCCACAACGAACTCCTGCAAGGCAAGTCAAAGGGTTTTAGAATAGATAGCCTCCTCTTCCCAGGCCGTGGGATCTCAGCACAAAGAGGGAACTAGACCAGATGACTGGTTTTCAATTTTTGTTTCTGGAGCATGAATTGTGCTCAGCCTGGGGGATGGGGGCTACCAAACCAAGCTGTCTTATTATGGGGATTCCTTTAATAGAAGGATTATTGCTTTAAAAGTTTGAAAATTAGTGTCCTGTTTTCACATTGTGATTCACAAGTAATCTGGCGATGCACTTTTTATGTCTCTCCGCCCATAAAAAAAGTGTTGGACTATATGACTTCTGAGGACCCTACTGCTTCTGGATATAAGATGTCTCTGAAGAGGTTAAAAAATTTCAAACGCAGCAGTGCGCAGTATGGATTCAAAGCCCACTACGGTCACCCCTGCTGGGTCCAGAGCTCTACCCTCACCTCCATGGGTCCAGCCCCAGGCCCCGCCCCGCAGCGCTCACCGATCGCGCAAACCTTGCGCTCGCCCAGCCAGACGCCGGTGTAGGGTGGGGGCCGCGCGTGGGCGCCCCTGAGGCCCTGGAGTTCGCACAGGCGCACGGCGCACGCCTCCAGCGCCGCCACGTGAGTGCGCAAGCGCAGGCCTAGGCGCCGCAAGTCCAGCAACGGGTGGCAAAGCAGCTGCCCAGGGCCGTGGAAAGTGGCCAGGCCGCCGCGGCCTGTGGAGCGCACCTCGGCGCCCAAGGCCCGCAGCCGCGCCGTTTCCTCCGATGTCAGGCCACCGCGCAGCCCTGCTGTGTACACGGGCCCCGCGGGCTCGCACAGCAGGAGCACGCCCGCCTCAGTCCCCGACGAGGCCTTTGTTGCAGGCTCGGCCTGCAGTCGCCGCAGCCAGCGTTCTTGTAGCGCCAGTAGCTCGGCATACTGCACGCGACCCAGCCACACCAGCCGAACCCCGGGTTGCGACATCTTACTGGCGGTGGCGTCCTGGACCCGGCCCCCAGTCTGGGCCGGAGGGCGGGGATTCAAGGCCACTCCCCGAATCGCTGTTCCGGAGTCCTTGTGTAAGCTCCGGAGAAGCTGTGTGATCAGAAGATTCGGCGTCATCCATTCATTAGTTTCAATAATCAGTATTTAGTATGTGCTGTTGCTGCAGGCACTGTCCTGGGCGCGCGATACAGGGATACACTGCATATGAGAAAGATCTGCGTTGGAACCGTACATTCTTACAGCAGACAACTAGCAAGTGCATTAAAGTATTAAATTACATCATTTCACATAGTGATAAGTGCTATGAAAAGAAAAATAAAGCACGGTAATGTGATGTTAGGTTGACTTTTTAGAAGATTCTAAGATGGAGATGACCGTGCAGGAGGCTTTATAAAGGGCAGGAGAGGGTTGTCCTTCAAGACCATCACCTGTAAGAGGATTGAGGAGGAAGAAGTTGCACTTTGCAACAATTACATCAGAGGCCTTAGCCAAACCCAAGGAGTTCTCTGAGCCTGATATGAACCATCAGTTATTCCAAATTGAAGCAAGGAGCCAGCTTCCTTTAGTGGTGGACAGTCAGGTCCCAGAGAGGAACTCAGTAGTGAGTCATTAGCAACCCACTCCTAGAAGCTGGAGGAATCACTGATTAAGTTCTGATAGTGGCCCACAGCACCCACTGAGTTGCAATTGGAGTGTCATTTGAGCAAATCTGTTTAAAAAGGGGGGGGGGTCTGTTCTCAAACATTTGAACATTTTTCTAGGCCCTTAAAAAGTCACTTCCAGGTGCTGTCCCTGAGTAATACAAGATCTCTGTGAATTATGAGGCCACTATCCAAGAGAAGAAACCAGGACAAGTATAATCTCTCCTTCTCCCTTCCACTCCCCTTCTAAACAGGAAGGCAACCCCTGCACAGGGCATGTGGTTAGATTCAGTATGCAAATGGTGGGGCTAAGGTAATATAAACACTCAATTATTAACTAATCCTCATGTATTTGGGAAACAGTCCCCAGGGGTGGGTAGAGCAGGAAGTGGTAAGAGGAAGAACAGAATAGCAATCAGAGTGAGGCTCAGGGCCAAAAAGTTGGGAAGGAAGACAGACTAGCATTGGCAAAATAGACAATGGTAGGTTTCAGACCAGATCACAAAAGTCATTGTGAGTCATCAATGGCAGCACTTTGGTTGAAAAAATAAACATACCTTTTAGATAGCCAGGGGTTTTGAGGGAAAAAGAGGTTAGATTACATAAGGCCATGTCCCATGGTACCTAAAGCTTATAAATATGTTTTAGTGGGGAAAGAAACTCAAAAGACTTGGTTCTTGAAGAAGATGACTTCAGTGCCCCAGCCTGAAATGTGTTCTGACATAAAGGAGTCCTAAATAGGGAGGCCAGGGATCAGCGGTCATGTTCTATCTCCATCACTGTTTATTTGAGAATGAATTTCTTTGCTTTATCCCTGGGTTCCCATTTTGCCTAGAGCCTGGCACCCAGTAATTCTCAATAAATACTTGCAGAATAGATGAATTATTTGCTAAATAACTTGCTGTGTGTCCTTGAATTGAGACCTTTTACCAAAGTACCAACCAAAAAAACAGAAGCATAGGATCAAGGTGGCCTCCAGGTCCCTAATGATCCCATGTTCTCAGAATGCAAGGACTAGCATCACCTGCAAAAAATATGCAGTCCATATGTCATGTCCACAGCCCATGTATGTCAGGAAAATAGGGTAGGTTTCTGAGGCTAAAGAAGGTGCCCTGAGATGGCATGAAGGACATATGATTTGTTGGGAAAAGCCCGCCAAGAGATCAGTGACTGCTCCAAGAAGAGTTCAGTGGCAGCAGGTGAATAGATAGTACCTCCATTCCTCAAAGTGTTTTGCCAAGCAGTGGCTCCTGTCCCTCACAGCATTTTGTCCAGTGGCAACCAGCTGGATGAGTGATGCATATCCTTTCTACTAATTGCTCTCAGTTTCTCCAGTGGCCAGAGAGAGAGAGAGAGAGAGAGAGAGAGGGCTTTTATATGTTATATTGTAAAAGCAGTGACATCATCAGCATTAGTTTACCTTAGTTTGCTGTGTAACCAGCATCACAAGCAGCAACTATCATAGTGTACATGTAAAAGAGTAGCTTTCTACAGAACACTAACTTGACCTAGTTACCTTTGTACAAAGAGACAGCCCATTTCCTTCAAGATAGTTTGTAACTGGACAGTCTGATCCATGCTCACTCTTATTCTCCCCTTAACTTGGCTAGGTTTTTGGAAAAGGAACATTAGGCACATGGTGTTTTACTTTCCTCCTTTTCTTTAAGGATGACACACTATGGCGTGGTGAATCAAATTTGTATTTAGCCCACAAGACTCAGCTCAGAGCCTGCTTCCTCCACCATGTCTCCTCTACCGCTACCTCAACAAATTGTACCTCTACTTACCAGTCTGCTGTGGTTATTCTTAGTTGGGCTTATCACCTCCATTCCTGACTTAAGAACACAGACTGATAACTAACATTTAAATAGTACTTACCATGTGTTGATTACTCTAAAAGCTTTAAAATAATCAATGCATTTAATATCTTAATAATACATAAAGTAGGTATTACTATTTGTTTCATTTTACAGATGAGGAAACTGAGGCACAGAGTGAATAAATTGCTAACCATTGGACTACTAGAAAGCTTCAGGGAAAAGATTCAAATTTGGGGAAGTTAGGCTCTAGAATCTTTGGCCTTATCAAGGACCCTTTCTTATTGATTTTTAAATACCCCACAGCATACATCCCATGGTCCAGCAAATAGTAGATGTGCGGTAAATGTTTGCTGGATAAATAAACACAGCTACAGTAAGCTAGGCAGCTGGGTATCAGAAAAGCATGAGTTTTCCCTGAGTACCAATGTGCCTGTTGAGTCCCAGAATTTCCCTCAAAATATGTGGTTTGTGTGTCCATCAATCCAATGAATATAGCTATTATCCTACCCTATTTTCCCCCACTCCACAGTGCCAGGGATTAACAAACAAATCTGATTTTGTCCTTGTCCTGGAGAAGCTGCCAATCTTGAGGTAGAGTCACACATGTCCACAGACAATGGCAGCACAGTATGCAGAAGAGGGACTGTCAAGAAATGTTGCATAATCTATAGAACAGATTTTGATTGGGGTTCTGCCTGACCCTAGCCCAAGTATCCAGAGACAGTACAACCTGTCTCAGCTGCTAGCTACCCTTGCCCTGGGGATCCAGAGTTCTGTATGTAGTCTGAATCCTGGGGTTCTTGCTGGCTAACATGACCCTAGATTGAGCCACTTCTCCCCCTTTGGACTTTGATGCTGATAATTGACCTTGACCCTTTATACCAAAGCATGCAGTAAGACATGACTTGAGTCCTTGGTATCATTGGCCCTTTCTTCATCAGCCTCTAAGGAGGTGAAGATCAGACTAAACAAGGCCTGTGGCTAGGGCAACCACACTGTGTAGACTGTCAGCCCTGTCTTGACCTCAGAAATTATCCAGATCCCTTTCCCACCTCAAGGTTCAGGATAGGCAAGGGATTTAACCAAGGGCATCCAGTAAAATAGACGGGACAGGAACTCAGGGCTCCTGACCTTTAGTCTGGTGGTTTTTGCATTATGGGAGAAGGCTGAAATCAGTTTGTGGGGCCCTTTCTTAATGGGTATTACACAGATCCCTATTATATAAAGCAGAATGGCTGTTTAAAGTAAGGTAGGGCTCCCAGAAGATCACCCTCTTGACTTCTCCCTTTCTGTCTCAGCCTTTATGTAAAACCTGTCTGTTTTGTTTTGTTTTAATCATAATCTCTCAATAGTGAGAGTAGGTCCACTGATATCTTAAGCCCAGGTTAGATGGCAGCCACCTCCCTCCTGCTGGTACCTATCCACTTTCTTCCCCTTCCACACTGCAATCAGAGACCTTTCAAAGACCCAGTCCTGTCAGTGCCACCCTCCTGTTTTAAAACATTCATTTGTCCATTTGTCTAGCAATATTTATTAAGTGCTTTCATCATGCAAGGCACTGGAATAAGCACTAGAAGTAGAGTGAATATAATAGTCTCTGCCTATTTGGCATAGGTAGGGGAGCCCACAAACCTGTTGACAATCAAATAAATCACTAAACAAGGTGTGGCGACAAAGACTAAAACAGGAGGATCACCTGAGATAATGTCCATATGAATGTCTCTGAGGATACTGAAGGACAAGCCAGTGTCATTTGGGAGATCATTCCAGGCTGAAAGAAGAGTTTGTGTGAAGGTGTAGGTGATAGATTGAAGAAAATATAAGAAGGGTGGGCAAGGCTGCTGTGAAATAAGGCCCGAGAGCCCTGCGAGTCACATTAAGGTTATTGGTCTTTATCTTCAGAGCAAAGGTAAGGCCATTGAATGGTTTTAACCAAAGCAGTGACACAGCACCATTTACATTTTAAAAATCATGCTGGCTGTAAGAAGGCAAGAGTGGAGGCAGAGAGGTCTGTTAAGAAGAGATTGTTGTAATCCAAGTGAGAAACAGCTGCCTGGGCTCGCGGGGAGGGTGGCAATGGAGATGGAGAAAGGGAAGAAATTTAAGATGGTGAAATCCACAGAACCAGCTCCTTAGTTGAGCATAGGGAGTGAGGAATCAAGGAAGCAATATCACTCATGGACTTGGATAAGAGGGGACACGTATATCCAAACCAATGCAGAGTTTAATAATGAATGTGTGGTTACTATGACACTCAAGAGCTGGACTCAGCACTGGCACTGTGTGTCCTATCCCCGTAACATTCCTCCTAACCCCACTCAGGCCCATGGAAACACTTCTATATCTTGCCTTACATCCTCAAAACACACTACAAGACATAAAATAAGATGAATATGTGAAAGTGCCTAGTTTAAGCAGCTTGGGCAATTGTATGTATTTGTGCAACCACCACCCATGCTGGCTGTAAGAAGGCAAGAGTGGAGACAGAGAGGTCTGTTAGGAAGAGATTGTTGGTACAGTCCAACAATGGAAATTTCCATTTCCACACCCTGATTGATGTTCCATGGATCATCTGCTGCCCATGCCAGAAATGACCACTGTTTTGGAATATGGAAAGCATGTGAGTGACAAGAACTCTAGGGTAAGAAAAGAGACACATCAATTTACTGGTCCTGTGAAATCTATTTTTTTTTTTTTTTTTTTTTGGTACTGGAGTAGGGATTGAACCCAGGGTCTCTACTGCTGAGTTACATCCCCAGCCCTTTTATTTTTTATTTTGAGACAGGATCTTGCTAACTTGCTGAGACTGGCCTCAAGCTTATGACTCTCCTGCCTCAGCTTCCCAAGTCGTGGGGATTACAGGTGTGCATCACCACACAAGTCCTGTGAAATTTTTTCTCTCGGACAGCATGAGTGCATAATATGGTATAATTTCCCAGGGGATTAGAGAGTGTTTTCTTGTTTCTTTCTGTGTTTTCGATTGTGATCTGGGTGGAGTTTAGGAATTACTCAGTATCTGAAACAGTTGCACATGGGAATCAATAAATATTTTGCAATATTAAACAATTTCTGCTACTGTTATAGTTGTTTATATGAAGGTCTAGTTGTGGCACATGTGATTGATTCTTTATAAACTTAGCTATTGCTTTAAGGAATGATGAAGATCAATATAAGTTGTGGTGACTTAGATGACAAAACTAAAACGCCATTTGTTATATGCATTTGTAATTTTTATAAATTTAATATATAAATATCATTATTATGTATTTTATAATTTATTGTGTGTTCTTATATTTGACCATGGGTCTGTGTTTTCTTCTTCTTCCCTCTGGATTTCTCTCCACCTGGGTTCCAGGGCCATGGCCAAAACGCAGGGTGAGGGAGAGCAGGCAGGTTGTCAAGAGAGGAAGTGATTAAATGTTGAACGAGGATCTGGTGGTTGCGAGGTCAAAGACAGGATGGCCCACTTGAAGGTCAGGCATGAGGAGGCAGGCTACCTCCCTGCCTGGAAGGAAGAAGGATGTCCGGGGGTCAGGGATGACACTAGTGGTTTTGGCCATGGGAGAGAAGTGAGAAATATCTAAATTAAGGAGGAAAGGCAGGCAGGAGTTGCAGGATGTCCATGTTGGACTATGTTGCAAAAATAAATGCGTCTGGAAATGAATATGTAAATAAATAAGTACAGGTTTTATTTTTTAAAGCCCCCCAACTCTGTCTTCTTGCTCCGTGTTACCAAGAATGAGGGTAACACTATAAGCTATGAAGGGAAACAGAGATTTTGAGATTTCAGCTGCTCTGGGGAAATTACAAATGAGGTCTGTCGCTATCCTTGTTTCTTTTTTAGTATGAAAAATACCTTGCCTGATATGGGCACCCTGCCACTATTGGGAGAACCGTGAGAATCTAGTTTGTTCTCAAAACACTGCCATGGGGAGGTGAGGTCATAGGGAACATTGCTTTCCCCCAGGGCAGCCCTGACCAAAAGACATAAAAAGACTGTGTCCTAGCAGAAACACTCAAGTGAGTTTCAGGACACATGGCTTCTGGTCTGGCATATTTATATCCAAGCTGGGTACCTGGGACAAGTCACTCCCCATCGCACATCAGTTGTTTTGTATGCAGAATGCGGGGAGGCACCAGGCACCAGATAACCTATGAGGCTGTTTCTGCCTCTCACATTGAAAGAATCTAGCATGTGGTGTGTGTGTGTGTGTGTGTGTGTGTGTGTGTGTGTGTGTGTGTGTTTTGCTTGCTTGTTTTGTTTTGTTTCTAAGCGCTTTATATTCATATATAATAGTTGGGTTCATCTCAACAAACTCATACATGCATGGAATTCAATTTCAGTTCATGATCCCCCTTTTCCCTTCCCTGTTTCCTTCCAATCCTCCTTCCCCTCTCCCATTCTCCTTCCTTTACTAGACTTCCTTTCTCTTGGAGGTTCATGAATTGATTTATATTTGATTGATTCTTTCTGCATGTGGATGTGCTCTTTTTAAGCCCTTGCAGAGGCAAAAATGGGAGTTGGAGAGAAGAAAGAAAATGCTGAGCTGAATAATACGGTTGAATATCCCAGAACTGAAGGAATCTGAGAGGTCATCTAGCTCACTCACTCATTCATTTGGTATTTCTACCAAGCCTAGTTCTGTGTAGGGAAGTGAGGATGAGGAGCCATCAGACTCAGTCCCTGCCTTCATGGAGCTCACAGTCTAGGGAACAGAGGGGATAACTTGGAAATGAGGCAAGAAGTTGAATGAATGAATGAATGAATGAATGAATATGCTCTCAAGTCTCTGAGCTGGAGACCAAGTGTGCAGGGGACAGTAGGGAGCAGAATAAGTGAAACCTGTTCATCTTGCAGAGGTAGAAAACACTTCCAGAGGAAGAATCTAATCAGAGTAAATGGAACTTCAACAGCTGATAAAGGAGGAAACAGCAGGTGGGCGCGATAGTGCATGCCTTAATGCCAGCAACTCCAGAGGCTGAGGCAGTAGGATCACAAGTTCAAAGCCAGCCTCAGCAATTTAGTGAGGCCCTCAGCAACTTAGTGAGATCCTGTCTGTAAATAAAATATAAAATAGGGCTGGGGATGTGGCTCAGTGGTCGAGTGCTCCTGAGTTCAATCCCCGTACCCTCCCCTCCCCCTAAAAGGAGGAAACAGCAGGAGAGCATATGCACAGATGCTGCTGTGTGACTCAGTCATTCCAATCTCTGAATACCCATGTCTTGCCTTATAACTTTTAGGTAAAGATAGCCCAGGAGTTGAGGAATGATTACCTCAGAGTTTCTCAAACTTGTGTCTGTAGATTCCCTCATGGTTAATAGATGTATTCTTAGGAGCCTGAAACTAAGCTAGGAAAACTTTTGAATGTTTTATTTCATTTTGATGATAATACAATTGAATGAAAATAATCATGTTCTAAATTTTCTGGAAGACCCCCACCTGCTCTGGCACTTTGGTGTGTGACTGCTTTGATGCCTGATAGTGCCATAATAATTGCGATAGCCTGAACAAGGTAAATTGGGAGTTGAACTTGATATACAAGATGCCTCCATGCCAAGTGAAAGTCAAAAGGGGTCATGTTCTGGGTTCAGCACTGCCAAACAAAAGAAGGGGGGGGGGAGCATAAAACCAAAACAATGAGGTCTTGTTGAATGGTTAGAGTGGAGGTTTTCCAGAAGTTTGACCAGAACAGCATGGTAGGAACTGTCTGCATTGCACAGAGCTGTGGGTGTGAAAGAAGTAAAAGAACTTGTGCCAGAGCAATCCATACCACACTCAGGTTGCAAATAGCAATTTGCTTTCAGCAAAACGATGGCTTCTGGCATGTTTAGTTGTTTTGTTTGTTTCCCACTTATCTTGCTTCAGAGTTTTAGAGTAGCTATAAGCACAAGGAATTTGTACTGAGTTGTGTGGTTATAAATATGAAAGTGGTATTAACATAAAAATAATTTAAGTTTGGAGTAGATCTGTTAGCATTTTTATACAGGGACCCACGTATTACCTGAGTTCAGAAAACATTCTGTTAGCCTCTTGGTAATCCTCTTTGTTCAGAACTTCTTTCTCCAGTTGAAAGGGAGTCTTTTCAGCTGCTACCTTAGGTCAAAATGACTTCCAAAGAGATGAACCATAACCTATTATCACATAGTTCCAGAAAAAGTTGCACAGGGCCTCAGGGAGGTGAGCGCACCTTCCAGGGTCAGGGACAGTGTGACTTTTGTACTTTTTGTACTTTTCTACTTTCCACTGCTCCCCAATGTGTACCCTCTGCTGCAGCCACGTGGTTGATACCTTAGCAGTGTATATGAAGTGACTTGGGTAAGGTCCTCCATTTCCCACATTCCACTTTCCGGTCTGTAAAATGGTCATGCCAATAATTCTTTTTCTTTCAAGGTTGTTATGAGAATTAATTGGGCAAATGCTTGGAACACAATATAATAATTCTAATCTACACCATTAGTATTGGGCACATTTCCTACTTTTTCTCATTCAATCTTCCCAACAAGCCTGCATGAAGATAGTTTATCTCAAATTTATAGCTCAACAAATAGGCTTACAGAGTGAAGGGAATTTGCTCAAATAGCTGAACTGGAATTCAAACCTAACTCAGACATGCAAATCACTTTTGGCATTATCATTGCACATGTATGGCTCACAGGCTGCCAGCTTCACCTGTGGAAGTCCTGCCTATTTTTAAAAATCCTTACTAGAATTAAGCTCTCTTCCTTTCTTCATGCTTGGCCTCCTGGGTGGCAGGAATTTAATCTAGCTTTGCATCATTCAGGGTCACTTACCCAGGACACACCCACTGTGGGGTGGGGATGGGCCAGATTATCAGCTGTGTAGAACAATCAAATATTCTTTGGCTCTGAGCCCCTACCCAGTGAAGTCACCCACATCTAGAGCCCCTTCCCAGAAAACCCCCACCACTCCTTTTCCTTGGCTGGGTCCCCAGGGTGCACTTTGGTGTTTATTACATTGAATGGAATTTAATAGAGCCTGGAGACTTGGGCTCCAGCTCCTGTCCTGTGATCAATGTCTGATTCAAACAAGTCATTTCTGCTCTCTGGGCCTCATACTCTATAAATGCTATATGTAATAGGTGCTTGGTGAAGTCCTACCAATCATTGACATTCTATGATTTTAAAACTGTAACCAGAGTGTCAGGCTGAGACCTGTGACCAGGTTAAGCTTCTTGCAGCAATACATTTATTGTATTGCTATAGATTTTTTAAAAATATTTATTCTTAAGCTTTAGGTGGATACAATATCTTTATTTTACATTTATGTGGTGTTGAGGATCAAACCTGTGCCTTGTACATGCTAGGCAAGCACTCTACCACTGAGCCACAACCCCAGCCCGGCTATATTATTATATTAAATTTTTTGTGCATGAATTGCAGCAAGAAGGAAAAAAGTGGATATTGAAAACAAAATGTATCAGAGTCATGTGTGCCTTCCAGGCAATTCCCTAGTCAACAATATAAATAAAATTTTGTCTAGAAAAACATTATAATCAACTTTTTTGGATGTGAAAGTTAAGTCTTTCTCCTTTATCCTACTTTTTGTATAATTTTAAAAATAATTCCATTCATCTCCTTTTGTAACTTATAAGCTACAATGCTTTGTGTTGTTCTTTTCAGTATGTTTTAGACAGAGTATTCATTTTTAACTTTCATAGACTGCCATTAAATGATATTGTACCATTTCACATATGATATAAGAATCATAAAATAATATACTTCTGAAAAAAAAGCATACTTCTGTTTCTCATCTCCTGCCCTTTGTGACATTCTTTACATATGGTATAACTATACACTACCTTCTTTTTTATTGTTAAACAGTTAATTTTTAAAAAATAGATATAAATAAAGATTCTTACACATTTACTTATGCAAATAGCCCTTCAGATGCTTTTCATTCCTATGTAGAGATCCATTTTTTTCCATCTGATATTATTTTCCTTCTTGCTGAAGAATTTCATTCTGCCTTTCTTACAGTGCTTGTTCCCTAGTGGTAAATTCTCTCCATTTTTATATATCTGAAAATAAAACCTTTGTTTTGACTTTTTTACATGATGTTTTCACTGGTAATAAAATTCTTGGTTCACAACTTTTTTCAATACCTTAATGACATTACTATACTGCTTTTTCACTTTCATTGTCTCCAACAAGAAATCTGTTGTTATCCTTATCTTTGTTCCTTTGTATATAACATGCCTTTTCCCCTCACTCTGGTTGCTGTCAACATTTTCTCTTTATCACTGATTTTGAAAAATCTAGCTATGATATATATATATATATATATTGTATGTGTGTATTTTGCTGGGGACAGAACCCCAAGCTTTGCACATTCTAGGCAAGCACTGTACCACTGAGCTACATTCCCAGTTCTATGATGTGTCTTTTTTAACTTTAAAAAAAATTTTTTTGTAGTTGTAGATGGACAGCATGCCTTTATTTTATTTGTTTATTTTTATGTGGGGCTGAGGATCAAACCAGTGCTTCATGCATGCCAGGCAAGCACTCTGCTACTAAGCTACAGCCCCAGCCCTCTATGATATGTCTTAATGTAGTTTTCTTCATTTCTTCTGTTTGGCATTTATTTATTTATTTATTTTTAATATTTATTTATTTAGTTAGTTTTCGGCAGACACAACATCTTTGTTTGTATGTGGTGCTGAGGATCGAACCCCGGGCCGCACGCATGCCAGGCGAGCGTGCTACCGCTTGAGCCACATCCCCAGCCCCTGTTTGGCATTTATTGAGCTTTATTTTCAGTGGGTTTTTATTTTAATGAAAATTTTAAGAATTTCCACTGTTATTCTTTAAATATTGTTCCAACTTCCTCTTTCTCTTCTGTGGGAACTCCAATTACATATATGTTAGAATGATTGAAGTTATCCTACAGCTCATTCATGTTCTTTCTTTATTTATGTTTATTAATAAGTTTCATTTTTTGGCAGGGCGGGTGTGCCCGATATTGTACCAGAGATTAAACTCAGGGGGCACTCATCACTGAGCCACTTCCCCAGCCCTTTTTAACTTTTGTATTTTATTAGAGCCAGGGTTTCTCACTGAGTTGCTTAGCGCCTAACTTTTTTTTTTTCCCCTGAGGCTGGCTTTAATAAGGTTCTTAATTCATTCTATTTTTGTATTTCATTTGATATAGTTTATGTTGCTATGATTTCAAATATCCTGATCTTTTCTTCTATATGCTTAATCTGTAAATCCCATCCAGTGTGTTTGTCATCACAGACGTTGAGGTTTTCATTTATAAAACTTTGATTTGTATCTCTTTTATATTTTCCATGTTTCTTTTTAGCTTTTGAGAATATGGGAAACAGTTATAGTAACCATTTTAATGTCTTTTTCTGCTAATCCTAATATCTGTGTCAGTTTGGGATCAATTCCAATTGATCAGTTATTTTCATTGTGAGTCATGTTTTCCTTCTTCTTTTTATGTCTCCCAATATTTGATGAGATGTCAGACATTATAATTTCAACCTTATTGGATGCTGGATATTTTCATATTCCTGTAAACACTCTTTTGCTTTGTTCTACAAAATAGTTATGTCAGAAACAGTTTGCAGGAGGATTGCAAGTGAAAAGCCAGTCTCAGAAACTTAGCAAGACCCTGTCTCAAAATAAAAAAAAATTAACAAAAAAAGGGGACTGGGGATGTAGCTCAGTGGTTAAACACCCCTGGTACCAAAAACAAAATAAAACAACAGAAACAGTTTGATTGTCTTTGGTATTGGCTGTATGATTTTTTTAAAGATGGTTTTTGAGTTTTGTTCATCCTACAGCTAATTAATTATTGAACCAAGATCTTCCTAATTACTCCATCCAGTAGCCTGTGAAATATGTTTTTTCAGTCTGGCTGGTAGGAAGACCACTATTCTTGAACAGTACTGAGCATTGTAACCTGTAGTCCATTTGGGAGATTTTTTTTTTCCCTGATCTTGGTGTTTCCTCACTGATCATTGGTCGACTGGAATAATTTTTGGAGTCTGCTTGGGCAATTTCTCTCCTCTCCATTCATTGCCTTTCAACTATTCCCTTTTGGAAATATGAAAAATCACTGCAGGTTATAATTGATGAATGTATTATTAAGAATGTTTATTGAGCAGTTAACAATTTTTGAATGAGGAAACTGAGCTAATAGAAATAATGGGAAATGGATTATGACCCAAGTCCAAAGACTCTCCTTGTTCTCACTGGGATGTAGTAGACTTTCTTGAATAATGCTTCCTCGTTTTGTATGCCTTAGGACAATCTGCAGATTCCATTTGTTTTTTAATAATTTTAATTATTAAAATTAATAATTTTAATTTAATAAGGTTTTTAATTTAATAATTTTTACCAGTTACAGTTGATTCCCTGGAAAATGGGTCTGACATGCTGCTGACATCTGCTTGGCTGTGGTGAGAACCCATTTGGCTATACCACATCATGGTGGAATGGCATCAGGGCAGAAGCACACAAGAGGGTGAGCTTATATGGAGAGATAGGAAGTCAGAATGGTGAGAGGCTATCTTGCTCTTTTGTAAGAACCACTGTTTCATGTACAAATGTGTAACAACAAATCTCACAAAGTAATAATAATAACCCCTCTTTCAGAAACCAACTGGGGTCCCACGAGAGCTGTGTCCATCTCTTCTGAGTCAGCACCCCAGTGATCTAATTACTTTCACTAGGCTCCATCTCTTAAAGGTTCCACTGGCTACCAACATTGCCGCTAGAGACCAAGCTTCCAGTACATGAACCTTTGGGGGAAGGGCCTCACTAAGTTGCTGAGTCTGGCTTTGGACTCATGATCCTCCTGCCTCAGCCTCCCAAGCCACTGGGATTATCAATGTACTCTTTTTTTAAAAAATTTTTTTTTAATATACTTTTTTTTTAGTTATTGGCGGGCACAACATCTTTGTTTGTATGTGGTGCTGAGGATCGAACCCGGGCCGCACGCATGCCAGGCGAGTGTGCTACCCCTTGAGCCACATCCCCAGCCCCATCAATGTACTCTTTAGAATAATACATTCTTTTTATAAGTCAAACAATGGAAAAATTAAGATATAAAACACATGTTGGTTTCCCCCTTCTTGAAGGAGGATGGGGTGGGCAAGAGAGGGCAGAAGAGAAGGCGGATGTGATCAAGGCATGATACAGGTGTGGAAGGAAATGTCATGATGAGGTCCATTAATTTTTATAATTAATATATGCTAATGATTACAATAGTAAAAAGGATGAAAATAAAATGAGATTCCATGTAGAAAAAAATTTCCCCCTTCTTCCCTTTAACATCTTCACCACTTTCTCACTATTGTTCCCCACCCACCCCCAGTCAACCAATATTAACAGCATGTTCCACAACTCACCATTCTTCTTTTTGCTAATTCAAAAATATTGGCAAATGAAGAGTTTTTTCCTTTATATTTCTTTAAATATTTTTTTTTAGTTGTATATGGACACAGTATCTTTATTTATTTTTATGTGGTGCTAAGGATCGAACCCGGTGCGAGGCCATTGACCTATAGCCCTAGTCCTGCTTTTTTTTTTTTTTTTAACAAAAACATTTCACAGCATCAAACATTACTGTGCCACTTGCTTTTTTACTTGATGGCATTTTATAGACACTCCTCCTGGATGGTACATGTTAGGCTTGATTTAAACATGTATAAGATTTAGCTTGTATTTTAAATAGCTAGGACATATTCTATAATATAATATAAATGAACAAAAATATACTCAATCATTTCTCTGCCTCTGGACATCTAGGTTATTTCTGTTTTTTTTTTTTAATATTTTTTAGTTGTAGTTGGACACAATATCTTTTTTTTTTTAAAGAGAGAGTGAGAGAGGAGAGAGAGAGAGAGAGAGAGAGAGAGAGAGAGAGAATTTTTTTAATATTTATTTTTTAGTTATTGGCGGACACAACATCTTTGTTTGTACGTGGTGCTGAGAATCGAACCCGGGCCGCATGCATGCCAGGCGAGCGCGCTACCACTTGAGCCACATCCCCAGCCCCCAATATCTTTATTTTATTTATTTATCTTTATGTGGTGCTGAGGATCGAACCCAGGGCCTTGCACATGCTAGGCAAGCACTCTACCACTGAGCCACAACCCCAGCCCCTGGGTTGTTTTGGGTTTTTTTGGTTTTTTTTGCCACTATAAATTATGTTCTCATCAACATTCTTGTACATAAATTTTTAGGCACAGATACTTTTGTTCTGACAGTGTAGTCTGACAACAGAGATGCCTAAGCCAAGGGTATAGACATTTTAAATTTTACTAGATTCTCCCAGACTTTCTAAACAGTATAGTATAATGGTATACCTTTACCAACAATACAGAATAATGTTCATTTCCTTACTGTAATGATGAGGTTTGGAACATGCTACCCCAAAATATGGCACCTTGGCACCTGAGAACAGCAGAAGTAGGAAGGTCCCTCTTACCTTTCTCTTGCCCTCTTCTCCCAAACCCAGATCATGAAACCTAGAAAAGATTTTCTGACCTTCTCCTGAAGCATTTGAGAGGTCTGCTCCCCTTAACTAGATGAATTTATCACTGAAGACACATGGTCACAGAGAAGAATCTGAACAGACAGGTCTTGCTACCTTCCCACCAGTTTATAATCATTAGAGCATGATTTTTATGAACCACTCATAAAGCATAGACTCCTTTGGGCCCGTGAATTTTGTATTTATAATTTTGTATTCTTTTTCTTAAAGGATGCATTAACTTTCCATTGATTCATAAGTAACCATACAAACTTAGTGAGTTAATACTAATCTCAGTTTCCACTCATAGATTCAAGACTATCCACTTCTTCATCAGGCATTACATAAAAAAAATACCATTCCTTTGGTTTTCATTTCCTCAGAAAGCCTTCTGTGTCATAAAATTTGGATCAAATAAGTTTGTAGGCTTGTTATCTCTCGTTTCAGGGGCCTCAGACATAGAACTAAAATGGTAAGAAAAAAAAAAACAGCTATTTCCCCTACAGTAACAAGAGATAGGTGTTCTTAATCTTTTAATTTTTGTCAGACATATTGTTGAACTATTTTTAAAATTTGCATTTCTCTGACAACTAGCAGGTTTGACAACTACCAGAATTCTGCCATGCAAAATGAGATAACAAGATAACTTTTCATGTTTGTTGTCGGTTCACATCTCTTTTGTGAATTATCTGACCTGTCATTTGCTCATTTTTCTTGCATACATGCCACACTGAAATTTAAGTGGTCAATGCAAAAATTAGAACTACTTCCTAATCTCTCAACTCCCAGGCTAGGAATTTTTTTCCACTCTGGACTACTATGTGTTTTATTGTACTTATGTTTCCTCTGCTATTATGTAAATATATTTTGTTGAACAAGCTAAACTCACTCTGTTGTGGCCAGAAAAACATTTTTTTCCTGACCATTTTCTCTAAAATTCAATTTACCAAATAGGTCTTTCCTTGCCATTTGATGAAATATTGGCCTGATCACAAAGGGTTTTTGAGTTTTGTTTTTTTTCTCAGTTATTCCAGTCCTGCTTAAGTATTAAAAAGTCCAGTCAGGTCTAGGTGGTCACCTATGTTCTAATCATGATTACCAATCATAGAAGTTGATTTGTCCTTTCTCCCTACTCAAAGGTAGCTCACAGCGGTAGAGTGTACAAACCTTCTTGACCTCTTTCTCATCTCTCCAACATACTTTCTTCCCTATTGGATCAGAGCTCCATCTTTATAACCTCCTCTAACCTTAACTACCTCCCAAAGACTCCTTCTCCAAATACCACACATTGGGGATTAAGGCTTCAACATGTGAGTTTTGGAGAACATAAACACTCCGACCCTAATAGGAGCCATATGACAAGGTACTGTGAGTGACCTATGGGAGCTGAGAGTGGTCCCCAACTAACAACCAGTATGAAAACAGGGATCTCAGTCCTAAAAGCACAGGGAACTAGAATTTGCCAATAACCAGTGAGCTTGAAAGAGGATGCTGAGCCCAAGACATTCAAAACCTTGCATTCAGCCCTGAGTGGAGACCCAATCTCACCCTTCCAGAATTCTGCCATGCAAAAACTGAGATAGCAAATTTACATTAAGTCATTAAGTTTGTGGTAATTACTTATGCATCAATGGAAGAAAGAACACAAAGTTATAAACACAAAATCGATGGGTCTAGAGACACCTATGCAAGTGAGGGGTCCTGAATATTTAGCACCATTCGTTTCAAGGTAAATCCCTCTCTGCCTCCAGGAAGAGAAGATGAGGGGGAAGGACATCAGTTGGAATATGATATAGCTGTTTGGGTGGGTCGTATGTCCAACCCTGATTCTTTTTCTCTGGAAGGCTTTATCCAGTCCTTTGGGGATCCCTGAGCCTTTAACCGCACTTCCCATGGCAAGTGAAGCCTGTCTTCTGGACTAGCTCTTGAACTGCTAGAAGTCTTCCCTCTTCGTTGGGGGTCTAGTGCCCTCCATATGATTCTTTTGAGGACAGGTCATGTCTAAGATCATAGGTCAACTCCCTTCGTCCACGCCTGTGGAGAGCCATCCGTGAACTGCACATGAGGACCATTTCAGCATTGTAGCCACGAGTGGGAAAGTCTGGTATTAGGAACTTCCCACAGTAATCCCACAAGGTAAGATGGCCCAAATACATGTGAACTCCCCCTCAGCTCTGCTAAAAAAGGTCCCACCTAGCACCAGAGATGGGTGACCTGCCGTAGTCACACAGCCTCTCAGAAATGGGTGTAACCTGCCAAGATGCCAATCAACTTGTTCACTGCAAAACATCATGAAGCAAGATTTCCACCCCTGAAACCTTATCCCTGCCTTTGATGTACCCCCTAAATAAACCAAGGGATCCATTTTCTAATTGTCCAGCTCTAGCTCCTGTGTGGACTGAACCTATCAGGTGCTCCATCCTTTAAAACTATAATTCTGACTCTCTCTCTTTTGTTCTTTACTAATTATTTCAGACTTTCAATTCTTTGGAAGCTTATCCCTCTGAGCAGGTTCCTGAGAGTTCCCTGGTGAGGTGCTGACCACCCCGCAATACAGGTCCACATCAACCCTGAGGAAACACCCATATTTGCCCTACAACCAGTAGGGGAGGTTTGTTCTCACCACAACAATTTCTCTCCTTATCCTACAAATTCTATTCAATCTCTCAGTTCTTAATTCCTCAAGTATGTGTTAAACTCCATATCTTAGGATCCCCAAACTTTGGGGCCATTCAGATGTCAAGCTTTCTGAGTGGTTTTCTTGAAGTTTCCTGTTTCTATTAGCTTAGGGAAGGAGGAGAACACCACTCCCTCCCCTATGCACAGGTGGTTACCCAGCAAAAAGGACACTGGTGTGGAACTCCCGCTGTAGTCTGGGTTCTTACACTAATTCACTGAGTGTCCTAGAGAAATGTTCTCGTTATGGGCCTTCCTTCCTTGGTCCAATAACAAGATGCTGGACTGTATTCACTCACTTATTTAATAAAATGTTTATTGAGCTCCTATCTTGTGCCAGGAACTATTGTAGGCATTGGGAATCATCATAGAACAAACCAGATAGTGCTCACACTCTCTGATGCTTCTCAGTTCCCACTCACCCACCAATAATGGGTAGTCACCCCCAGCCTCCTCCATGACCAATTTTCAACCCCAGCAGTGCACAGCCTCCCCTCGTGGGGACATTTGGTGGGACTGGAAGTGAGTTTCCTCTGAGGGCAGCACTGCTGTTTCTCTTACTGCCCATCAACCTGGTTGTCCTGACCAACGACAACGGAAAGGCTTATTTGTAGGGGCCAGGAAGTCCCCATGACCCCTCTCCATCCACCTCGGGGACAGGAAGCCCCAGGAGGAAAAAACAAAAGATGAAACACTGGCTGACTTCCCAGCTTCCAAATGTGCAGCCATACCCTGGTCTGTAGGATTCCTCTGCCCAATGGACAGTGACCCTCCACCCCCAGCAGCTCCTTTCTTGTCATTGGACCCCAGACCTTCAGTTCCTTTCCTGGAGGTCCAGAAGGACTTAGGTGACGTAAAAGAGGTAAAAGAAAAGATCAAGTCTCTGGGAAAGGATGCATGACATCCTTATCCTACACCAAGCCTCTGTGTCTGGGAGGGAGGCAGGATGAATTAACAGAGTGGGGAAAATATTCTCAGGGACTAAGGAAGCAAATGACTCACCTGCTCTGACCTTCATCTACCCATTCCCATGGCCAGAGTGGTTTCAGGAAGGAGGTGGGAATGGAAGAGATTTCCAAGTCTTGATTTTTGTTTCTTGGGTTATTTTGGGACCCTCACTATTATGGTTTTGATCCAGAATGTTCCCAAAGGTTCATGCACTGAAGCATGGTGTTCAGGGGTGGGGCTTTGAGGAATAGATTGGATCATGAGGGATCTGATTTCATCAATGGATTAATCCACTGATGGATTCATTGGGAGGTGATGGAAACCATAGGTAGTAGAATTTAGTTAAAAAGAGTGAGTGGTGGGGGATACTTTTGGGGACTTTATCTTGTCCCCTGCCCTTCCTCTCTCTGCTTCTCAGTAGACATGAAGTGAGAAGCTCTGCCCCACCAAGCCCTCTTTGCCATGATGCTTTGTCTCACCATAGGCCCATAGCAATGGAGTCTATCCACCAAGGACTGTTGTTGAACTTTTTTAAAAAAAAACTTTTTTTTTATAACTTTTTTGGAAGTGGTTGGAAACAATACCTTTATTTTATTTATTTATTTTTATGTGGTGCTGAGGATCGAACCCAGGGCCTCGCATGTGCTAGACAAGCACTCTATCGCTGAGCCACAATTCCAGCCCCATGTTGTTGAACTTTAATGAGTGGGATCGTGTAGTCTGTGTTCTTTTATGTCAGACTTCTTTCAGTCACATTAGATTTGTGAGATTCACCCAAGCTGGCTATGAACTCGCAATCCTTCTGCCTCAGCCCACCCTCCCCACAGCCAGCCGCTGAGATTACAGGCATGTGCCACTATGCTGGCTTGTGTTAACACTTGATGTTGTGTTTTTCATTTAGCGATTTCTTTCTTTTCTTTCAGAACAGTATAATTTTTTAAGACAGAGCCTCTTGTCGTGTTGCCCAGGCTGGCCCCACATTGCTTGGTTTCAAGTGATCCTCTTGCCCTGGCCTCCTGTGTAGCTGGGATTACAGGTTTGCACCACTGCTTCAGGTATAGAGCAATATTTTTTTGTTTTGTGTATGTGCACACACAGGTGCTGAAGATTAAACCCAGGGTCTCATGTATGATAAGCCCACAGTTTACCACTGAGTTACATCCCCAGCTCTCAGAGCAATATGTATAACATTCAGAAATATACATACCACTTCCCTGGATTCCCATAGTCTACAGGTTTAAATCCGGACTCCTTAGCCTGGCAGTAAAGGGTCCTATGATCTAGTAGTCACTACTGACCTATTCAGCTCTACCTCTTGCTTCATCCACTTTCCCCGAAGTTCTATTTGTGTGGGAAGTCCTACTGTTCCCCTTATCGCCACATCCTTTCATACTTCTGTGGGTTTGGTTGTGCTGCCCCTCCTTCTTAGCAAAAGATATATACCTCTCCTTTGCCAGGAAAATTCTTATTTTCTTTTTCTGTCACCCCTTTCCTTGGGCACCCCTGTGCTTCCTTCAATCCCAATCCTAACTCCAAGTGTATTAGTCAACTTTGCATTACTACAAAGAAATACCTGAGGCAACTGACTTCACAAGAGAAGATAACCTCTTTGGTTTAAGATCACACAGGGGCCACTGGTTTGTCCTTCATGAGGGCAGATGGCAATGGCGGGAGTACACGCCAGTTAGGTGAGCAGTTATACCTCAAACTGGAGTGTGGGGAAAAGAGAGATCTTTCTTTGAGGGCAGAATCCTCTTTGAGGGCACACCCCAGTGACCTAAGGGCCTCCTACTAGGCCTATCTCTTTAATGTTCTGCCACCTCCCACTAGCACCACCCTTTAACACATGGACTTAGGGGACATTCAACATACAAACTATACCATCAAGTATGGTGATAGTTTGTCTGCATGTTGATCTGCCCTACTATTACAAATGGTGCTGCTAAAGATATTCTTGTACATGCTTTTAGGTGAATGTACAAGAAAAATGGTTTAGATCCAAACCAGCACAGAAGGCTCAATTGTTCTTTCATTCATAAGTCCCTACCAAACTGTGAGACCTTGAGGAAAGAGACTGTGTTGCTTTGTCTTTGGGTCCCTGGTATCCAGTGCAGGACCTGGCACAAGTTGGCCTCAGTAAATATTTATTGATTAATCATTGAAGTATCCCAGATCCTTCCCAGAATGAGAAGCTATAGAACAAACAGAAGCTGCAGAAGGTGTCCTGAATCCTCATCTTCGTCTCCTGGAACATCATCCACCCTGGAATTCTATTATCTTTAAGATAATAACTCTAAGTTATAAGACTCCCACCCAGGGTAATTTTATGACAGGTAGTCCTTCCTTATGGCCCACTGGGGATAAGGAACTTATTCCTTATATAGAAAGGTTCTTCATTGAGATTCCCCTCTGCCCTAGGAATAGCATTGTTTTGGTTTTTTGGTGGACCATCTATATGCACATTCACACCCAGTGTCTCAAACTCAAATGCTCAGGCACACACATGTTCACATGCACTTGTACATGTCACCAAATTCAGAACCTGCCTTCAGAAGCAGTTTAATTATATGTATAATTATAGTGTCCTAGAGTGTCAACCATACAAGGACCCCCCAGGAAAGCATCTAATCTGGTCCGAATCCTTCATTTGACAGATGAGAAAACTGACATTCAGAGAGAAAAGAGACTTGTGCAGGTCATACAGTTTCCAGGGGACAAAGCTAGGGGTCCCAGCCTGGCCCCCAGACTCTGGATTCAGTAACACCTAAGAGTAGAAGGTCAGTCAGGGAAACTGGGCATATTTGAACAGAAAGAAGCATGATGCTGAGGCCAACCAGGCTTCTTTTTTCCCAGCTACTTTCCCTCTGCACTCAAGCAGAACTTATATGCTTTGCTTATGATGCTGGCTGAGCACAGAATTACCCAGCCTGCATTTAAGTATTTATAGTAACACTATTGCTCAAGACTCAAAAAACAAAACAAAACAAAACAAAACCTGCTTTAAGGAGTCAAGCAGTTTGGATTGAGAGATGTGTCCGATTTTTGTCACTGTGACCAAAGTACCGACAAGAACATCTCAGAGGAGGCAAGATTTATTTGGGCTCATGGTTTCAGAGGATTCAGTTCATGGTCAGCTGGCTACATTGCTCTGGGCCTGAGGCAAGGCATGGTGGAAGGTCATGGCAGAAGAAAGCTGCTCAGCTCATCCCAGCTTCCAGGAGAGAGAGGAAGGGGCTAGAGAGAAGATAAACCCTTGCTGGGTATGCTCCCATGACTAATTCCTCCAACAAGGTCCCACCTCCTAGTAACCCATTCAGCCATTGATGGATTAGTCCACCTTTGAGTTTAGAGCCCTCATGATCCAATCACATCCCAAAAACTCCACCTCTGAAAACATAAGCCTCAGGGGGAACTTTTAGATCCAAACCAGCACAGAAGGCTCAATTGTTCTTTCATTCATAAGCAAAACAAAACACATAGCAAAATATAAACAGGATGAGACATGAGAGACTTAATAATTACCCCATAGAAAAAGAGTATCTATGTAGTAAAATAATAATAATAATAATAATAATAATAATAATAATAAGAAGAAGAAGAAGAAGAAGAATATAATCTTCCAGGGACTGCCCAGAGGAGCAGGCAACCTGAGGTTGAGTCTGGCTTCTGGTTTTCGTTAGGGCAATCTCCCAACATGCCCCTGAAACATAGAGCCATGTAGCTAAAGAGCAGGGGTCGATAGTCTCCATTCTTTTTTTTTTTTTTTAATATTTATTTTTTTTTTAGTTGGACACAATATCTTTATTTTATTTATTTATTTTTATGTGGTGCTGAGGATCGAACCCAGGGCTTCGCACATGCTAGACAAGCACTCTACCACCGAGCCACAGCCTCCATCCGATAGTCTCCATTCTTCATTCCAAAATTTCTCTCCCTATATTTTATCCTTGAGAGATCTGTGTTCAAATATTGACTCTTGTCACTTACTAATGTGATTTGGGGTGTGTAGCATACTTTCCCTAAGCCACAGTATATACTTCTCACTTGTGAAATAAGCATTGATACTCAAACCTTTTATACCCACATCTGAGACTGCTACTTAGAGGACTTGGCCTTATATATTGTGCTGGAATCCCAGCACATGAGACTTTCAATGCGAGAACCAGAAGAGACCCAGGCAAACCGTCATTGTTGGTCATAGTTTTAGTCTGTTTTTCTGTTGATATAACAGAATGCCTGAGCCTGGATAATTTATACAGAAAAGAAGTTTATTTGGCTGGCATCTGCTCAGCTGCTGGAGAGGGCTTCGTGCTATATCATAATGTGGAAAAGATGAAGAGTAATTGGGCACGTACAAAAGAGAAGGCAGGGTAAGGCAAATCTGCTTTCTCTATAAATAATCTAGTCTCTGAGAACAGCATTGATCTCCCTCTTAATGATGTAATAACCTCTTTTATTTCATTTTTTTGTACCAGGGATTGAACTCAGAGGCACTTAACCACTGAGTTGTGTCTTTAATCCTTTTTATATTTTATTTATAGACAAGTTCTCACTAAATTGCTTAGGGCCTCGCTAAGTTGCTGAGACTGGCTTTGAACTCATGATCCTCCTGCCTTAGTCTCTCCACCACGCCTGGCAATAATCACCTCTTAATGACATAATTGTCTCTTAAAGTTCCCACGATCTCTCAACACTTGCAGTAGGGACCAAATTTCAACATGAGTTTGGAGGCAGCAGACTTTAGCTGTCACCTTGGGCTATTAAGAGGACAACATTGATAAAACATTTATCACGGTACTTGACACATAGTAATTGCTTCAAAAATAATTGTTATAATCATTTCTCTTTGCATCAGATGTTTAAAGAACATTTTCTGTCTGCTGTACTTTGAATCAAGCACTGTTAAGGAGGCAAAATACAAACATTTATAGAGCCCACTTACTGTATGTGAAACATTTTCATGTCCATGATCTCATCCCAGTCTTATGAGAGAAACCCCATTTTGATATCCCCATTTTATAGGGTCTGGAGGTCAGACAAATGATTGACTTGTTCTAGGTCACATAGCTAATGGGTTGCTGTGGACCTTGCTCCTCTTACACATGACAGCCACTGCTGCCCACTGTCAGTCGTGGCTCACGTTGATTCTGCATGTGCAGCTACTCTGCCTCACCAGCTTTCAATTCTGCTGCAGGTGGGCCTGACTTGCAGTGCTTGCTGGGCTGGCACATGCCATGCCTTAGTTTCAGAGGACGCTGGAAAAGTGAATCTGGCATTTTCTATTCCTGTAAAGGGAAGCTGGATTTATCTGACTCATAGGGTGGGGAACTCTCCAAACATGAAAAAGAGGTCCCAAAGACCATCAGTCCAAAATAGTTACAGCAGTTTGCTATTGCTTTCCTTCTGCATTTTTTTCTGCATCTCTAAGCCATCTATTTCCAAATTTCAAATTTTATCTTGTGTTATTATACCTTACTAAAATTATCTGAAGTCTTATGAATTACTCCATAAGACTAATCTTAGAGTTTATGCATATACAATATATAAGGCCAAGTCCTCTAAGTAGCAGAGCCGAGATGGGATAATGAATGTAAGGATTTTATTAGTGGAATATATATATTTCCACCTGTACCAACTAGGTCCCACCTCCCAGTGTTTCACTCAGCCATTGATGGATCAATCCACCTTGATGATCCAATCACTCCCCAAAAGCTCCACTTCTGAAAATATGAGCATGGATGTGTGTGTGCGCGCGCGCATGTGTGTGTGTGTGTGTGTGTGTATGTGTGTTTGTGTGTATGAGTTTAACCATAAGTCTGTAGTGCAAATCTGACCTTAAGTAAAGCAGACAGAGAAGGGAGATTGAGTGGAAGTATCCCAAACTGTCATGCACTGTAAGAAAGTTTGGATAATCATGTAGCCAAAATTGGCTGTCAATGGAGTCCATGTACCTACTGTCATATCTCTGGTGCACTAAGTGCTTGGCAGTAGCTCATAGTGGGTGAGGCTCAGCACAAATCAGACAATAAACTTCACAGAGCAGCATGTGAGAGGCTACCCTGCTCCTCTAAGTTGGAGGTGTGCAGGGCCTTTTTTTTTTTTTTTTTGTACTGGGGATTGAACCCAAGGGTACTTAACCTTGGGTTAAGGGTCACTAAATTGCTTAGGACCTTGCTAAATTGCTGAGGCTGGCCTTGAATTTTCAATCATCCTGCCTCAGCCTCCCAAGTTGCCAGGATTATAGGTGTGTGCCACCATGCTCAGCTGAAATTTTTACAGTCCCACAACATGCTCTTCTCTCTGCCTGCAATGCCCTCCTTCCAATGCTCTCTTTGGGCCATCTCCTCGGGATCTCAAATCTTGAATACCTGGTCACGGTGCTCCCACAGCAACCTCCCTCCAGCAGTCTCCTCACTCTATAACCATCTGTTTAGAGGCCTGTCTGCTTCTCTAGGAAGTCCCTCCCAACTGGGGACCGTTTCTGAATGCCCAGTTCTCAGGGCATTAGTTAATAGTGAGGGCATGGATGAGTGAACAGACGGATGGGATAGATGGGTGGACAGGTTGATACCATGTTATCAGGCTCCTGCTCTCATATGTAATTCTGAGCAGGGAAGGTGCACTGAAGTTTTCTATGCCTCATTGCTCATATTCATCTCTGTCCCTCTTCATCTGTACTGCCATCACCCTTGGTCAAGCCTTCTTCAGCCATTTGACATCTGGACTCTGGCAGCAACCTGTTAAATTAACTCCTTTGCCCAGTCTGTCCTCCAGTCTATCCTCTGCACAGCATCAAAAACATGTTTCAGAAACAGAATACCCTTCAATAAGTCTCTATTTTTAAAATATTTTTTTAGTTGTAGATGGATACAATACCTTTATTTTATTTGTTTATGTGGTGCTGGGGATCAAACCCAGTGCCTCATGCATGCTAGGCAAGGGCTCTACCACTGAGCCACAACCCCTGTCCCCAGTAAGTCTCTTGAAAGGAGAAAAATGTTCTTGTGCTTTCTGTCTGATTGAATAGAGGGACATAGGGAAAATGTGGAGAGAATTTTTGCAATTTGGGAGTAACTTTGAAAATGGTGAAAAGCCTGTTTTACTTCAAAGAACATAAATTTACATTTATGCTGGAAGTGTTGGAAAATATTCCCACGAGCCTCACATGGTTGATTACATTTTTAAAAGCTTAAAGGTTAAAGCTAACTAAAGGCAAAAAAGGAAGAAGGAAGGGAGGAAGTAGGGTGAGGAAAAAGAGGAAAGTCTGAATAGTTTTGGTATAAGCTCCAAGGCCCTTCCTGAGCTGACCCCTGGTGACCTCTCCCACCCCTCTTTTGCTGTGCCCCATCTACACCCTGAACTTCCACCAGAGTGTTTCCCAGTTTCCTCCAATACATTTGGCTGGTCCACGCCCCTATTTCCTTCCTTATGCCTAGCAAGGCCCCAACCCTCCTTTTAAGACTTCTATCAAAGTTATTACTTCTGTAGAGACTTTCTAATCCTGTCCCCAAGAAAAACTGATCAGCCTCTCCTTTCCATTACCGTTGTGCTAGTTATACTTTCAGAGTGGGACCCACAACCTCTCCATTTTCTTCCTTCTTAATGGTGAACTTTTGAAAACAGAGTCTGAGTTTTGTTTCTAATTCCATGGGGCTTTGCCATGGGCCTGGCAAGAGTTTGTAGGTACTTAACAAATGCTTACAGTGATTGCAGGCATACACCAATGGAAGAATGTTCAATTAATCTGATTAATCTGAAATATTTGCCTTTTAACAGAGGTTATATATGTGTATATAGCATTTTTGTTTGTTTTTTAGTTGGATTGTTTGCTTTTTTTTGTTTTTTTTTGATTGAAATCTAACATCCAAGTCCCTGTTTTATATTTGGATAATTCTCCACCATGAGTCTTGGAGGGAGACAGATCCTGTCTTCCATGATAGAGGTGGAAAAGGCTAGGTATTTGCTTCCCCAACACTGCTGTTGGTCCTGCTCCCAACATGTAAGATTCAAGCTCAAATATATTCACCTAGAACTTTGAGTAAGAAACTTATGCTAAAAAGGAAGGAGGACTGAGGGTGGAGTTCAGTGGTAGAGAGCTCTAGCATATAGAAGGCCCTAGATCTGATCCCCAGGACCACAAAATAAGTTAAAAAAATAATATATATATATATATATATATATATATATATATATATATATATATATATATATATAAAATTAAGAAGCAAGGAAAGTGGCGTTCATTGTGGCAAATTGTGGGGCAGTGGTAGTAACATCTAGATTTGGGGGCAGCAATGTCAGCAGAGCAAGTGGTAGCCTCAGGGTCCAGTGTTTGGGGCAGGGATAGAGGTAGCAGTGATTTCCTTACTGAATTGGTTTTGTTGTGATTTGGGTTAAGATCATACTTGCCTTGACTTTTGTTTATACCATCTTTAAAAAACACTTTATTTTAAAATAAAATTCACACACCACATAATTTTCTGATTTAGAGGTACAATTCAATAACTTTTTAGTGTAGTCACGGATATGTGAAACTATAAACCATAGTCAATTTTAGAACATTTTGATCATTTCAAAGAAACCCCATCCATGTGCTTTAGCACTTTCAACATCTCCCTGACCCCGTCCCTCCTCAGCTCTGAACAACTGCTAATCTAATTTCTGTCTTTAGGTTTCTCTATTTTGGATTTTCATGGAATGGAATGGAATCATACAATATGTGGTCATTGTGACTGGCTGATTCCATTTTGCATGTTTGAAGGTCTGTCTATATTGTAGCATGTATTAGTACTCCATTCCTGTATGCATCTGAATAATATTACATTGTATATCATATTTTGTTTACAGTTTTGCCTCTTACAAATAATGTTGCTATAAACATTCATGTACTAATTTTTTACAACCATAAAGCCTTTGCCCCTTTTCCCTCGGGCGCCAGTCCTTAGCCCCAGGATAAAAGGGCTCTTATTGTCTAATGCAACATACTTCCTAGTTACTTTTAACTAGTAACTACTTTTCCCCTATACTGTGATATAAACCAATGAGATTCAGAGGGGGAGAGTTATTTCCTTGAGGTTATACAGCTAGTCAATGGTACAGCCAGGATTAGAATCTAGGACTCCTTAAGCAAATTTAATGTTCTTTCCCTATTCTGTGCTTCTGTACATTAGTCTGACAAATGTTTTTAACCTCTGTATTCACAGGATATATGGAAGAAGCAGAGAATATGGAGTCCAGAGATGTGATTTCTACTCCTGGATTTGTCATTCTGTGATCTTGGCCAAGTAATTTGACATCTCCAGGCCTCAGCTATCTCATCCAAAAAGCAGTGGATGGGGACCTCAGAGAAGAAGAGCACAATCTCAAATGCCTCCAGCCTCCAGCAGGTGTTACTGTTTCACTTATTCCATTATATTTTATTCACTCATAATTGGTTCCTTCTTGATTACAATGTAGAACAGAGACAGGTATTTGCATTCCAAAGGACAAATTCTGTTGCAATTTTGGATTCTTTCTTTCTTTTTTTTTTTTTTTTTTTGTACTGGGGATTGAACTCAGGGGTGCTTAACCCACTGAATAACATCCCAGCCCTTTTTTTATGTTTTATTTAGAGACAGGGTCTCATTGAGTTGCTTAGTGCCTCACTAAGTTGCTGAGATTGGCTTTGAACTTGCAATCCTCCTGCCTCAGCCTCCTGAGCCACTGGGATTACAGGCATGTGCCACCATACCCAGCACTTTTTTCCATTTTGTTGCTTTTTCATCTCACATCTTGTGCATATTCTTCTCATGATTCTTCTCAAGCTTTACTTTCATGATGGCATTTTAGGTTATATTCTGGCAACACATATGCACTGTGCTTGCTTCCTTCTCACAAAGAGATGTGTTCTTCTCCAGGCCCTCTTCTTTGGAAACTTATGGTCTTCTCATTCTGGGTCCTATTTTCTTACTTTTATTGAAGGTGTGATCAAGAAATATTTTACTTGTAAGTAAAAGGCTTAAGAAAAATAACAGTACAAGCACCTGGATAATGATAAAAGAACTTGACCTAAGTGTTGGGGAGAACATGGTGAAATAATAAGGACTTTAGCTTACAATGGAGCCTGTGACTTGACAGAAGATGGCAGCCAGATATTTGGATTTTTTTCTTAAAAGCCCAAAATGTGATTTTAATGTGAAATCTTTTTTCTTTCTTTCTTTCTTTTTTAAATCCAGACCATTAATTCAATTACATTTTATCCCACAGAACTTTCTCTACTTGGCCGCTGCGGTGCTGTCTTCATTGTTATTCTTCATGTGAGGAAGGAACACCAGCAGGAGATGGAAAAAGAGAGGTGACTCTGCCATCTGCTGCTCATTAGCGGTATGTACCTGCAGTGTACAGGATTCCTGTGCTCCCCTCATAAAGGGTCAGATGTGGAAGGCGTTGTGGTGGGGCATCTACTCCAGCGTGTGTGTGAGGCACATAGAGGCCTTACATTCCAACACTCAGAAACCATCTAGCCAGCAGCTCATGCTTTGGGGAGCATCATCCATGTGCTAGTGCAGGGGCCAAAGAGTGGCTGGAGAAAGGTGGCAGGAGAGGAGAAAGGACTACAATGGGAAACACCAGAATAGTTTGGAGGCCATTGCAGATCTCAGGACCAAAGGCTGAGGCGGGAAAATGGAGAGAAAAGAGTCAGTGTGAAAAAAGTACAAAAAGAAAATCTGACTGGATAAGGTCAGACACAGGGTGAAGGGGTGTGTCTGTGGGTGCCTGCCAAGGAGTTACGCTTTATGCTACTGATTACTTTTCATAAACTTCAGTTTGATCATTTATTAACTCTAGCCCAAGGAAAACAATACAAAAGAAAACAAAAAGGAAAAAAAATGTTGTAAAATACCCAACATTTCCAGCCTATTTTGGCTTCCTACTGACATCAGGACAGAAGGTAATTGTCACCAGGTAGACACTAAATGTTCATCACTAACCTCAGCCAGCTACGCCTACTAGTCTATCAGGAATCCTACACTGAGTGGGAGTCAAGTAGTTTGAGTATGAGTCCCAAGGGCAGTCATTTCATGGCTGTGTGACCTTGGGAAAAGTCACCAAACACCTCAGAGTTTAGTTTTCTCATCTTTAAGTTTAATAGTCAAAATGATGGGGCAACCATGACAGTGACTCCCTTTGTGCTGAGACAAGCTGCAAATGACCTCTGTCATCCTTTTGAATCCTCACAACCCCACGGAATGGGTACTGCCATTACTCCCATTGTTCAGGTGAGGACATTGAGGCTCTAAAAATGGAGTATCTTGCTCACAGTCACATGACTAGAAAGTGGAAGAGCAATAATCCAACCCCAGACTGTTTAGCTATAAAGCTTTATTGCTGAGTTTTTGTCTTAGTTATCTTTCATTATAAAATGAATTACCCTGAAACGTAGAGGCTTAAAAGAACAATCTTTTTTTTTTTAAGCTCACAATTCCATAATTTAGTAGATTTACATAGCACATAATTCTGGTCTCAGCCAGCTCAGCTGATCTGTGTTGGACTAGCATGTGTCTAACATGGCCTCACTCACATATTTGGTGACTGGCAATTGGCTGGGGCACCTCCGTTCTCCTCCATGTGGCCTTTCATCCTCCAGCAGGCTAGTTAGGCCATCACATGCATGGTGGCCCCAGGATTCCAAGAGTAACAAGAGAGGGCAAGCCTCCATGCTCAAGAATGTTTCTAGTCACAGCAGATCACAAAGCCAAAACAGTGTGGAAGGACACTTCCAGAAAGTTTAGGTATGAAGACAGGGAATAACTTTTGCCCATTTTTATAGTCTGCCATGGTTGCTATGTTATAATACCTGACTATCTCACAAAAGTTTATCAAATGAGATAAAGGACTTGAATAAGATTTGTAAATTTCTGTGAAGTATCACCCAGAAGAGAGGTGTTGTTTAATTATTAGCATTTATATTCCACTAATACCTCAAACTCAATATGTCTGATTATTCTCCCCATTTTATAGATGAGGAAACTGAGGTCCAGATAAGTCAGATGCCTTGCCAATCTGAACAAAATGGTCTCTGCAGTGCTTGTTAGCACCTGGATTCTTTATTGCCTTGTTCTCTAACCAGTGTTCCTGAGTGGGTCTTGTTTTCCCAACTTAACCAAAAGTTCTAGAGAACTTAGAATTCGTGTGTGTGTGTGTGTGTGTGTGTGTGTGTGTGTGTGTTTGCACTTTCTTCCAGGCTTCTAAATGGTCACCTTCTCCTTGTATATTCACATGGCCTTCTTTCTACATGTGTTAATGTCCTAATCTCCTCTTCTTATAAAGACACAGATCATATTAGATTAAGGTCATCCTAATGATCTCATTTTAACTTACGTACCTCTTTAAAAACTATCTCCAAATACAGTCACATTCTGAGTTGCTAGAGGTTAGGACTTCAACATATGAATCTAGGGATGGGGGAGTAGCCATTCAATTTATAACAAAAGCCATAACACAAAAGACTATATATTGTATGGTTCCATTTTATGAAATTTCTAGAATAGACAAACCTATGGAGACAGAAAGGAAAGCAGTGGTTGCCTGAGGCTGGGGAGTGAAAGCAGGTATTAACTGCATGAGTAGGAAATAAGACCACAGTGGAATTCTTGGGGTGTGTGTGGTGGTGGTGCAGTGATCCAAGTGTTCTAAAATTTTAATTTTGATGATGGTTGCACAACTCTGTAAATTTACTGGAACTCATCCAACTATATACTTAAAATGGGTGGATTTCATGATATATATATTGTTCCCCAATTCAAATAAAGTAGTGGAAGCCCTGAAAAGACTGTCACCTGTGGCAGGTGGTCAAGATCCGTTTGGTGTTAAAACCATCTTTCTGGAGGTGAAGGACAGGCTGAAGGAGAGGGAACTGCAGGCAGGGAGAGCTGTGGGGAGGCTGAGATGGCAGCCTTGTGCTACAGGATGAGCAATCAGGGTGGGAACAAACCTAGAGCCTATTCTTAAGAGAGGTAATCTGGAGGGAACATGGCTCCTTGAGACTGCCACAGAGGCGGCCAGCTTCCTGGAGGAGGAAAGGCCTTGTGAAAGTGCCCAGCAGATGGATAGTGCCTTTGTCTGGCTTAGCAGAGTACTGAGAGGCAGAGATTGTTGACTGGGGCTATGGATGTATTTCTGGGTATGAGTCAGCTCTGAGAACAAGGGCGGGTGGCAGGTAGTCAGAAGCCCAACCCTTTAGGGTGGGAAATGAGAGGTATTTCTCACTGACCTGCAATCCCACAGTCCCCAGCCCCATCTGGTCACAGTCTAGAGGCTCACTTGTGACCCAGCCATGACAATGCTGATTAACATGCATTTACTGTTCCTCTCTGTGCCAGTTCCCATCTGCACCAGAGATAAATGTGATTCAGACAGGCCTAGCTTTGAGGAGCTCACAGAAAATTCAGGGAGAGAGATGTGTAAGATGTGGACACCTCAATAACTTTATTATTCATTTATTTATTTTCTTCTTTCTTTTTTAAGAGATTATGAGAATCTATGATAAACTAACCTGCAGGGACATAACCAGAGCTTATGACCACCTGGTATTTGAGTAGAGATGGAAGGAATGGGGTTGCATGAAACAAGGGAGGTTTACAAGTGACACCCTTGGCCCCCTGCAACAAGGGAAAAGAAACAGATACCATAGGCAGATATGCAGCACTGGGATGCTGATTGAAGGAAAGAAATTTCAGAGAGGAGAGACCTTGGATGGGAATTTTAAGGCGTGAACTATGGTAAACTGTGCAGTGTCCCCCCCACCTCCAGTCCTCACATCCTTAGTAACCTACCCAAGTCTCAAATGTTTGATATGATTGGATCTGTGAAAATCAGAAGCTATAACACAATGAGGCCAATGCCAGAGAGGGACAGACAGCAGCATGGTCTGGGCTAGGTACATACCCATCAGGAGGCTGTAAGAGGAAGGCCAAAAGAGAAAGAGGGCGATGTTTCAACCTGTAGGAAAAGTGGGAAGTGAAGGCGCCTGGCTGTGAAAGAAAACACATGCTGTTGTCTGGGGCTGGCATCGCTGCAGTCTGACTCTGCTGAAGTGGGAGGTGAGAGAGGACAGATCAGAAGTGCCTCGAGCAAGTCCTTTTCTTTTCTTTTTGGAGCTGAGGATTGCTTAACCACTAAGCCTCATCCCCAGCCCTTTTTTATATTTTATTTTGAGACAGGGTCTTGCCAAGTTGCTCAGGACCTCCCTGAATTGCTGAGGCTGAGTTTGAACCCTCAATCTTCCTGCCTCAGGCTCTGGAGCCCCTGGGATTACAGGCGTGCGCCACCGTGCCTGGCTATATAGCATACTCTTCTTCTCTGCTAAAAATTGGGACTTTATTCTGAAATCCACTGGGAACCACGGAGGGATTTTAAGCAGGGAATAACACCATCATTAACCACATGTCACTTTTTCCATATTAATTGACTCTAGTACTTCAACATTTTCGGAACTGAAGAACTCTGCTTTGTCCAGCGTTTGGTCCAAGACTCTTTCACTGCAGCCCAAAGACTCACATCTTTGGGATTTAAAAACATTATTCTGGAACAAATTTTAAAGTGGGCTAGGGTGCAAGGCCATAGGCCCTTCCGCCTGGCACCGGGTTCTTTTGCTGGCCACCCACCAGCCCCGGAGCATCAGCTTCCAGGATATCCCAGCGCTTAGCAAGACCAACTAGAGGGCACCACCAGCACCTACTCTAGAGTAGTCCAGCCAAGAGTGTGATAGAATGGTGCACCATGACCATGAAAGAAAGCTGGGCCTTCCTGTCCCCAAGCCATCCAAGACATGAGAAAAATGCTTTCTGAAAGCAGTTCATTTTTGAAGAGTGTGATTCTTGGAAGCATTTTATGGGCTTTGATCACTATGCTAGGCTATGTTAGAATTGGTCCTGGAAATACAGTGCACCACCATGAGCATCATTATGTACCAGCTCGTAACAAAGAAAATCTCTTGAAAGTTTCAGAGCTCACTAAGAGCTTGCAGGTATATTGTATCATCCTTGTAAAACCCAAAGATGTGAGTCTTTGGGCTGCAGTGAAGGATTCTTGAACCAAACACCGTGACAAAGCAGAATTCTTCAGTTTTGAAAATGTTGAAATATTTGAGTCAATTAATATGGAAACAAGTGACATGTGGATGATTAGTGATGAGAAAAGCTTACAAATACACCTTTGATAAGTATGGCGACCAATACAACTGGTTCCTCCTTGCGCGCCCTACTACATTTGTATAGTTGAAAATCTAAAGTATTTTTTGTTAAAAAAGGATCCATCACAACCTTTCTATATAGGTCACACTATAAAACATGAAGACCTTGAATATGTGAGTGTGGAAGGAGGAATTGTTTTAAGCGTAGAATCAATGGAAAGACTTAATAGTCTTCTCAGTGTCCCTAAAAAAAGTGTCCTAAACAGGGAGGAATGATTTGGAAGATATCTGAAGATAAGCAGCTAGCAGTCTGCTTGAAATATGCTGGAGTATTTGCAGAAAATGCAGAAGATACAGATGGAAAAGATGTATTTAATACCAAATCTATTGGGCTTTTTATTAAAGAAGCAATGACTAATCACTCCAACCAGGTGGTAGAAGGATGTTGTTCAGATATGGCTGTTACTCTTCATGGACTGACTCCTAATCAGTTGCATATAATGATATATGAGGTATACCATCTTAAGGCATTTGGACATCTTTTCAATGTTGTGATTTTCTTGCCTCCAAAGGATTCTGACAATGACTGAATGGAACAAGAGCATGTGTTAGATCACCATATAAGACATTGTCATTGTTTGTAATACAATATAATCACACATTAAAGTTTACTAGTACATTTTTAAATAGTGTGGAATTTTCCCCTTAAAACACATATGAAAAATTCAAGTGTGTTAAAAAGAAATGTTTTAAAAATAATTTTGCAAATAAAGGATATAATTATAAATATATTTTTAAGTGGGCTAGGGCAAGACGGGGCAGATTGGAATAGAGATGAGCCTAGAGAATATGAGGAGTAGCATGAATTTCCCCTTTCAGCAGAAAAACAAAAGAAAAAAGCAGACTGATAATAAGGAGGCTCTGAAATAGGGCAGGTGCAGGGAGATCTGAAATATGGAGGCATCTCCCTGGGGGAATGAGAAAGGGAACTAGAGGAGAGAGAGTTTGGGAAAGTCCTCCATCTGAGGACTTACTCCAGAGCCTTGGAAGAAAATATTGAAAGGTAAGACACTTCAGTGAGTCAGCCCAAAGTGTATGGAGAGCTTCCAAAAGTTCCATGTGTCAAAAATGTATGTATAGGAGTGTTTGAAGCCTCCCTCCGGGTTCTCTAGCAGCCGTGTAGCTCTCTTGCAGCTCTCAAAACAGGTTAGTATCTGGCTTGGTCCTAAGTTTTTTCCCTAAAAGGTCACTTCTCTCACCTCATTTCTGATCACTGGGCCTTTGAAGGAAGCTGAATTTCCCCCAGTTAGCTTATCAATAATGCTCACCCTGATAACAGATCACATAATATAACAATTTCAGTGGTGGAAGGAAAAGTAGACAACACCTTCTACAAACAGTATTTTGTAGCTCAACAAAAGGGATTATAGAGCCGAACAGTATTTAATTCAATTTCATCCATCTATTCATTCAGTTATCAGTTCAACAAATATTTGCTAAGGGCCTACCCCATGCTAGCTTTGGCCAAGGGGTCGGGGGCTGTGCTAAGAATCCAGAGATGAAAAGACCTTTGAAGAAGTCCCATTCTGTGGGAACTGAGACTCTACTACCTACTGTCCTACAGATTCAGGCCTTCAGTTCCTGCAGTCAGTGTCCTTCTCTAGAGAGAGGTGCCTCTAGAATGTCTGTCACACCCATTTCTAAGACACATTTCCTGCTGTTGCAGGGGCAGATTTATAAGCCTCATGACCATCCTCAGCCCCACCCACTTCTCCATTCCGCAAGGTTAACTAATCAGAGTTGTTGCCACCTTGTCTTCAGTTCTTGATGTTGAGAGCCACAGCCGAAGGGGCCCCAGCAAACTTTCAGACTGCCAGCTGATGAGCTGAAGGGGCCCCAGCAAACTTTCAGACTGCCAGCTGATGATTGGCTCACAGCGGCCCCAGCAACATCTAGCTGATTGGCTCCTCTGCGGTGATGCTCATTGGGCTGTTTCCCTGCCCTTTCAGACCATGGAGCTGCTCATTGGGGGACTTTTTTGGCTCCGCCCATGCGACCCAGCCAATCGGCCTCAAGAGCAGGAGGATTGTGGGAGGAAGAGGTTGTTGGGGTGTGTGGCTTGTGGGAAGCTGATGGTGGCAGTTGGGCTCTGAGGGTTTTTTCCTGAGGAGCTGTTTTGTTTATCGTGTGTGGTTCTAAAAATAAAGTTAGTTTCTTTTGACAAGTGGCTCCTGAATTGTGCCCAGCCAGACTGCGGCATTTGGTTCTGTCGCAGATGTAAGAATAACCAAACTGGAGTTCTGGATATCACATCTTCTTTTTGGTCTGTAGAAATCGCTTTAGTTAATCTGTCTGGAATCCAAATCAGCTGCTGTTCTCCCTGTGGAAACACATAAACAGACCCCCGATTCCAGACAATCACTGGGTCAGGACCTTAGTTAATCTCTCTGGAATCCAAATCGGCTGCTGTTCTCCCTGTGGAAACACACAAACAGACCCCCGACTCCAGACAATTACTGGGTCAGGACCTTTCCATTGTCCTGTTAGAATATCCTTCCAAAGTACCTTGGGCTCATATACATTTTTTGGACACATATGCCTTTCCGCAGCACTAAGCCCTGATGAATCCAAATTTAAAAAGTTTAGAGTAAAAAGGGTTATTTTAAGTTTATCTTTGGGGAATATATACCCCTTCCCAATTCCTTCTTTTTGCTTTAATAAGTACATTTTAATAGTTTGATGAGCTCTTTCAACTATGCCTTGTCCCTGTGGATTGTATGGGATTCCTGTTATATGAGTAATGCCAAATGATGAGCAAAATTGTTTAAAAGAGGTAGAAGTATAACCAGGGGCATTATCTGTTTTTAACTGTTTTGGAACGCCCACAGTGGCAAAATTTTGTAAGCAATGAGCTATAACATCTTTAGTTTTTTCTCCGGCATGAAGGGAGCCCATCAAAAATCCAGAAGTATCAACTGTAACATGCAAATATTTTAATTTTCCAAATTCTGGCAAGTGTGTGACGTCCATCTGCCAAATATGGTTAGGTATCAATCCTTTAGGATTGACTCCAAGATTAACTTGTGGTAAAAAGGTCACACAATTTTGACATTGTTTTATTATTTGTCTAGCTTGTTCCTTAGTTATTTTAAAACGCTTTTGTAAAGTATTAGCATTGACATGGAACTTTTTATGAAAATTTATAGCTTCTGCTAGTGTAGAGAAAATATGTATGTCATGTGTAGTTTTATCTGCTAAATCATTGCCCAAACTAAGGGCTCCAGGCAATCCTGTATGTGCCCTGATATGTCCTATAAAGAATGGATCTTTTCTGTCCCAGATTAGACTTTGTATAGTGGAAAGCAAAAAGAAAATAGTAGAGGAAGGAGAAATCCTACCAGCATCTTCAAGGGATACTATAGCATTAACTATATACTGACTATCGGAAAATAAATTAAATACAGAATTTTTAAACATCACAAAAGCCTGTAATACTGCCTTAAGCTCTACCTTTTGAGCTGATTGTTTGGGTACTAAAAATGTAAAAGTTTGATCAGGTGTAACTATTGCTGCTGTACCATTATTTGATCCATCAGTGAATATATTTGGAGCATTCCCAATAGGTGTTTTTCTTGTCATTTTTGGAAAAATTACAGGATGCGATGACCAAAAAGACAATAAAGGATTAGATGGTAAGTGGTTATCAAATGAAACATTAGATTTGCACATGATTATTGCCCAAGTATTTAACTCATTAGCTAACTCATCAATTTGATTCATAGTATATGGAGTAATAATTTTATTGGGAGAAATTCCAAACACTCCCTTTGCTGCTTTTATTCCTTTGAGTATTAATTGTCCTACAGCCTCAGGATACCTAGTAAGAATAGTGTTAGGAGAATAAGATAAATGTATCCATAATAATGGGCCTTCTTGCCAAAATACTCCTGTAGGAATATTTTTTGTTGGTAGTACAATAAATAATAAAGGCAAACTTATATGAATTCTATCCAAATGCATATTTTCCATATATGTTTCAATGATTTTTAATGCCTTTCTTGCTTCAGGCGTTAACATTCGGGGTGAATTTGGATCTGATGGACCTTTTAGGATATCAAATAAAGGTCCCAACTCTCCTGTTGGTATACCTAGATAAGGCCTTATCCAATTTATGTCTCCTAATAACTTTTGAAAGTCATTAAGTGATTTGAGTTGATCTACTCGTATTTGAGTTTTTGGTGGACGGACCATGGTTGAGGATAATAGAACTCCTAAATAATTAATTGGAAAACTTAATTGTACTTTATCTATTGCTATCTCTAGATTATAATTTTTTAATAAGTTTGTAAGTGTGGCATAACAGTCTAGCAATGTGTGTGGATGATGTATTATTAGCTTTGTGTGCTAATAATACATCATCCATATAGTGAAATATTTGTAGTTCAGGATTTTGATTTCTAAGTGGCTGGATTGCTTTGTTAACGTAAATTTGACACATAGTTGGGCTGTTAGCCATCCCTTGAGGGAGTACTTTCCATTCATATCTCTGATCAGGACCTTCATGATTCAGTGCAGGGATAGTAAATGCAAAACGTGGACTATCCTCAGGATGAATTGGAATTGAAAAAAAAAACAATCTTTAATATCTATAACTAAAATATACCAAGTTTTTGGCAAAGCAGACAATTGAGGAATCTCCGATTGAGCAGGTCCCATAATAACCATCTCATTATTAATGGCTCTTAAATCTTGCAATAATCTCCATTTACCAGATTTCTTTTTGATGACAAAAATGGGAGTATTATGGGGAGATACAGAAGTTGTATATGTCCTTCTGCTAATTGTTGTTTGACCAGATCATGGGCTGCTAGTATCTTTTCTTTAGTCAGGGGCCACTGAGGAACCCATACTGGTCTTTCTGATTTCCAAGTAATTTTTATTGTCTCAGTGGCCCTTTCTGAAAATCCAACCCATGTCTGTCTGTTCCTTGATCTATTTGTATTGGTGCTGCTATACCTTGTTCTTGTTTTCCTAATCTTTTTCCTTTCCTAAAACCTTGTCTAGTCATAATAGTGGGTGCATTTTGGTTGATGTTATTTGTTAATGTCAAACCTAATTGATCTAGGACATCTCGTCCCCATAAATTTATAGGAAGATGATCCAATACATATGGCTGTATAGTTCCTTCACATCCTTCAGGATCCTTCCAATCTAATACCATTGCACTTCTATGGGGATTAGTCGCCACTCCTAGGCCTCGAAGCGTTTGAGTGGCTTATTGTAATGGCCAATGTTTTGGCCATTCTTGATGAGAGATGATGCTAAGGTCTGCACCTGTATCCAGTAGCCCATTAAATTCATGTCCTTGAATATTTAGTTTTAGCATGGGGCGAGAATCTAAATTTAAAGACAGCATAGCCCAATCTACACCTGTGGAGCCTAATCCCTTGGAACCTCTTTCTATAGCACGACTGGAAAATTTATCATGTAGGCTTGGTATTATTAGTAACTGTGCTATTCTATCTCCTGGTGAAATTACTGATATACCATTTGGAGAACTGGCTATAATTTTTATTTCACCTTCATAATCGGGATCAATTACCCCAGGACTTATCATAAGTCCTTTTAGAGTAGAAGAGCTGCGTCCCAATAATAAGCCTACTGTTCCTTTGGGAAGAGGTCCTTTCACCCCTGTGGGAATGATTTGAACTCCCATCTCTGGAGTTAGTACTGATCTGGCGGAGGCGCAGATGTCCAACCCTGTGCTCCCTCTGGTTTGTCTGATGAGGGATCTGATGGACAATGTGTCCTGGGCACTACCCTGATGGGGTTGCTGGGTTCCTCCAGTGCTCCGTATATTTGTGGTTTTGGGCCCCGGAGCATTGGGCCCCCCTGTCCATTTTTTGGCAATGGAGCCCAATGCCTTTCTCCACGATATCGTGGATAAACACTTGGTCCTTGTTCGTTTTTTGATAATGGAGTACCCTCTATGGTAGTTTGAGAACGGCATTCATTAGCCCAATGTCTCCCTCTACGGCATCGTGGGCAAATACCCGGTATTCTACTCCTTTGATACCTAGTTTTGTTAAACCCTCCTCCTATGGGGCAATTCCTTTTAAAATGTCCTGTTTGTTCACAATTGTAGCATGTTCTTGGCCTGGAATCTAAAGCCTGTTTTACTGCAGCTGCCACAATTTGCCCTTGTTCATTAATGTCTCTGGCATCTAAAGCCTGTTTTACTGCAGCTCCCACAATTTTCCCTTGTTCATTAATGTCTCTGGCATCTAAAGCCTGTTTTACTGCAGCTGCCATGACTTGCTCTTGTTCATTAATGTCTCTACATAATTTAATATATGTGTTTAAATCTTCATGTTTCCATGGTCTAATGATATCTCTGCACCAACGATTCGCTTGGTCATAAGCCAGTTGTTTTATTAATGGCATTGCTTGTTCTGTATTCCCAAAAACTCTGGTAGCTGTTTGAATAAGCCTATCTACAAATTCAGCATAAGATTCATTAGTTCCTTGTATTATCTTAGATAATTGACCTTGTAAACCTCCATGTCCTTGTAAAGTCTTCCATGCCTTAACTGCATCTACAGCAATTTGTAAATATACACCAGGATCATATGCAATTTGTTGCTGCTGATCCTCATAAGGTCCCTTTCCTAACAACATATCTAGATTTCTCTGAGGATAACCAGCTGCTGCATTTCACCTAGCCGTCTCCTTGCAAAATTCCTCATTGGCAACCTTCCATAACAGGTATTGTCCTCCATTTAGCACAGCTTTACACATATTAGCCCAATCTGCTGGCGTCATGTTCAAGTTGGTAATGGATTCGACCAAGCTTACAGTGAAGGGTGCTTGAGGACCATAGGTTGTTACAGCCTCTTTTAGCTGCTTCACTGTTTTGAAATTTAAAGTATGGTAAATTCGCTGCCCTCCTACCTCAAATACAGGGCATGTTAATACTTGAGATCCTGTCTCAGGATCTGAATTATCCACTGCGGGGGTTGGGGGCCTCTCAACATATGGAAGTGGCCTTGTCAGTTGGACACTTACGTCCTCTGGTGATAGAAAGGTGTTAGTAGCAGTCTCCTGTAGAGGTGGTGTTGTTGGTTGGACACTTAAGCCCTCTGGTGATAGAAAGGTTTTAGTAGCAGTCTCCTTTTGTAACTTTCCCCCTGATGGCTTTTTCTGCTCTAAACTTTCTTTCTCTGTCTGATTAGCTCGAAAGACCTTCTCTTTTACTTGAATCTTTTCCTCTTTCTGACTAACTTGAGAGACCTCCTCTTTTACTTGAATCAATATGTCTTCTCCTTCCTCTACCTTTGTCTGAATTGAAGGCTTTGGACTAAGAAAACCAGATACCAATGCCCACAATGCCAATGTGCCAGCTGGCAGAGTTCCTGGGCTGTTCTTTTCTATTCTTTTTAAATCTTCACCATGATGGTTCCATTGTGATATATTTAACAACTCCTCCTTAAAAAGCCATGGGCTACATTTTTGCATTGTATCAACGTATGCCCTGACTGTTCTTGATTTTACTGAGATGCCTTCTTCCTCTAACAATTTACTTAACACTCTTTCAGTTTGTTTTTTACTAGTTTCTGATCCCGTATTTCTACTATAATACAACCCAACAGGATAACACCAAACAAAACCGAGACAGAATGAAATAAAAATGGAACAACAAAAATTCATTATAGCCTTTCTATCCTCCTTACATGTGCATCCATCCTTTCTCCCTATCTGTTCCTCAGACGTAAATAGTTTTTCCTCAGAAGTGAGCGGTTTTTCTTCCGTCTCACTCATCTCCAGGGACAGGCAACTTAAAACAAAAATGAAGCAAAACAAAAGAGGAATCTTAAAATGGCTCCCCATCCTCTCACCCTGCCCTCAGGGGCGAGCGGTTTACTTACCCTCAGTCGCTCCCCGTACGGGCCACCAAATGCCGCAGTCTGGCTGGGCACAATTCAGGAGCCACTTGTCAAAAGAAACTAACTTTATTTTTAGAACCACACACGATAAACAAAACAGCTCCTCAGGAAAAAACCCTCAGAGCCCAACTGCCACCATCGGCTTCCCACAAGCCACACACCCCAACAACCTCTTCCTCCCACAATCCTCCTGCTCTTGAGGCCGATTGGCTGGGTCGCATGGGCGGAGCCAAAAAAGTCCCCCAATGAGCAGCTCCATGGTCTGAAAGGGCAGGGAAACAGCCCAATGAGCATCACCGCAGAGGAGCCAATCAGCTAGATGTTGCTGGGGCCGCTGTGAGCCAATCATCAGCTGGCAGTCTGAAAGTTTGCTGGGGCCCCTTCAGCTCATCAGCTGGCAGTCTGAAAGTTTGCTGGGGCCCCTTCGGCTGTGGCTCTCAACACTTACTCCTCATTCTTGAACTTGCTGAACTCTGGCTATTGTGTCTCTCACTCCTCTGGCCAATGTCACTAAAGGTCTCCTAATTACCAAGTCCAATACATTTATATTTTTATCCAAAGCCATTTGGAATAGGCATTTGACATAGTTGATGATTCCTTCAAACTCACTTCTCCATTTCTTTCCACACTGAAACCTCCTGGGGATCTTCCTCTCTTTCAGTTCCCTTTTTAGGCATTTCCTCCTTTGCATGTCCCTTAACTACTGTTATTTAGCATTCTGCCTTCAGCTCTGTCCCTGGGTAATCTAACCCACCCCTTCCAGTAGCCTCAGTTGCCATTTATAACTCATGGATCCCCAATCTAAGCCTGCATTTAAGCACAGATATATGCCACAGCCTATTGAAGAACTCCAGTAGGTGCTCCCTGCCCATTTCCTCTCTAATAACATGATTTTTAAAACTGTTCACTTATCTGTCTTGAGACAGGGCCATATGTCTCTTTTATTCTTTGGTACCTTATATATAGTGAGTTCATAAAAGGAACTCAGTGAACAATTGAAGAATTAATAAATGAGTACCTATCCAAGAGAAAGCTGTTCCCTGGCTTCCGTCTACTGAAAAACATTTTGATAATGTGAGATTAAAAAAAAAAACTGAACAAATCAGGTTTAGTAATTATAAAACAGAATTGGTAAGAAAACTGTAGTTAGGGATAAGGCAATGGCCAGAGGTAGTGATAGAGATGAACCATGTCATGGCAATCTACGGTTATGTTTAAAACTATGAGGGGGTCCGGACTATAGATCAGTGGTACACTGTGTGCTTCCCATGTGCTAAGCCCTGGGTTCAATTCCTAGCATCTATCAATCAATCAATCAATTAATAAAAGTAAATATAAAAATTTTAAAAATAAGTAGAAACCATGGATCAAAGAAAAAACAGAAGACATATGAAAAGAAGTAGTGATGTCAAGAGAGAGACAAGGAGGCAGAGTGAGCAGCTCACTCCACTGAGATTGTGTCTGGAATGGCTTTTGCCCTTTACTGGATTCTAAAGCTGAACCCAGATGACATTTCCTCAGGAAGTCTTCCCAACCAGCAACATTTTGGGGTCAGAGAGCAATGGTTTCTGGGAAAACCATCATGTATTTCTTCCTAGCCCTGAACAACAACCCCTTCATGTTTTAAGAATCCAGAAATGATGTGCCTACAATAAAACATCTCAGGCAGTTTCCAATTATCTTCACTTTTACCATCACTATTCCAAAGCACCCTGCAAACCCCCAAGCAAAGGGATAAACGAAAAAATATATACAAAAGACATGCCAGATATGGTATGGGTCCTCCTGATTTTTTTTTTTTCCTGAATGTCTGAGAAGGTGAAGGTGGAACTGTGAACTTTTGGTAATTGAACTGAGGAATAAAGAGGCTGGTTGTGTGGAATAGGGGAACAGTATCTAAGCATGTCCTCTTGGCTCACTCTCTTAGTTTTGTTAACTGAGGGAGTTTACACTGATTTTACAGAACTGATAAACTGTTTTAGAACAGGCACCTGGAGGCTTATCTCAGTGTCCCTTGGGTTCCTGCCTCCTCAGCTGCCAGGAGGGGCAGCTGTACATTCCACAATACAGAAAGTCTATTCACATGTTCTCATAAATCAACTTTTTTTTGGGGGGGGGGTGCTGGGGATGGAACCCAGAACCCCATGAATGCTAGGCAAGTGCTCTAACACTGTGTTAAATTCTGGGCCCCAAAACTGTTAGCAACAAAAGGACCAGGCTGGATGCAAATTCTGGGCCCCAAAACTGTTAGCAACAAAAGGACCAGGCTGGATGCAACTGCATGGATCAGCTCAGCACAGCTTTTATTCAGGAACAGAGTGATACCTCTGATGGACCCACTTTCCTGGTGGAAAATGAGCCATTGGCCAAAGAGGGAGTGTAGGCTTAACTAGGTTACACTGAGAGGGTGACTCGATCAATGAATATGTCAGTTTGGACTATCTTTACTAGGCCAGATGGAGGGTGTGGGGCCAGTGGTCAATATGTGGGAAAGAATTTATGTAGGACAGAATCAATGCTTTGGCCTCTTCCCATAAACTGTCATTTCAGACTTAATGGGCATCTCCTCCTCAGGGCCTGTCCTATCACTGGGAAAGAATGTATTGGGAAAGGATCAGTGTATTGCCTTCTCCCTCATTCCTTCTCCCTGGGCCATATTATTTTGGGGTTTGTCATTTTCCGTATCCAACAAAAACAACTTTTTAGGGGCCGGGGTTGTGGCTCAGGGGTAGAGAGCTTGCCCACCATGCATGATGATAGACCCAACCTGATCTTTTATTAAAATTGGGAGCCATCTTGCCACAAAGCTATGAAAAGATAATTTCGGCTTTACTATAAATTACTGCAAATTCTGAACCTGCTTGGAATGCCTGCCCATGTCTTGAACTCACCCATGCCTGGCTCTCTGACCAGATAGCAGCCCTCTCTGAAACTTAGTGACACCTCATAAATATTGGCCTTCCCTGGCCAGACAATGACCCTCTCTGAGGCTCTAATGGTCCTCATAAATTCTGATGTTGGGGCCAGCAAAAAATGTAAACTACCATTAGTGTGATGCTTGTCAGAGTTCTGTTATCTGTAACCCCCCTTTGTGTAACTTTCTGGGCTATAAAGCTGGGCTGTAGGAAAGGTGGGGTTGCTGTCTTGTTCCCGCCGTTTTGGGAGGGAGAAGCAGCCTGGCCGGTCGAAATAATAAGCTTGCTTTAATTTGATTTTAATTGGAGTCAGTGGTCTTTTCTTGCGTCCTGGTCTAACAATGAGGCACTGGGTTCCATCCTCAGCACCGCATAATAAATAAATAAATAAATAGATAGATAGATAGATAGATAGATAGATAGAGATATTGTGTCCATGTTTTTAAAAAATCTTAAAAAAACACAACTCTTTAAAATAGAGGAAATATAGGCTTATTGGGTTTTAAAAGACACAATAAAGGGTTGGGGTTGTGGCTCAGAGGTAGAGGGCTTGCCTACCATGCATGAGGCACAGGATTCGATCCTTAGCACCACATAAAAATAAAATAAAGATATTGTGCCCACCTATAACTAAAAAATAATTTTAAAAAAGATACAATAAAGGCAGCACTAGGAGTTCATTTCACATATATTTTTCCATAGTGAAAGAATATAGAATCTAGACCTAGATAGCCAAGTCTGAAGTTTTCTCCTTATGTCCTCTCATCTTCAGGCTGGTATAGTTGCCTCCTCTGGATTCCCATGGCACCCTATTCCCTTATACAACATGCTGTTTACACCCCCCAGGCTGTGTGTCCCTATTAGTCATCACATAGAGTTTGGCATACAGGAGACCTTTAGTCATGTTTGTTGAAGGAAGGAATGATCCACTTTATCCCTTAATATCAATAATCCCTGGGCCCCTGAGAAATGATGATTGAACAGTTATGGTACCCCTGAGTCATACTTCTTAATCTTGTACTTCGTGATTTTGACCTTCTGTTTGGCTTGGAATGCTATCCCTGGGAGACCTGTGCTAGCCTTGAAACCCAGTAAGCTGGTGGAGTTTCAGAGTTGCTTCTGCAGGCCTTCTTTCCTAAGAAGCTGGCCCTCTGAGTCCAGGGATCTCCATTTGTGAGGGAGACGTAGAAGGGTTTAGGCAGCCAGGATAAGATGGAGATTGAGGAGGTCAGAAGCAGGGCTAGAACAAAGGAGCATAGAGAGGACCTTCTAAGAAGGTCAACTTCCAACAAAAGCACTCATGGACACAAGCCAGGGACCCAATCAGACAGACACTTCTGTATTTATGCTCTGAAGCAGGGGATCCAATTTAAAAAACTAAGATAAACTTGAGGACACAAGGGGCACCAATCAATAATGGTGATGAGCTTGAGGAGATAAGGAAAGGAGGAAATTCCAGAGATCATAAAAAGAACAAGCCAAAAGGGACCCCTTCTCTCTAGAAAAGTATGTCTCTGTCGTTTTTGCAATAAACCTGCCACTTGCTTGCTCTCTCTGTGTCTTGTTCTTCAATTCTTTACTGAATGGAGAAAACAAACTCAGCACTCCTAGACAGTTAACACCTACATATAGGTAAACTGCTCTTCATCCCACCCCAACATTGAGTCCTGTCCAGCTTTTCTACTCCGTGCCCTGTCATTGTCATTAGACTCACAGCTGCCCATCATTTTTGGGATGATATGGGGATGAACAGGAAGAAAGAGGAGGTCAGCCTTATCTAGCTATCCCTTTCCTTCTTTCCCCCTGCCCTCCACTCCTCTCCCCTTTTCTCCCAGGGATTGAACCCAGGGGCACTTAACCCCTGAGCCACATCCCTAGCCCTTTTTATTTTTTTTTAATTTGAGACAGGGTCTCTCAGTTACTTAGGACCTTGCTAAATTGCTGAGGCTAGCTTTGAACCTGCGATCCTCCTGCCTCAGCCTCTGGAGCCACTGGGATTACCGGCCTGTGGCACAGGCCCCCACAGGAATTGTGATCCTATGGCTCCCACTGCTGGTAGTACCTGGCACTGATATCCTACCATTTTTTTTGGTCTGGCTTCTGCAAATACTTGGGCTGATTGATTCTGGGGAACTGCTGTGTTCTCAAGATAAGGCCCTTGTGTTAAACCTCATCCTTAAGGAGGAGAGCATAAGGTTATGATCCTCCTGCTTCAGGATTGGGAGTAGCTGGGATTACAGGTATGTGCCAACCATGCCTGGCTTCCTTGTTTCTTTTTTATATATTTTTTAGATGTTGATGGCCCTTTATTTTATTCATTTATTTACAGGTATTTGCCAACCATGCCTGGCTTCCTTGTTTCTTTTTTTATATATATATTTTTAGATGTTGATGGACCTTTCCTTGTTTCTTATTCCACTGTTTTCCCTCTAAAATCTCACTGCCTTTAATATAATTAAATTTAGGGCAATAAACACTTATTGAGAAGTTATTAGATGCTAATGCTGTTATATTATGAAGATGGTTGTTCTAAAATTCTACTAAGTTACTTGTTTAAGCAAACCTTGTCTTGGAATCTATACGGACTTATTTCCTATTCACGCTTTCCATTAACATAAAGCTGGTTTCAAATTTCGGCCTTTTTTTGGTGAAGGGATAATAGAGTCTAACAAGATTTTTTTTTTAAGATTAAAAATTTCATTCTACGAGAGGTTTATAAGAGGAGAGACTGAGGCTCCTAAAGATTAAGTATTTAGTCTTGATCTTTGGTAGCACTGCTAAGTTCGAAACCTTGCCTTGCTCACGCCCTCCTTCCCAACTCCTCACTTCCGTTTTCTCTTACTAGCTCCACCCACTCCAGCCTGCGCAGTCTCCAAGACAAGTTTGACCCTCGAACGGCTGCCGTAGCGCGTCGCCTCCGTTGCTGTGGGAAACGACCCGCGACCTGGGAGGAAGCGAAGTTGTTTCCCGCCGGCGGGAGCTGTAGCTGTGGTTGAGAGAAGGGCTCGGAGCGGGCGTGGACCAGCGCCGCAGCACGATGGCGGACCAGCTTTATCTGGAGAATATAGACGAGTTCGTCACGGACCAGAACAAGATCGTGAGGAGCTAGGACTGGGGAATGTGGGCGTGCGAGCGGGGTCTTGGGCCCGGCCAGGGCAGCGGGGCCCTTGACTCCTGTGCTTGTAGCCTCGTGGGGATTGGACGAGGGGAGGTAGGTCACCACCCCTCGTGCCCCAGGAAGAGCGAGGACTTTCGCGGGGAGATCCTCTGGCTTACGCGCAAGTCCGCGGGTCTTGGGCGGACTTGTGGGAACTGTGCACCCGGCTGGCGCCACCGAGGTCAACGCGGAGGCGGGCGTTGGTTGAGAACATTTGTAAGGGTACATCTAGCTTTTCAGGTGGTTGATGTTCAGAGTCCCAGGTTTACAGTTGAGGAAATTGTGTCTTGGTTAAGTGACAAGTTGTGTAATCTCAAGATGGTTTCCTCTTCCTGGAAATTTAAATATTGATAGTGGTTTGCCCCGCCTGATGGGGTTGGCGTAAAGAACAAGGGAGAGGACGGATCTGAGCGCTCTTTGCAAACTGTGTTGATTGACTGTTTACTTTGGTAGACTTTGCAGTGATCTAAACGCCCTTCAGGTGGGTGGTAGTGCCCCTACAGGAAAAAATTGAAGCAAAGAGGTCAAATAAATTGTTTATTTGCAGTTAGTAAGGGATAGGTAGTTTTGGAACCCAAGTCTCTCTCCTCCATTAATGCTATGCTGCCTTTGCCTGACCTATTAGTTTTATTTTGGGAAGCTCAGCATTTTGAATAGGAAGAGACTTTGAGAGAAGAGGCTTACTGGATCAAGGAAGAATGCAGAATTGATGCCAGTAATTCCCAATCTAACCACTGATACAGTTTATCCACTTTACTCATTCATTTCCTGACCCTCCACACCTGTGTCTTTTAATGTTTGTATGGCTGCAACTTTCCCTAAAAGTTTTAAGTCATACACTTCAGAGTCATCTAGTTTCTGGGTGAGTTTTGGGATAGTTTTGGGTAGTGGCCCCACCAGAGACAGAATGTGAAAAAAGGGCATAAGTAAAACAAGGAATGTGAGGGAAATGAGTTTTTTAAATGCATATTCCACTTACTATTTTAGATTCTTCTACATTAATCAGTTTGTGAAAACAGACTTCCTAGTATTTGCAAGACAAATATGTTGGTTCAATTTGCCCAGATAGAGGGTTCTTCTAAACTATAGTGGCATCTATTGTAATTTATAAGGGATAATCATCTAATAATGGGAATCAGGCTCTTGGGAATTTTCTGCACACTGAAGTCATCTAATAAAACATTTTGAATATTGCTGTTTCTTGCAGGTGACATACAAATGGCTGAGCTATACGCTAGGAGTTCATGTTAACCAGGCCAAACAGTAAGTTCAGTTTACTTCCAATTTTAATGACATTGGAGTTTTTTGTTGTGTTTATTTTGATTTTCCTGTCTATACATAGCCCCTAGGTTAGAACTGATTTTTTTCTCCTGGATAAATGGGAAATAATATTATTTTTAATAACTTTTATCTCTATAGGGGGGTTAGTGGGCTTGTATATGAATGTGTGATGATAAATTTTGCTGGATTTAGTTGCAGCCTTGGCCTCTGGTTAGCATCACTTTTTTATTTCGAATATATTAAATGGACTTGCCAGTTCTGTTTATAACTCAAATTTATATATCTGTTATCTTACATCTTTACTACATTTTCACTGTACTTCTTAGGCTTATTTTGGGGTGTTAATGAAGTACTATCATAAGGAGGTCAACAGGTGTTTGACAGCTGTATAATAGTATATGACAAGAAAACTAAGTGAAACTACAAAGGGAGTGTTTAAGATGATGCAGAGCATTTTTGAATTTTACTATATGAGTTTTCCTCACTGAAACTTGTGGTCCAACTTGAGCCCAGAAGGGGAATAGCAAGCTTTTGATTTAACTCTAGAATTTTTCAGCCTGCAAAAGTGCAGATACTGTCTGTATTCCAAGGGGCAGGATTGGTGAACCAACTAAGGACACACATATTGAACACATTTACTTTGTTTTATTCCTTATGGTAACCTGGTTTTTGTCTGTTCCTTGAGTAATAGGAGTTTTCTCTGAATCATAAAAACATTCCACAAGAATTAAAAAGTCCCTAATCTCTAGAGCAGGTTGATTTGACTTTGTTGTGTTAATGTTCGGTCTAGGAGACTGATTTTGGTTGTGATGTTTAAGCTTTTAAGACCTGAAACTATTAGCCCTGGGATAGACTTGAGCTGGATTTGAATGAGATTGCCAAAGACCGTGGTGCTGGTCTAAACCTAAGAGCTTCAGTGACTTTGATTATAGACATCTGTAAGAGTTATTAGTCATTGCAATTATGAATGTGTAGATATGAAATGAAGCAAATGTTATTATATATATACACACATACACACCTGTTGGAGTTTAAAAATGCATATTAAGGGTTAGAGTTTCTGAACTAAAGATGCCTATAATTTTACTGTCACTAAACTGATTATATATCATTTTTTACAGCTTAACACTGTCTAGCTCCTGCCTTTCTGTCCTACTTAATCCTATTCTACTCTCTACCTCACCTGTTATCTTCTTCAAATATACAAAATTTATTCTCATCGTAAGACCTTTGTACTAGTTCTTCTGCCTGCCATGGTCCTCTTCTAGCTTTCCTCATTCTTCAGGTTTCAACTCAGATTTCATGTTATATGTAATAAGCTTTCCCTAATGCTCTGTTCAAGTGTTTCACCTCTTCTTAATTCTTGTCACGTCATCCTGTTAATTTCCTTCATAATTCTTTTTGTACCTGGAATTGAACCCAGGGTTGAACCACATCCCTCGCCCCCTTTTTATATTTTATTTAGAAACAGAATCTCACTGAGTTGCTTAGAGCTTCACTAAGTTTCTGAGGCTGGCTTTGAACTCTCAATCCTCTTGCCTCAGCCTCCTAAGCCACTGGTATTACAGTGGGTATGGTGGTGCCTAACTCATAATTCATTAAAAAAATTTTTTTTAGTTGTAGATATACACAACACCTTTATTTCATTTATTTAAATTTATGTGGTGCTGAGGATCAAACCTAGTGCCTCACATGTGCCAGGTGAGCACTCTACCACTGAGCCACAAACCCAGTCCCTCATACTCATTTTTTTAAAAAAAATTATGGATATAAAGATTTATGGATATATAATTCACATACTATACAATTCACCCATTTAAAGTATACAGTTTAATGGTTTTCAGTATAATCAAAATTGTGCAACTATCACCACAATCAATTTTAGAATATTTTCATCACCCCAGAAAGAAATTACATGCCTATTAACAATCACTAACCATTTCCCCAACCTCTTCCTGCCAGCCATAGACAACCATTAATCTTTCTGTCTGTAGATTTGTCTATTCCAGACATTTCATATACATAGAATCATGTACAGTCTAATATATCTGGTTTCTTTCACTTAGTATGTTTTCCAGATTTGTCCAGATTGCTGCATGCATCTATACTTAATTCCGTTTTATTGCTAAATAATATTCCATTGTATGGTATATGTTTCCACTTAATTAGGATACCATAACAAAGCACTACAATTAGGTGGCTTAAAACAACAAATTTATTAACTTAGTTCTGGAGGTTAGAAGGCCAAAGTCAAGGTGTTAGCAGAGCTATGCTCCCTTGGAAACCTGTAAGGAAATTTTTTCTTACCTTTGTCCACGATCTAGTGGTTTGCTATCGATCTTTGGCATTTCTTGGCTTGTAGCTACATAATTCCAATCTTTGCCTTCATTGTTACATAATATTCTCCTTGTGTGTCTATCTTCCTAGCCATTTTTTTGTAAGGACACCATAGATGTTGGATTAAGAGCCCATCCAACTACAGTGTGATCTGGACTTAATTAAATACATCTGTATTAACCCTATTTCCAAATAAGGTTATATGTTAATGTGTTAAGGGTATTGCAGAGGTATTTCTTTTTCAGACTCAATTTAGCCAATAGCATGGATATACTAAATTTAATTTTATCTGTTCATCTGTTAGTGGACATTTTAATTGTTTTTACATTTGATTATTATGAATAGCACTGCTGTGAACGCCTGTGTACAAATGTTTGTATAAACACATGCTTTTAATTCTCAAGTATAGATTCCTCAGATTGGAATTGCCGGATCATATTGCTGTTTAACATTTTGAGGAACTGACAAAAACTATTTTTTAGAATGGCTGAACCATCTTAATAATCTCACCAGCATTGTGTGAGGATTTCAATTTCTCCATATTCTTGCCAGCCCTTTTTATTTATTTTTTAATATATTTTTTAGTTGTAGGTGGACACAATAAAATTGTTTTATTTTTGTGTGGTGCTGAGGATCGAACCCAGAGCCTCACACACTGAGCCACAACCCCAGCCCGCCAACCCTTTTTATTATATCTTTATTTCACCTTTTTGTAAATATGAAGTAGTATCTCATATAGTCTTAATTTGCATTTTCCTAATGACATTGAACGTCCTTTTATGTGCTTATTGGCCATTTGTATATCTTCTTTAGCGGTTGGAAGGGTAGTAGGAGACTCAGTGGGGCGTGGTTCATGGTAGCTAAGGAGGTGAAGAGAATGATCAAAAGTGTAGGTGGAGTTTTCTCTTGGAATTTTTGAGTTTTTGGCTGTCCTGGTAGAAGTATGATATAAGAACCTTAATTAATGCCTCTTAAAATAAAAGATAAATGATATCTTTTTGTCATTAAAATATAAATTATTGAGGGGAGTCAGTTGCAACATTTGCTGGAAGAAAGGATAAAAATGAATTAAAGGATTTTATTAAAAGCAACATTTTGCATTTAGTGTTTGGTTCTTTCAGGTTAATGAATATTTTGGATATTGGATGGTATAAGTAAGCTGTTTAATTCTGTAGTTATGAAGCAGCATTGAATCTGAGTAATTATTAGCATTAGAATTTCAGAGCTGAGCATTTGTGATCATATATATAATAGAGTTTTTAATATTTTAGAGTAATGAATTCTAAATCTCTTGAAACCCTGTCATCTCCACCCCAAAAAGCACATGTATATTTGCTGATACTTTGGTGGTTAGGGTTATACAAGACATGTGAATCCCAGATTAAGAGATTCACTAATCTAGTACAGCATTCCCTTGCATTACCTCAGGATATTAAGAGCCTAGAAAAATTGACTTATCCTGGATCTGTTATAGCTAGATAGATAAGTGACTGAACTTACTCTTGATTCAGCAGTGTATTCATTCTAAATCATGGCTCCCATTTTAATATGGGTTCTGTCCCTCTTATCCTCTTATTAGACTTTTTTTTTTTTTGCTGTGCCAGGGATCTAACCCAGGGGTATGTTACTTACTGAATCACTATGCTAACTCAAACAAGTTGACTCCTATCCCCAAGTCCAATCTAAAGTCCCTTTACAAAAAACCTCTGTTCATGGGCTGAGCAAAGATCCTGCTTGAATCCACGGGTACTTTATCACTGAACTATATCCCCAACCCTTTTTATTTTTTATTTTGAGACAAGATCTCACTAACTTGCTGAGGCTGTCCTTGAACTTGTGCACCTCCTAGTTCAGCCTCTTGAGTATTAATTATAGGGATACACCACTTGTGCCTGGCTGCTTTTAAGTCATGAATTAAAAGAGTTTATTACTATTACTAATGAATTACTTTTGTTTCTTTGGAACAGGATGCTGTATGATTATGTCGAAAGGAAACGGAGGGAAAATTCAGGAGCCCAACTGCATGTCACCTATTTAGTGTCTGGTAGTATCATTCAGAATGGACATTCCGTGAGTTCTCAGAATTTTATAATGGGCTTATATGTGTTTAAGCTATGAACAGTGTTATAACCTTACATTGGAGAAGAAGAAAAAAACAAGAAGATGATTCAGTATTGTGGAAGTTTTAAGTTCAAAATATTCATCTTAGAGGAGGATTTGAATTTTTAGACTACATCTGAAACTCAACAAAGTTTGGGAAATATCTTTTTTTCCCCAATATATTTTTAGTTGTCTATGGACTTATTTTATTTATTGATATGTGGTTCCGAGAATTGAACCCAGTGCCTCACACATGCTAAGCAAGTGCTCTACCACTGTGCCACAACCCCTGCCTGGGAAATATCTTGGCTGTGTTACAGAGGCTGTATCTTTATGCAGTTTTCTAAGCAACAAGATTTTGGGAGATTGCTTCCACTATTCTTTTTTTTTTTTTTTTAGTTATAGATGGACACAATATCTATTTTTTTAATGGGGTGCTGAGAATGGAACTTAGTGCCTCAAACGTGCTAGGCAAGTGCTCTACCACTGAGCCACAACCCCAGCCCCCATTATTCTTTATACCTTTCTTCAAGATATGATGGAGACAGTGGTCATTAATTTTCATCTTGTTCATATTTCAAGCCACAAATCTAGGTGTTCAAACAAGAAAAAAAAAAGTTTTTTAACTTCATTTTAATTCTGAGCACTCATTTTGGTAGTTGTGTAGCTATGTTTAATGGGTAGGAAATATTGGCCAGGACTGACCTAATACAGTGCAGAAGCATGGGCTAGAAACACTTTTATTCTCCTACATCTTCTTTTTATGTTGTGGTCCAGGTGTTATCTGGTCATTCTAAACACAGGTTACTATTCTGTTTTCATCAACCCAGCAACAAAGCTTTCTCAAATCTGTTGACTTTCTCTTAACTACTTCTGTATGTCCTTCTCAGGGGCATAGAGATTATTCTATTCCCATTCCTTGGTGGGCACTGGAATCTCTGCCGAGATATCTTATTCCATCTCCTGTACCAGGCTGAGCCTTGGGAACAATGTTAATAATACCCCCTCTCTAGCTTCCTCCCAAAAGTAGACACCTTCCCTGCTCTCATCTTCTTCAAGTCTGTGTGATAGTTCTTTTGATTTTTCCACTACCAGTCCCATGGACCAGGGCTCCTTCTTAGAGATATGTTAATATGTTTCCGTCTTCTCTTTTGACTTGTCCTCAGAATCATAGGTTTAGAACCCTGACTTGTCTAAATACTGATTCTTTGTTTTTTAGCAAAAGAATTTTAAGCATGTGATGTTTAAAACTGGAATGTTAATTTAGTAATTTATAAGGAGAAACAAAACTCCTCAAGGGATCAAATCCTTGTATTTTCCTGCCAGCATTTTCTGTCCTTATTGGCAAGCTATTTGGCAAGCCAAATGATAATCAAGGTATTTGCAAGTTTAGAATCAGATATCATTATATATCAGAAATAGGAAATTAAGCAGTCTTGATTTATTTACTCTCAAGGATAAACCTGCCACCAGAATTTTCTCTCTCTATGGCTTTTGAATGGATACTGTCAAAGTTTGCAACTGTATGTCATTTTTCTTTTTAGGTTTAACTACATTTGTGTCTCTTTAGATATGTCAGTACCTTTAAACTACGTAGTTAAGTCTTTTCCTCAGTATCTTTGCATTCCCTTGAAGTACAGGTTGAATTTCCCTTTTCTGAAATGCTTGGTACGAGAAGTGTTTCAGATTATGGTTTTTGTTTGTTTGTTTATTTCAATATTTGCATATGCATAATAAGGTATCTTGGGAAATGTGATAAATTCTGATTTAGTACCCCATCTCTGGCTTCCTCCCAAAAGTAGACATCCCCTCTTTGTTCTCATCTTCTTGAAATCTATGTGACGGTTCTTTTGTTTTTTCACCACCAGTCCCGTGGACCAGGGCTCCTTCTTAGAGCCCTCAGTAGTAATCTGTGTTGATGGATAACCAGATACCACCTGGAACTTTAATATAAAAAGTCTATACATGAAATTCCTTTGTTTCATATATGTCTTATATAATCTTATACAGTATTTTAATAATTTTGTGCTTAAGGGCTGGGGACGTAGCTCAGTGGTAGAGTGTTTATGTAGCATTTGCAGGGTACAGAGTTCAATCCTTAGTACTATCAAAAGAAAAAGAAGAAACTGCATGAAGCAGTTTCATGGTACAGAATTTTTTACTTTTGATGCTATACCAGTGCTCAAAAGATTTCAGAATTTATAGCTTTGGGATTTTGAGTTAGGGTTGCTTAACCTACAGTGATTTTGTTTTTGGTCACTGATCTGAAAATTTGTAATAGAGATTCATATGTTGTTATTCATAAAATTTTGAGAGTTCACAGATCTTCTGTATTAGGATTTAAAGTTAAGAATTTATGTTTTCATAAATTTTTTTTTTTTTTTTTTTACTCCAACTCATTATGGCATGGACTCTTAATTTGGAATCCTTAAATGGTATTAGCAGTTGATCTTTAGGGTTCAGGGGATTCTTAGATCTTAGGATTTTATTCTACTTGTGTTCCTCAGTGAATTTTTCTGAGAAAAAATTTCTTCTAAAATATGTATCACCTATCATTAGTTAAAAACTTATAGAAATTCTGTTAGACATCTTCTCGTTAATATAACAAAAGACCAGAGATAGTCAACTTAAAAATAGGAAAGGTTTATTTTGGCTCATGGTTTCAGTTTATGGTTGATTGGCCCCATTACTTTTGGGCCTGTGATGAGGCAGAACATCATTATGGGAATATATGGCAGAGGAAGCCCTCATCTCATGGCTGGATGCAAAACAGAGAGGAAGAAAGTATCATCCCACAATCCATTTCAAGGGCAATGCCCTTACTAATCTAAAACTTCCTATTAGGCTCCACTTCTTAAAGTTTCTACCATCAAGCAATAGCACCAAGCTGGGAGCTGAGCTTTTAACCCATGGGCCATCGGAGAACATTGAAAATCCAACTGTTGGAGAAGTTAAAAACTTTTATGCTGTGCCTTACTTATAGAGGGCCTTCTATTCTAAATTTAAGAGGGCATTTAACTGAGCACAGTGGAACATGCCTATAGTCCCAGGTACATGGGAGGTTGAGCAGGAGGAGTCAAGTTTGAGGCAACTTAATAAGACTATTTCAAAACAAAAATTTAAAAGGGTTGAGGATGAAGCTCAGTGGTAGAGCACCCCTTCTATGTTCTGGATTCAATCCCAGTACTGCAAAAAAAAAAAGATTCTGTTCATCTGCCAGTCATGGTGGCATAGCTGGATGTGATGGTGTACATCATGCCAATTATCCCAGCAACTGGGAAGGTAAGAAATTGAGAGGTAGATCCTGAGTATTACATAGCAGTTTTAAAACTATTCCTCTTTCATTATAGCCACATCTGGATTCATTGATAAATATGTCTTAGTTGATTCAGCAGTCCCACATTGAATTATTTGAGTTATTTACAATCTTTGGCTATTGCTAATAGTGCTACAGTGAATAGCTCAGAGTATATGGGTTATGTGTATTTTGGGTCGGGGGGTTACTGGGAATTGAATTCAGGGACACTCAGCCACTGAGACACATCCCCAGCCCTATTTTGTATTTTATTTAGAGATAGGGTCTCACTGAGTTGCTTAGCGCCTTGGTGTTGCTGAGGCTGGCTTTGAACTCATAATCCTCCTGCCTCAGCCTCCTAAGCTGCTGGGATTACAGGTATGCACCACCATACCTGGCAGTTATGTGTATTTTTGTTAGTGTGTTTTGAAATTACATTCTTAGAAGTAGGATGGTTGGATCGAAGTATAAATGTATATGTATTTTTTGGTGGGGGGATACTAGGGATTGAATCCAGGGATCCTCTCCCCACTGAACTACATCCCAGCCCTTTTATTTTATTTTGAAATAGGGTCTTACTGAGTTTCCCGGATTGGCCTTGAACTTGATCTCCTTCCTCAGCCTCTGGAGATGCTGGGATTATAAGCATGTGTCACTAGGCTGTATATGTACTTTGTTGATGATTGACGAATACATCTCCATTTCTTATTTTTCCTGAACAGGTATGAAGAGTACCTGTTTCCACACAGCACATGTTGTCATCTGTGTCAGGGCTATTTGTATTCCTTTTGCTGTGAATTATCTGTAACTCTTGCCCATTTTTCTAAAGGGTCTTTGTTTTTAGTTTTGTGGGTTTTTTTTTGTTTTTGTTTTTTTTTTTAAAGAAACTCTACTAACCATTTGTGATACTAGTTGCAGATACTTTTCTTACTTAATCATTTGTCTTTGAACTTTTGTTGAAGTTCTGTTTTCATCAAAAGTTGTTAGTTTTTATGGGTTATTTCAATTTTTTTCTGGATTTGAATCATTCATAGGATACTTCCTCATTCTTAGGTTATATTAGATTACAGAAGAATTCATGTATGTTTTCTGTTGCATATGTTTTCATTTTTTACTCTTAAATCTCTGATCCATTTAGCATTCTTTTCTTTCTTTTTTTTTTTTTATTATAATTCCCATTTTATCTTTTTCTAGAAGATAGCTTTTCTTCACTCTTTAAGGACCTAGCTCTTACATGGGCTTTGGTGGAGGTCATGGGGTGGCACTAGCAGGTCTAAAACGGAGTTGGAGTATTCAGTCCTTCCAGGCTTCATGAGATCGACTCCTGACCACCTTGCTGTGAATGGCATAACTCACACAGTAATGCACCTTCACATGGAGCTTGGGAAACACATAAGCATTAAAATACTTGCTTTAGAAATGTCCCTGATGGCTGCGGTGTTTCAAATGGTGAACCTCTTAATGGCCTTGTCCTTGGCATGCACCTGGCACAGTTTGAGCAACAAATAGGCTGCACATGGCTGCGGCTTTTTTGACCTGACCATTATTTCTTCTTTTTTTGGTATTTCTTCTCCATGGCATGGGCTCTCAATTACCCACAGCCCCAGAACCTCTTCCTCCTTTCAGCCTCTACCCAGACTTCCATGCTCCCTGTTTAGCATTAATTCTGGTATACGGTATGAGGGGGAAGATCTAATTTTATCTGGATCCATATGGGAATACATTACTTCTCATTAAATCACTTACTAAAAAGCTCTTTCTTCTCACACTGATTTGAGATGCTGTATTTTATTTCATTGTAGTATTTATCCCTGTACTCTCATTTTCCTTAACCTTATTAAGAAGTTTTAAAGGAAGCAAATTAAAAATGAATCTGACTTTATTAAACTATAACATACATTTGAATGGTACCATTATTTTCCTAATTTCACATTTCAAGCACAATTGAATTATTAACAAGGAAACTTCCAGGTTTCAAGTTCTGTTGATGAAGTGTTGTTTCTTTACAGTGCCACAAGGTTGCAGTAGTGAGAGAAGATAAATTGGAAGGTAGGTATTTTAACAGTTTAGTAAGTTTTTCCTTTTTCTTCTTATGGCATCAGTGTTGGTATAATAATAAATCTGCCCCTAACATCTGCATATAATATGTTAGCTATTTAGCCGAAGAACCCTGTGTTCTTTTTATTAGTAGTTTCTGAAACATGTTAAAATATGATACTTCATCTGCATAACTTCCCACTAAGTCAATAGGTTCTGACATTTATAAAGCACTTTTATCATAGGATTTTAAACCTCATGACAGACACGCAAAACTGTCATGTATATAATGTGGGCCATCTCATCCACTGTAAAAAGACAGTAGTCTGAATGTTGTGCTGTATTTCATAACACATTTTTAGAGAAGAACATTGTAGAGTGTTTTTCTAAAAGTCAGAAAGACTAATAAATTAAATAAATCCAACTGGGAGATATACCTCAGTGTTAGAATGCTTGCCTAATGGGCACAAGGTCCTGGATTTGATCCCTAGCATCAAACACACAAAAAGTCTGACTTTCAGTGCTATTAATGCTACTATTCCATTGTTTAAAAATCTATTTCAAAAAATAATATGACCCTCATGTCCTCATGATCTTGGGTCCATATCTGAAGACAAAACTTCACTGTTGTACCTTGTATATATAAAGGCTCCTGCCAGTGGAGTGCGATTTTTACCAAATTAATTCTGAAATATTCAAAGTGTTGGGAATGTCTAATTTTTCTATCTGGATTTCCACAGTGGAAGCAAAGCAAGCAGGCATTCATCATTTAGTATATGTGTATTGATTATCTGCGTGTGCCAAGCTCTGTGGTAGGGAATGGGGACATGGAGCAAGTTAGCCTAACCCCTTCCCTTGTGAAACTTAAATTTATGCTAGTTTTTCTTCTGCAGACTTATCTAGTTAGTTGTATTTTTGTTATATAGTTGCTTTCTCTAAAGTAAAATTGGGCTACATAAACAACTCTTTTCAGGTAAAGATTGTTTAGTCTTTATATGCTAGTGTAAGGTTCTTCCCTGACGGGGGCGGAGTGGGGGAACCCATAGTCATCATCAATCATTAATTAATATTTGCCGAGTGTCTACTGGATGAGTGATAATCTCATAGGTGCTGTACTTAGAAATGATTCACCACCACCTACCTTGTCATAATGTCCCCATTGCAGACAGAAGAGTTGATATTACATTGTATTTGTGGCTATTTGGCCTTTTAGAATTTTTTAGACGACCACAGATTGCAAATGGTTTTAATGCAGAAGGGTTTCTTGTTAAAGTCCCCCATGCTATGAAGTTTGTGTATTAACAGACTGCTTTTCCTGTTGACTTGTAGCAGTGAAGTCCAAGCTAGCTGTGACTGCCAGCATCCATGTGTACAGCATCCAGAAAGCTATGCTAAAGGACAGTGGGCCTCTGTTCAATACTGACTATGACATCCTTAAAAGCAACTTGCAGAACTGCAGCAAGTAAGCTCCTTAATGTTCCTTGTGGGCTTCTTTACGAATTGATTTTGTAAGATGTTTACACAGTGGCTGCCTCTTAAGAGTGAATGCCAAGTCTAGTAAAACCCCATTTATCTTGCAGTAAGACACATGCCTGGTTTTATTAGTACATCATAAGGTGAAAAATAGCAGCCACAACCCATATTGAAAACCCCAGTGGACTCCCCATAAATCTATTTCTCATATATTTATCCTGTCACCACCACCAGAAATGTTTGTTGTGTCCCCTCATTACTCCCTTACCCCAGTCTCTGCTGTCTAAATTCTACCCATCCTTCAAAAGCTAGTTCAAATAATGTCCTTCAAAAAATTATTTCTAATTTGATGTTCCTCTGCCTTCCATCCAAAAGCATCTCTTTCCTCTGTAGCTAGGATCAGATCTTGGCTATCTTTTGTATCTTCCACAGCACAGAGAGGTAATGGCCTATGATACCTGTACATTTTGGAAATTGATGATTATAGGCTTAAGTTGTACTTTGCTGCTTAGTAGCCCAGTGATTTGGACAAATTACGTAAACTCTTTAAGCTTTGGTTTATTCATCCATAAATTAGGTATAATTTAGCCTGCTTTGTGGGATTTATTGAGGGTTCAAGTCAATTCCCCAAACATACATAGTGAACACCTACTGCTTTGACACATACTAAGCAACGTAATTTGAATTCATTGAGCAATATCTGATGAATCCCTATGAAATGCCACACACTATAGATTGAGTATGTGCCAGTACTTGTTCTAGGGCTAATTGTCTGATGGGAGATGAGCAGTTACAGTACAGCTTGGCAGTGAAATCACAGGAGGAATAGTGTAAAAGATATTGGGGATGGGTAGTTCTCCCCACTTCTGGATGAATGAGGCAAGGGGCAAGACAGAGAAGGCTCCCTAAAGTTTAGGACAGCTAAGTTGATGACTGAAGGCCCAGTACAAATAGGCAGGCAAAGAAATGGGAGAGTAAATACAGCTAAGAGAAAACATGCTTGTGCGGAACCATGATAATCATCTATGAACTTAGAGTAAGAGGTAAGAAATAATTAAAAGACTAGAGAAGTCTAAAAGGAGTCAAATTATGCTTTGATTACTAGGAAATGGAGTTTAGCTTTGATTCTGAGCATCTGGGAACCACTAAAAATTTTCGAACAGGTGGATGAAATGATCATAACTGTACTTTAGAAAGGTAACCCTGCCTGTGATGTTGGAGGTAGATCAGAAGGAAATAATCTGGAAGCAAGGACATGAGAGTGGAGAAATATCTCGGTGATCCAGTGTGCATTTGACAGTTATCTGAATTGAAGTAATGGTATTGGGTGGAGAGGTATGAAGGTTGAAAACTCTTCAAAACTTCTAAGTATGGTAATGGCTGGGGATAAGGTGTGTGTGTGGAGGTCACTGTTCATGGTGTTAAGGATGATCTCGTGTTTCTGGCTTGGTCCTATGAGTACTAAAAGAGAATTTAAGAGAGATTGGCTTTAGGAAAAGAGGATGTTGGATTGGATTTTAGACATGTTGAGTTTGAGAAGCCTGTAGGAAATCCCGATGGGAATGTGCATTCCATTAGATAGGTGAGTCTAGAGCTAACAAAAGCAGTAAAGACAGAGATTTTAGAATCAAAGGAGGTAAGTAAACAGGCCATGGCAGCAGATATAGTCATGCAGAGACTTATAGAATGGAAGAAAGGCAGAAAGTAAAACTCTAGGCCACAATTAGTAGCTGTGTGACCTTGGGAAAATTGTTTCTCTGTGATTCAGCTTCCTTACCAGTAAAATTGATCTAATAGTACCATCCTCACAGGGCTATAGAGGATTAAATGAATTAAAATATGTGAGCTCTTACGAATAGTCTTTGGCACATAGTAAGCACTATTTAGTGACAGTTATTTTTTTTAATAGTTGTAGATGGACACAGTATTTTTATTTATCTTTATGTGGTGGTAAGGATTGAACCCAGGGCCTCAGCGAGGCAAGCACTCTACCACTGAGCTACAATCCCAGCCCTAGTAATGGTTATTTTTAAAGAAATGGTCAGAAAAAGAGGGGTGCTAGAGGAAGCAGCCAGAGAAAAGAGGAAAATTGCACAAGTACATGGCATTCCAGAAGCTAAAGGAAGTTTTAACAAGGATGGACTGGTAGACATTGTTAAATGTTGCTGAATAGCCAAGTAAAGTAGGAACTGAAAAGTGTCCACTGGATCTAGAGATAACCTTGACAAGATAGTTTTTCAGGGCAAGGACCAGATGCTAGTCAACCAAGTATATGGGGAACAAGGAGAATTGAGACAAACTGATATGAACAACTCTTGGAAAATTTAACTGTGAAAATGGGAGGGAAAGAGAGTAGTAGCTGAGGAGAAGTTGAGATTGAGGAAGGATAATATACAGTTTTAAAGTCAAGAATGCCTTCAAGTTGTATTATTAGGAAACTGTCATAGGAAAAGGTTGAGGGTCCTGGGGTAGATGGGATAACTAATAGAGACTGGTCCTTGAGAAGAAATAGATATAGAATTGCCAAAAATAGTTAAGTTCATGAGAATAGGGACTGTGTCTATTTTGTTAACTATATACCCAAAAATAGTGCCTAGCATTTAGTTAGCATTCAGTAATGCTAACTAATGTTCTTTATAGTGTTCTTTAATAATTGTTCTTTAGTTTGAAACTTTGATTATATAGCTATTCAAATATTTATTAAGTAAATAAATGTAATTATATAGCCAGAGAGTCATAATTTTATAAGTCCAGTGTCTTTTAGGGAAGGATTTCAAGAGTACTCCTTTAAGTTTATATAAAATATGTTGTTAGACTTTAAAAATAATCTGCATTAAAATCTTATCATGGCATGTCAAGTTCTTAAAACCAGTTCTGTTATAGCTAGCAAGTAAGCAAACAAGAATAAAAGTGACTCACAAGTTCAAAATGAAATTTGCCCAGGGCCCACTAAAATAAACAGGGCAAGTAGAAATGTGGTAATAGGATGCACTTCAGTGAAACTTTACCTAAATTCTTCAAGTATCCTTGGTAGAAATGTGAAGAATTTATCTCCAATAAAGAAGTTTGTGTTTGGTCCTGAGAATTGTGGGCCAGCTGAGATCTGACTCATGGTTTCATGTGTTTTAAGTGCTATGACAGGAAGAAAATTGAAATTTTAGCATTAAGCAGATTCTTCACTCTTCAGACATGCTCCCAACTTGGTCTCTTCCTCATTGCCAGTTCCTGGTTTTGACCCTAAGGCGTGGAATGCAGACCAAACGGAGAAAGAGTTGTCTGAGGGCCAACTTTATATGTTGACAATGAAATAAAACATTGCCCTTTTCCTTGTGCATGGAAGCACTGCAAGGCCAGAGAGGAAGAACAGTGGGTGAAAGTAAATGTTTTCCGTCTTTTCTTAGCTCTGATACACCAAAGATGTGTTTTAATGTAGGGTTTTCTGCTGGGATCATAATGAATCAGTGTAAGATATTTGGAGCTGTAAACTCTAGCTTTAGGGCTTTTCGAGTCTAATGTTATTTCTGAAATGAAATGATATATTAGGGATTTTTTTCCTTAGGCCACTGATTCCAACAGTTAATGTTGAAGTTGTATTTGTGATTTCTGGTAATTGCTGTCACTGCATAGTTTCTAAATCTTCCTCATCTCCCACTCCAAATTGAGGTGATACACTAAAGAAGGGAGACAAACCAAAAACCTCACTTTCAGTGGCTTAAATAGTCTTTCTTTCAACATGTTTTTTTCTGACACTTGCTGTATGTCAGATTTTGTGTCAGGTGACTGGAATATGAAAGATGAATAAGATCTTCAGGGAACTCTCACCTATCCCATTAAGCAACAAACTAGGGGAAGCAAAATGTTTTGATATGGAAAGTTGAAGAACTTTGCTTTATGTAGAGCCCTTTGTGAAAGCTGAATCAGTTACCCATTCACAATGTGGAACATTACATTATATATTTGTGTGAAGTAGGCATACCTACAATTTAGAGAATAAGAGATAAATATTCCCTTTAATAGAACATGCAGACCATTCACCATATTCCTTCACTTGGCCTTCAGCATAATACATGTCTGCTGTTGCTAGTTGGTACTATTAGAAATTAGTAGCAAATGTTTGACTTCATAATGGCTGCCATTCTTACTGGAGTGAGATGGTATCTTAGAGTAGTTTTAATTTGCATTTCTCTGATTGCTAGAGAAATGCAAATTAAATTATGAAGTCAAACAATAACAAGTGCTAGCCAGGATGTGGGGAAAAAGGTACACTTGTACATTGCTGGTGGGACTGCAAATTGGTGCAGCCAATTTGGAGGGCAGTATGGAGATTCCTTGGAAAGCTGGGAATGGACCCACCATTTGACCCAGCTATTCCCCTTCTCGGATTATACCCAAAAGTCCTAAAAAGAGCATACTACAGGGACACAGCTACATCAATGTTCATAGCAGCACAATTCGCAATAGCTAGACTGTGGAACTAATCCAGATGCCCTTCAACAGATGAATGGGTTTAAAAAAATGTGGCATTTATACACAATGGAATATTACTCAGCACTAAAAAATAACAAAATCATGGCATTTTCAGGGAAATGGATGGCACTAGAGCAGATTGTGCTAAGCAAAGTTAGCCAATCCCTAAAAAACAAATGCCGAATGTCTTCTCTGATATAAGGGAGGTGACTCAAAACAGAGTAGGAAGGAAGAGCATGAGAAGAAGATTACCACGAAACAAGGAAAAGAGGTGGGAGGGAATGGGAGGGAGAAGGGGAATAGCACGGAAGACAGAAGGAGACCCTCATGGGTTCACAAAATACATATATGATAGTGTGAGGGGGAAGGGAAGAAAAAAAAAGAGATAAATGTCATAGTAGAATGGGTAGAGAATAGGGAGGGGAGGGGAGGTGGGGATAGGGAGGGCAGCAGAATACAACTGACACTAGGATTGCTGTATGTATACACATGGATGTATAACCAATGTGATCCTGCAATCTGTACACATGGAAAAATGAGAATTCATACCCTGTTTGAATCAAATGTATGATATGTCAAGATCATTGTATTGAGCAACTAATAAAAAAAAAAAAGAAAGAAAGAAAGAAATTAGTAGCAAATGGCTGTGAAGGACCACAAGTTATAAGAGCCAGTGACTCTGTTTCTAGCTTCCATGTTTTAAAGCATAACCACTCTGGCCAGGAGAGTTGCCAGGAAATGTGTTAATATTTAGAGCTTTTAGTTTTTATTTTGTTTTTTGGGTACTAGAGATTGAACTCAGGGGCACTCGACCACTGGGCAGCATCCCCAGCCCCATTTTGTATTTTATTTAGAGACAGGGTCTCATTGAGTTGCCTAGTGCCTCGCCGTTGCTGAGGCTGGCTTTGAACTCGCAATCCTCCTGCCTCAGCTCCCAAGCTGCTGGAATTACAGGCATGCACCACTGCACCCTACGGAGCTTTTAGTTCTGATTCAGTCAATAGTTGTTGTGTAACTGGCCTTATAAGAGGAAGGTCCTTAAATAAGGGGTAACCATTTGGTTTCCTAAGGATAGAAAAATTATTAAATCTTTTATTATTGTTTTGTATATTCTTATTTTTTTTAATTAGGATTTTTTTTTTCAAAAAAGCAAGAGTATTCAATAAGGTATTCCAAATACCTTATTTGATTCCAAATCTAGCTCTATTACTAACTAGATGGATAACTTAGAACAGATCACTTGTTTCTCTCCAATTATTTATCTAAATGAAAATTTTGTACAAAAGTTTTTCCAAAATCCATTCTAGTTCTAACATTCCCTAGTTTTATAATATTAGGGGTTAGAAGGTATTATGTGAAAGAAACAAGAGTTTGAAAATAAGAGTTTGATACTGGCATCAAATTAATAATACCATTTTGTCTTTAGGTTTAGTGCCATACAATGTGCAGCTGCGGTCCCTAGAGCTCCCACAGAATCCTCATCTTCTAGCAATTTTGAACAGTCAAATCTTCAGGCATCCAGTGAGACACAAGCCAGTAATGAGCTGACAACCAATGGTCATGGCCCACCTGCCTCCAAACAGGCTTCCCAGCAGCCCAAGGGAATTATGGGAATGTTTGCCTCCAAAGCTGCTTCTAAAAGCCAAGATACAAACAAGGAGACCAAAATAGAGACTAAAGAAGTAACAAATGTAAGTCTTCTTTGAAAATGGACCTTTATTACAGTGTGGAATGTTATCCAGGAAAGCATTACTAGTGCCCTTGGTAGTTTAATTATGTAAGGTTCTGACATTTAGTTCTGATTTTTCTACCACTTTGATCCCTGTAATACTGTATTCTCAAGTCCTTTTTCTTTGGCTGATACTTGTCACTGATGCTTGCATTCCCTTTCTATAAAATGGTAATGCCTACCCTATACACATTGTAAGATTATTATGAGAGCCTGTTGAAATAATGCATGTGAAAATGCGTCAAAAATTACAAAGTTCAAGAAATTATGTATTAGCAATGTGTCATTTTGAGAATATCTTATATTCTCGTCTATGCCATATATACCTTTTTAGTGTAGTTAATGTTTTTATTTTATGAATCTTTTCCTTCTTTTACTCACTTATTTGGGTTTGACTTAATAAAAATGTCAGGTGCCATTTAAAATATTCAGGAAAGTATGGCATTGTTACTACTGTTATCATCACTGTCATTTTTAAGCTTTTGCTCTGGAAGAGGAAAAGAGGGGTGGAGGGAAACAAAACATTTATTGAGTTTCTGTTGTATGCCAGTGGTTTGATCTTTGCTTAAATCCTCCTTTTTTTTTTTAATATTTATTCACAATACCTTTATTTCACTCTTTTAATTTTTACGTGGTGCTGAGGATCAAACCCAGGGTCCCGCGCGTGCGAGACGAGCGCTGTACTGCTGAACCACAACCCCAGCCCGTAAATCCTCTTATCAATTCTTTTTGGATCTTACCATTTTTATAGTATATGTAATAAAACTAAAGCCTAAACTTATAACTTGCGTAGAGGTTATACTGCTGTTAAATGTAGAACCAGGGCCAGGATTGTGGCTCAGTGGTAGAGCACTTGCCTAGCATGCATGAGGCACCATGTTCAATCCCTGGCACCACATAAAAATAAACAAATAAAATGAAAGTGGAAAAAAAAAAAAAAAAGTAGAACCAGGATTCAAGTCTACTACTGATTATTAAAAACGTAATATTTTGTTTCCCTCTTTGTTTGCTGTATTGCTTCTGATCTTTTTTAATCCTCTTAATCTACATTGTTGTAAAATATGCTCAAGAAAAACCTAAACATGTCCATGGATGATAATAATTCTTACAAGAACTATGAGAAGTAAAGCTTTGGAAATTAACATTTGATACTATCATCTAATGCTTACACATTTTCACATGATTACATAGAGTCTGTACTACTGGCCAGTGCTGTTATTGAAGAGATTGTTCAAGACAATGCTACTTTAAGAGGAGCCTAAACACTAGGAAAAAAATCATGTGTTTTCTTTTCCATGTTTTTAGGCATCTTCAACAGGCAGCAAAGTACCAGGAAAGGGGAATGTGATGAGCAATTTTTTTGGAAAAGCTGCTATGAGTAAGCATGTTTTTATTTTCCTTTGACTAATAAGTGAATGTTAATGAAATAACATTTTAAACCTGAGATGAATGGCATCTTACCAGTTTTTGCCCATCCAGGCACTCCTGCTTCCTTACATACATTTGCAATATACTAATCATATGTTGATGAAAGTAATGAACTAACAAGGTGAATTTTCTGGGTTAGCTGGGCTCAATTGAGATATCTTGGAAGGTAGTTTACTATTTGAACTTCTACTTACTGCCTTGACAAACAAGAATGATATATTTACTTTATAAGCCTCTTGAAAATGGATGTTCAAAACAAAAGGGAGACTGCCTATTTACACAGTATAATGTTGAGGTCAGTGTCATTGATATTGCCATCACTTTGCTTGTATGACTTTAATTATTCCTATGTCCCAAAGGTCCTCAAAAGCAAATCTTTTGCCTTTCTTTAGTTATTTTTTTAAATTGGTTCTTCTTACTTATACATGACAGTAGAATCCATTTTGATAAAATTATACAAGTATGGAATATATCTTATGCTAATTAGGACCCCATTCTTGTGGGTGGGCATGATGGTGAGATTCACTTAGGTATTTTCATATGTGTACATAGGAAAATTATGTTAGATTTATTCTACTGTCTTTCCTCTTCCTATTCCCCCTTCCTTCAGTTTGTTCCCCTTTGTCTAATCTCCTGAATTTCTCCTCTTCCTCTCCCCCCACCCTTAATTGTGGTTTAGCTTCCACAAATCAGTGAAAATTTGTAACCTTTGGTTTTTTATATTGCCTATTTCACTTAGTATGATAGTCTCCAGTTCAATCCACTTGCCAGCAAATGTCATAATTTCATTCTTCTTTATGGCTGAGTAATATTTCATTGTGCATATATAGCATACTTCCTTTACCCATTCATCTGTTGATGGGCATCTAGGTTGGTTCCATAGCTTAGCTATTATGAATTGTGCTGCTGTAAACACTGATGTGGCTGGGTCACTGTAGTATGCTATTTTTAAGTCCTCTGGGTCAAATAGTCATTTCATTCCTAGTTTTTTGAGGGATCTTTATACTGCTTTTCAGAATGGTTGCACCAATTTGCAGTCCCACCAAAAATGTATGAATGGGGCTCCTAATTAGAATAAGATATATTCCATGCTTGCATAATTTTATCAAAATGGATTCTACTACCATGTATAACTAAGAAGAACCAATTTTTAAAAGTAGGGAAAGCATTCTTGCCAACATGTGTTGTTACTATATTCTGGATAATTGCCAGTCTGACTGGAGTAAGATGAAATCTCAGTGTAGTATTTTTTTTTTTTTTTACTTATTTTTTTGTACTAGGGTTGAACCCAGGGATGCTCAACCACTGAGCCACATCCCCAGTTATATTTGTATGTGAATGTATGTGTGTGTGTGTGTATTTATTTATTTAAAAAAATATATGTATATATACACACACACACATGTGATTTATATATATATATATATATATATATATATATATATATATATATATATAATTTTGAGACAGGGTCTCATTAAGTTGCTGAGGCTGACATTGAAGTCATGATCCTCCTGCCTCTGCCTCCCAAGCTGCTGGGATTATAGATGTGTGCCATTGGGCCCAGCTCAGTGTAGTTTTAATTTGCATTTCTCCAATTGCTAGTGATGATGAAGATTTTTTCATAATATTTGTTGATCATTCACTTAGAGTATTCACAATAATGAATTAGACCTCATTATGATTTTGACAAGCCCAAGTAGTAATGGTCATTTAAACATAGTTTTTGGGAAACCAAAACTCTCCCATATTTAGAATAATAATAAGTCTTCCTTTTGGAAAAAAAATCAATTGTCACATTTTTTTTTACTTCTAATATTAAGTACACAACCTCTGAGGATATGTGACAAAATACTAGGATAGGAACAACTCAAGAGAAGCAGAATAATTATGGCACACTTCCCTGGAATCTCAGTTTTGCGAAGAGGTTTTAGGGAAAATTTTTGTTACATGCAAAGAAAATTAGTCGAATTCTGCCTCTGATGGCCAAATTGGTAGCCAAGGAAGGGACTAAGGTAATAGTTTCTTGTTTGCCATGAAAGCTATCAAAGAAGAACATTTGTGTTCTGAAAGCATATAGAAAATGTTATACTTTCAGGTTATTGAGAAACAACATTTGTATTATTACAAGCACAGTGCATCAAAGGGCTTCTGTGAAAACACATCATGCTGATGTCACTGTACTGGGCCACCCAGTACCCAAGCAAATTATGGTTTCTTGGCAATTTTGATGAGACCCAGGATTGGGGGTGGTTTTATGTTTGTAACCTTAAGAAACAGTGATATTTTAAATTAGTATTTTAAAAATAGATAAGATACTTGAATATTTGCTTGTTTTGGAAAAAAATACCAAACTGTACATAAAAATAGACTTATTTATTCATGTGTTTATTTAACAAATATTGATTGAGCACCTACTGTGTGTACTGGTGGTACAATGTTAAACAAAAGACAAAAGGCCCTTGGCTGTAATGTTTTACTTGGAGAAGACATACAAATGAGAGAGAGAGAAATATATGGAAAAAATAAAATAATCAGTGTAATTACTAGACAGATGTTATGATAACATGTAATAAAGGAAGAGGGAAAACCTGGACAAAGTAAGAAGATTATTCACCTAATAAAAGAAACACTTACAAAGTTGATTTATTTAACAGATGTTCTTAAAGGCTGAATGTTCAGGGTAAAATTATGATTTTTTTATTGCATTTGACACATGACAAGATCATTGCAATGAAAATAAGCTCTAGAGTTGGATGAAGAGAGTTTGTTGTGGGGACTTGAACTATTTAAACTTAATGCTGGATGATAGCAAGTGTTGGCAAGGATGTGGAGAATTTGAACCCTCATACGTTGTTGTAGAAAGTGTAAAATAATGTACTTCTTTGGAAAATGGTTTGTCAGTACTTTAAAAATGAAACCAGAGTTACCCAGTAATTCCACTCCTAGGTATCAGGTGAATTAAAACAGTATTCCCACACAAAAACTTGTACAAAATGTCCATAGCAGCATTTTTCATGATAACCAAAAAGTGGCAACAATCCAAAAATCATTTATCATTAGATGAATGGATAAACAAAATGTGGTATATCCAGACAGTGAAATATTATTTGGCCATAAAAAGAAATGGTATTCTATCATTTGAAACATATTTATTCTCCTGTTCAGTTTGGGATGTTCTGATGGAAAGTTTGAAAAGCAGTGGTACTTGAGAACAACAGTATTAAAAATTCAAGCAAATGTATCACCATTGGCTGATGGATTCCACCATTCAGGTTTCTCATTCAAGTTTTCAAAAGTATAAATGGATTGCATTTTACATTCAGATCCATCCCTTACACTTTCAAGTAATATACATGACATAAAAAATCATTATTCTAAGCTGTGCATAACAGCCAAAACTACAATGTCAGTGTTTTGTTTTGTTTTGTTCTATTTTTCCTATACAATAGATGGTTTAAACTATGATAAAATTTGCAACCAAACCTTTTTGAGGAATCTCCGGCTGGTTTACAGCTTTTTATTTGTATTTTGTGACCTTGCTGGCAGAAAGCTATTCCTGAGTTCAGCTTGAAACCAAGATTATATGCTTCTATAGTTTCTCAGATGATTAGGCCCACCCTGTTTGCATTTCTTAGTCTTCTGCGTTGCACAGTAGTTGTTTTCGTGTTCTTTAGTTTGGTGTAGGAAAGAGACCAGAATTTTGAGGAGTTAAACCAGGTCCTTATCTTCACTTTTACTTTTTCTATCAGTGTTCCTTGGGTAAGTCATTTAACCTCTTATAATGCATTTTTTGAAGCCTTATGAAAATCTTGTATCTATTATCCCAATTTTTACAGAGAAAAATGACTTTTAGATAAAATAACTTGCTCAGGAGGAAAGATGATTTGAACTAAAATATGTCTTTCAATTTTATCATTAAAATAATATAAGATATAAGATAGCCTGGTATTAAAAGGTTGAATATGATAGAAAGGTCTTGCTACAAATTCTGTTGATGTCATTTGTAAACCATATTTTCTTGGGAAGCATCTTTTAATTCCTGTGATTCTTAGTTTTCCTTATCTAAAAAATTAGAAAGATGATACCTCACAAAGTTTTGTTTCTAAGCCTTGCTTTTACTATCATTTGGCCTGTGGGGCTGTGATATGATGAGAGATTAGTGGAAGGCAGAAATGAAAACAGTTATAGCTAGAGTAGCCATCAAAAAGGAAAAATATTTTCTGAATAGACTATGGGATCTGTTAGGAGAGAGACTGTTTTTAATCCTTTTAGCCTTGCTGCTAATATGTTACCTGGCGCATAGTGGACTGTCAAAAGAATGATGGATTAATATTGCACCATGGGGTTATGTATCGTCAGCTATACTTTATTTGTAGATAAACTTAAAGTCAATTTGGATTCAGAACAAGCTGTGAAAGAAGAAAAAATAGTGGAGCAACCTCAAGTGCCTGTCACTGAACCAAAACTGGCAACTCCTGCAGACCTGAAGAAATCCAGCAAAAAAGCAGAGCCTGTTAAGATGCAGCAGAAGGAAAAAAAATGGTAGGAAAATTTTGTCGCTTGTGAGGGAAGAGTGTCTACTGGGGGTGAGAGGTCTATTTGGGCTTATTGACAGAGGACACTTTTCAGTTGAGTAGTAAATCCTTCTTAATGCCTTAGGGATACAACCACACAACCAAAGTGGAGAGAGAAGCTTAGTAGCTTATCTAGTGAAATAGTCTTGTGAAATCAAGACAATTTGGGTGATTTAGGGCCCAAAGTCTCATTTTTGCTTCATTGATCTAAATTGATAATCCTTTTTCTCCTTACTTAATTTTAAACATGTGGACATGGCATAAGTACCTAAAAGTGTGTGTGAGTGTGTGTGTGTGCATATGTGTTTTACTTCAAGCTGCCAAATGAAAGGTTACTGTTTCCAGTCAAATTTAAGAGAAAAAGTTCTTTGTTTTCTTTTTATATCAATGAGTTTATTTTTCAAGTGGTAAAATGTAATTAGAAAAGAAAATAAAAAGCACACAAGCTGTTAAAAATGGATCCAGGAATTTGAGACACTACCTCATAGTTGGTAGGAATTAGTCTGTTGAAAGAAATTCTAAAGGACACTGTCAGCACTGATAGGCCCACAAAGACCTGACTTTTGTGGCAAAGTTGGGGTAACTTTAGCAGAAAACATCAACAAAATGGTGCTGTTTCAGAGGGTTAAGGCTCTGTCTAGTAGACCTTGCCTCCTAGGAACATGTGATACATATGGATTAAAATGTCCCAAACTCTGGGTATAATACTTACTGTTGGTGGTTATTGCCAGGAATGCATTCAGTATTTCATTACTAAACGTGATACTAAGTGTAGATTTTTAGTAGATGCCCTTTACCAGGTTGAGTTTTTTTTCCTAAGCTGAGAGATTTGATCATGAATAGATGTTGAATGTTGTTTTTTTGTTTGTTTTTACAAGATCTTAATTTATTTATTTTTATGCGACACTGAGAATCGAACCCAGTGCGTGCCTCACACATGTGAGGCAAGTGCTCTACCACTGAACTATAACCCCAGCTCGGCTGTTGAATTTTAATAATTTTTTTCTGCATTTATTGAGATGCTTATGGTGTTTCTGCTACTGTGGTGAATTATACTGATTGATTTTTTAAACTGTTAAACCAATCTTGCATTCTTGGGATAAACTTCACTTGGTTGTGATGTATTATTTTTATATTTTTCTGGGTTGGATTTATTAATATACACTAAGGATTTTTTTCCTCTCTTTTTACGGGAACTGTAGGTCAGTTCTTTTCTGGTAATGTTTTTGCCAAGTTTTAGTGTCAAGGTTGTGCTAACTTTACAAAATTAGTTGAGAAGAGTTTCTTTGTTTTCCAAAGGAATTTGTATAGATATATTTGTTTCTTAAATGTTTGATAAAGTTCATCAGTGAATCTAGGCTTGGATTTTCTTCATAGGAGGTTTTTTGAAATTGTGAATTTGATTTTTTTTAAATAGAGTTATTCAAACTTTCTAGTTTTTCTTGGATCATTTTTGAGTAAGTTGTAATTTTAAAGGAATTCTAAGTTATTGAGCTTATTAGTATAAAGTTGTTAATAATAACAGCTTTGTTCTTTGAATATCTGTGGAATCTGTAGTTATCACTAAAAAATTCATTTTTACATTTCTTTAAAAAAAAATTTTTTTTTTTTTTTTTTTTTAGTTGTAGGTGGACAGAATACCTTTATTTTATTTTCCTGTGGGGCTAAGGATTGAACCCAGTGCCTCACGCATGCTAGGCGAGTGCTCTTCCTCTGAGCCACAACCCCAGTCCCTCATTTTTACATTTCTGATTGGTGAGAAACATTTCTTTTTTTTAATCAACCATGTAAAAGGTTTATTAACTTTATTTTTACCCCCCAACTGACAACTTTTCACTTTAATTTTGTTTTCTATCACATTGATTTCTGCTCTTTATTATTTCCTTTTACTTACTTTGAGCTTAGTATATTCTCTTTCTAGCTCAAAATAGAAGAAAGGTTGATATTTAAAAATAAGTAAGACATAAGGTGCTTGATGACAAAAGATGTGTCTTAATTCCTATTCATTTCTAACACATGATGTGCCCTGGATAAATTATTTGTTGATTAAATGAATTTTGGTGGAATATCCAGAGAAGCTAAATAATATCAAGATGAAGTCTAGGTTTTTTTATTATTCATAAGAATCACCTTATGGCCTTATGTCATATCTTTGTTCCTTTTGGTTTTTCCCTTTAAAATATTTCTCTTTTCTGATGAACTTTTACTTAGATTTTAAAGTTTTCAAGTAATAGTCATGCTTTGTATTTTTTTTTCCATTAAAATTTATTATATTGTATTATATAGCTGGTCATGTCAGCCAGAGCTTCTTGAGAACAGTCTTTCCTTCCTGATCTTTGCATCCTCTGTGTTTAGCAAAGAGCCTTATGTATAGGTAATAGCTGCTGATTTAATTTGTGTCAAATGACAAACAGGCCAATGGGGAAAGTAAGAAAGCATTGAGAAAAATTCTTGATAACCTGGTTGCAGTTGCCAGTGGTCTACAGAGAGCTAGAGAAATTTTTTATTCTGGTCACCTTCTGAAGTGACCTAGCTATGGTTGGTTGACAGTATATCCTTAAAAAGAATCTTTATTGGTATACTTTGATTATTCTTTTCTACCCTCTGGAATTAAGATCATGAGTTATAAAGTGAGATTCATAGGAGAATGTAAATACTTACATTTTTGCTCTATGTAACATGCTTAATTTATTCTTCATGGCAACAGGGGGAAGCGAGTAGATTTATCTGATGATGAAACAAAGGAAACTGAAATCATGAAGAAAAAGAGGCGAAGAATCAAACTTCCTCAGACTGATAGCAGTGAAGATGAAGGTGGGTATTGCTATTATTTTTTTTACTAAGAGTATCAATTCTTATGATGCTGAAGGAGCCAAAAAAGTAATTTATTATGGGTCATAATGAGAGTAGTAATCCTAGCACTGAGAGAATATAGCATCTATTTTTGTTTGAAATCTACTTTAGCCTTTTGACCAGAACCATGACCTTTTGGTAACTCGCCAAAATAACCAACAAAAAGGGAAAGAGGATAAGTACTACTAGTATACATACTGTCTAATACGTTTTCTTTCTTTCTTTTTTTTTTTTAAGGGGGTGTTATTGTGAATCTTAAGAATTGTAATGTTCTAGGCACCAAGGATATTGGTGTTCCACACCATAGAAATAAAATCATGATAAAAATGTTGTTGAAAGGGAATGATACTATGGACCCTTCTAGTTTTAGACCATGGGCAATGTTAGATAAGCAAATAGAATAAGAGCAAGATTCTGGCCAGGAAAATTAATATGTTTTTTAAAAGAATGTCAAGTATTCTGAAGAACCAAGATATCATACCACATAATATAGAGGAAAGTATACATAGAGAGGCTAAAGAGAAAGATAGCTGGGATGAATTTATTTGCTGGATATGCTACCTTCAAAGTCATGTTTATAAAAACAGTTGGTGAAAAGCTTAAGCTACCATGACCAGTTCTCCAAGAATTCCTGGCGTAAACCATTTTAGGTACTAGGGGGAAATCCAATCCAAAGGAGTTCAGTATCACTAAAAAGTACATACACAATGCAAATAAACTGATACTAAAAGGGATTAAAGAATAACGAGGAACTGGGGTTATAGCTCAGTTGGTAGAGTGCTTGCTTCGTGTGCACAAGGCCCTGGATTCAATTCCCAGTGCCCAAAAAAAAAAAAAAAAATGCAAAAGAGGAACCTACTGTTGCTGTCAAAGAGGTTTCCCACAAAAGGATAGTAATAAGTGAGTTAAGAAACAAATTGTATATGTAGATGACTGTATTGCAAATGAACAGATCTAAAAAATAGCCCTAGAAAGTTGAATCTCTGGGGTAGAAGTACCATTTTGACTCTTACAGATTTAGATCCTGCCATTCAGGGGTAAGCATTAAGTATTATGTTTCTGGACAAGGCTTTGAAACCATCAGCCTAATATACATTTAAAAGGTAAACTAAGGGGCTGGGGTTGTGGCTCAGTGGTAGAGCACTTGCCTGGCATGTGTGAGGCATTGGGTTCGATTCTCAGCACTGCATATAAATAAATAAAATAAAGTTTTATCAACAACTAAAAAAAATATTTTTTTAAAAAAAGGTAAGCTAAGCCTGGGAAATGTAACTCCTGTGGTCAAACACTTGCCTAGCATGGTGTGAGGCTCTGGGTTCGATCCTTAGCACCACGGGGAGAAGGAGAAGAGAGAAGGAAAAAAGAAAAAAAAAAACCAAAACACTAAATACTCTAGTAGTAGTAAGAGTCAGCTTTAAATCAAGGAATTACTGTGGTTGATTGAACATCATTACATAATTCTGAAATGTTCTCCCTAGTTTCTGATCCATAGCCCACAAAAATAATAATACCCATGGGTGATTAGAAATATGGGTGGAGCTATTTAGTTTGGAAAGGAATGCAAAGAAATGTGAGAGAGGTGAGCAACCTAAAGTAACAGATGCAGAGAGCAGAGGCTCTCAAATATTCTCCCCTGGCCAGATACTTTTTGGCCCCTGACTAAATTTATAAACCTCTGCCATTTTATTCTTAAATTTCTTTGTCTCAAAGCCAGTGTTATTTTAAATCTTTACAGCCTCTAACATATTATCATTTTATTTCTTTGCACTAATTATATGATGTTAGCTATCTTAAGCTAATAGTTAGCAGGGAAGCAGCAAGAATGGAGGAAATGTAAGGACTTTGAAGTTGGACTGTGTTTAAATTTCCCCTGCACCACTTAACTATGTGACTTCAGGCAGATGACTTCACTTCTTTAATTTCTTGTTTCCTCATCTTTAAAATACCTTTCTTAAGGTAAGGCTAGATATTTTAAAAACTTGGGTCCTAGGAAGCTACGAATGCTTTCCAGGAATTCTAATTACCCATCTCCGCCAGAGGACTCTTAACAAACAAGTGGTTCCATTGCTGGATCCCTGAAATTAGTTTTACCACAGTTCTTATTCTGCCCCATCAAAAGTTGCTTTCCTGGCTTAAGTTCTGTTTTACTACTTCAGTATCTTTCATCTGAAGAGTTGCAGATTTGTTCTAAGAGTTAGAAAGCTCAACTTGATGGTAAGTACTAAGGCAAACTAACATTGTATTCTATTCCAACATATGAATGTGGGCAATTTTTTTTTAATAGTTGTAAATGGACAGAATGCCTTTATTTTTTTGTTTATTTTTATGTGGTGCTGAGGATCAAACCCAGTGCCTTATGCATACTAGGCAAGCATTCTGCCACTGAGCTACAGCCCCAGCCCTGGGCAAATTTTTTTAAGAAATGTTTTTGAAATCTTAGGTGTTTAAAACACATAGTAGAGATTTGTGGGGTTTTATAAGAAAAAATGATTAGCGTTTGTTAAGTCTAGAAAATTTTAGTTTTTTTCTACCCTACCTTAAAATATTTTTTAAAGTTTAAACAAAGTAGTAGATAAACATAATTTCAACTCAGAAATTTTATAATAGATAGTAATCTCTATCATCTGAATCATGTAATTGATGATTCCTTGTCACTTTTCTCCCATCTGCTCTCCATCTTCCAGGCATGGGTTGAAATTTCTTCTTTATTAAGGACTCTTGATTCTTCCTCTGTTCTCTTCCCTCTTATGAGGGGGGATCACAACATTCCTTTATTATAATATTTCTCTTGGGGACATGTTAAAGGAAGAGTCTGTGCTGAGTCTTCCTTAACCTGGATGTTCCTCATCCTAAATTTAGTTCAGAAAATTATTATTTTTCTTTATTAAAAAACAAAACAAAAAAAATATTGCTCTGTGGTGCCAGGGGAATTGTGGCATCCCTGCCTCTTTGGAGCACAGAGTCTAGAGGGTGGTTGTGGGTAAACACACAGCTGCAATGCAGTGTGGTAAGAGGGGTCTAAGCTGGTGCTACTGGGATTAAGTGTTTTCCTTGGATAAGTCAAGTGGTTGCAGAACTGGAAATAGAATAAGTAAATTTATTACTGTGAGTACTCAAAACTCCTTTTCTTTGGCTTCCTTACTGCTTAAACTTTCCTCTGACCACTGTAACACATCTGCCATTATGGCCCAGTTCTTAACAGCTATTGCTTTAGCACAATGGGTGCTTGGTTTTGGGGTGTGATACTCCTTTTGCTTGGGCTCCCATCATGTGCTAATTTCCCTGAGCTGGGTTAATAGCTGGACCTCTTTGCCTTTATGTTCTGTCTTTTGTTTCCCAGCACTTATAAAGTTTTGGGGCCCATTTCATACTCGAAGTGTGTAATTTATTGTTTCATTCTGGCCCTTGTTCTGCTTTACCTCTTTAGGTCATTTGGCCTTGAACCCTCTACTGTCATAATTTTTAATGCTGACCTAATCAGTTGGGGGAATTTTAGATCCAAGACTTGTGCTAAGAGTTTGAATGCAGCCAGGAAGTTTAGGGAGCAGGTGAGGCTAAGCAGCTACCCAATCCCCTGACCAGCAGTTTCTTTGTGGTGATTAAGCAATAGGTCAGCTGAGGATTTTCATTTTTCTTCTAATAGGGCCTTGTGCTAGGACCACTGTTTCTGCAAATGTTGAGAAATGATGGGTTCTCTTTGGTGCACTCTTAGGTGATACCACTTCCATAACATCATTTCTATCCTAAAAGTGTTCTTTTCTTCACTCTCGGTATAGCAGAACAAGCCTGGAAATAGTTCCCATACAAAATACTGAGTTTTTATTTCAAAGATGATCTGTCCCCCAAAGTTCATGCTCTTACCATCGGCAGGAAATTTTCAATCTTACAAACCCCTCAGAATATTGCAAATAATCCTCAGATCACAAAGACTGGCATGGAGCATTTGGTGTAATCTGAGGATTATTTACACTTACTTGATCTAAAGAGAAAATGTCTGGTCATGAATCATTAGGTGGCATGAATAGTTGGCTTAGGAAGGCTGTGTAACCAGACTGACTTGGGTTTAAAACTTCTGGTCTCAGTTACAAGCTGTGTGACTTTGCCAAGTGAAGGAATCTCTCTGAACCTCTTTTTACTCAGTTGTAATATGCAAATAGTATCTGTCTCTTAGGGTGGTTGTGAGGGTAAAGTAAAGTATATGAAAGATGGAAGGTAATCAGTTCATATTTATAAATCAACTTCATGCCCTGACCAAGTTGTAAAATAAAGCATTTAGCTAAAATGACTTCTAAGGTACTTCTAGCACTAATAATTTTTGATTCTTTGATTTTAGTTGTACAAAATTAATGTATATTTTAAAGATAAGTTCATAACTGCAGAGTGCTTGGTTGGTCTCAATTACTGTTTGCAAAGTCTTCTTTGCTGGGCATAGAGATGCCAGTGGAGAAGTTCTACCAGCCTGAGCTTGTAGTTCTCTTATCTAAGCTTGTTCCGTTATTTCAGTCTTCCCAGACTCTCCTGGGCCTTATGAAGCTAAGTCACCGTCCCCACCTCCTCCTGTATCTCCATCTCCTGATCCCGTGCGGAAGTCTGAGCCTGAACCTGAGCCTCCTTCTGTCAAGGTAAACTTCACTGGGAGGCTTCCTTTCCATGTATCCTTGATTGCCCAAGGATCTACAGTTACTATTCTGAGTCATTTCTCTTGCTGTAAAAATCACAAATGCCAGTACATGGTTCTTATTTTGCTCCCCTACAGATTGACCAGAATGGGTATTCCCTCTCTTCTCACTAAATGGAAGTTTTTTTTTGTTACTGGGGATTGAACTCAGGGGCACTTAACCACTGAGCCACATCCCCAGCCCTATTTTGTATTTTATTGAGAACAGTGTCTCACTGATTGCTTAGCACCTCACTAAATGGCTTTGAACTCGGGATCCTCCTGATTCTGCCTCTCAGGCCGCTGGGATTACAGGCGTGCACCACTGTGCCCAGCTAGAAAGGGAGCTTTTATTTTGTTTTATTTTACTTTTGTGGAACTGAGGCTTGAACCCAGGGCTTTGCACATGTTAGACAAGTAACTCCAGCCCTGAGCTATATCCCCAGCCTAGGGAGATTTATTAAGGGTCAGTCGCGGGAAGGTTAGAGATGGATTTGGGGAGCGGTTTTGTTTTCCATGACCTTTAGTACAAGGGCTGCTGTGATGTGCAGCTGCTGTTGGAATTGTGCAAAAAGAAGTCCTGCTATAATTTAGTGAGATCCTGTCTCAAAAAAAATAAAAATATCTGGAGAGGTAACTCAGTGGTACAGCATCCTTGGGTTCAATCCCCAGTACCACAAAAAGCAGGGAAAGAAAGAGGTAATGCCTGCATCAGAGCAAAGTGTGAAAAAGAGAAGGGAACAAAGGACTCACGAACATTTGTTGCTTTGGTAAAGTTCTTCAAGAAAAGAACTGGATGAGAACAAGTGGGGAAATACAGTTTTGAATGCTCTTCAACTGTGCGTGCCTCTATCAGTGTAGGTAGTGAAGTGTTGAGAATGGACACTGACAAGGTTTTTTTTTTCTTTTGTGATATTGTCCTTAATTCATTGCGTTAAGACTTATTTAAATCTTGCACTGATTTTATCTTTAGCTGAAGGGAAGAGGGAGTGAAAGAGACCCATGGAGTTAAGAGGAAAGTAATATTAGTAACACCTGTTTCAGTCTAAACTTGGTGGGTGTAATGCCATTGAAATGCCAAGGCTGACCATGGCAAGTGTCTATGGCCTGGGCATTTACTAAGAAATCCCTGGTCTGATTTAAGGACCATTGCTGTGTGCTTCTCTAATATCTGGCCCCGTTAAAGCTCTTACACAGTATATTGCAATGGTCTCTCTCCTTGACTCTGTCTTCCACTAACATCCTTATCCAATTTGTCTTTTTAACCATGGTGCCCGTACTGCACCACAAAAACTTATTGGCAGAATGAATACAGTTCTTTCCTCAGCATGCTACTTTTCTTCTCATCATCACTGAAACATCAAATGTGTACATACAGTATATCTGACTTATCTGTGTGGTAGGGTTGGTCCTCTTTCAGCTTTTTAAATCATAATGGAATACTGGGCAGTGGTTGTTATCGATTAAAAAGCTTTCGTTGTTTTTCTCTACAGCTTCATTTGTCAACTTAACATTGTATCCTCTGATCTTCCTCTGATCTTTTAGAGTTCAAGTGGAGAAAACAAAAGAAAACGAAAACGTGTACTGAAATCTAAAACATTTTTGGATGAGGAAGGCTGCATAGGTAAGATAAATTTGGGGCTCCAAATCCAGAGAGAAAGTTATTCACCACAGAGATGAACCATAATCCTATGTAGAGCAGTACATCTCAGAATGTGTATATAACTCACCCCCAAGTGGTGCTGATATTGCTTGTCTGTAGCCCACACATTAAGTAGCAAAGTATAGAGGTCAAAACACTCAGGTTCTTATTTGGACCATACATCATAAAAGTGAGATCTTGTCTAAAGGTCTTGTTATTTCTGGTGGGGAGTTGTTTGATCCATAGAATAGAGGGCAGGTACATACTTTGCCTGAAGGTGGGTTGTTATGAAGATTCAGATGAGGTAATTAATTATCTTTAAAGACTCTCAAGATGGAAATCACAATACAAAGTTAAGATATTGTCATAGACATCGAGAAACATTTGTTGTTTTAGAATGATTGTTTCTTGAATTTGAACAGTGGGGGAAAAAGCACCTACAGATGATTAGACTCTGAAGAGAGAATCAAGAGTCTTTGGTGTTTGGTCCCGTTTGCTCTTAGAAGAGTATGACTCATCCAGATTGCTTCCTTTGTTTCTCTTTTTAGCCATGTTAGGTAAAAGCATGTGCTTGTTATGAAGGCCCAGAAGGGAATTAGAATTAAGGTTTTGAGTCATTAGCTGATTCTTCAGAAGCAAAATGCTGCTTCTGCCCTTTCCACAGTCAGACCAGACTTCTGTGAGGCATTTAGGATTTAGCACTTGAGGCCCAATGAGATGCTCAGATCCCAATATTGTGCTTTTGTGTCTGGAAACAGTTTTAGATTTAGGTTTATAAACCTCTTGTTGGTTGGAGCACCCATAATTATTACTTCTCTCTTTTGTGGCACTAGCCACATCTTGGATCTTCTAGAGGGTTTTTTTCCCCCTTTCTTGATTTCCTTTTCTAGTTCAAATTTCTGTCTTAAAAGTTTGATCGGCTTTGAAGAATCAACTTCTAGGCAATGTGGTTATTAAAACTTGTGAAAACATCTGTCTGTTGTGTGCCCCATCCCATTAATTACCACTTCTCATTCCTCGTAAAAAGCCCCTGCCATATTTTAAAATATTTTTTTAGTTGTAAATGGGCACGGTATCTTTATTTATTTATTTTTTCAAATGTGGTACTGAGGAGCTAACCCAGTGCCTTACACTTGCAAGGCAAATACTCTGCCACTGAGCTACAGCCCCAGTCCAGCCCCTGCCATTTTGATGGTAGCATGTGATTAGGTAATACAATTCCTTACGTGTATGAATTCTCTTTTCATGCCAAGTTTCTTTTTTTTATTTAATTTTTAATTTGTTCTAATTAGTTATACATGACAGTAGAATGCATTTTGATACATTATTATATACATTGACACATTATAAATGGATTATAACTTATTCTGTTTTTCATGCCTGATTTCTTTGACAAGTCTATGGATTCTTGACTTTGAGTGGGAGTTTATTTTATGACTTTTTGTTGTTGTTTTGGTTTGGTTTTTTGGTTTCAGTATTCTAATATAGTTCATTTTCAAGACAATGGTTTGGCCATTGGTGGTAACAAATGTATATACAATTGAATTTCTTAGTCTTTTTTTTCCCCTCCCTCTTTTAGTTCAAAGAGAACAAAAAACCAGTGCCAGATTTTTCCTCCTCCCCACCCCCACCAAAAAAAAATGTTAAAGGTATCTTTATGACAATTCATTAGAAATTTGTGGCTAATTACTTAATTGCTTTATGCAAGACACAGTACTTAAGTTTTGACCAGATGTGGGATATGGACTTTTTTGCACTTCTGTCTTCAGATAGGACTGTTAAGAGCCTTGGATGCAAGAGTGAAAACTGTGGTAACATTGCACTGTTTTGGTAAGGTTTTTAATCCAAACTCAACCTAATGAATTTTGGCTCTGGTTACCAACAAAGGAGTTCTGCTTTCCTCTCTGACATGGGTGGATTTCTAAGAGCCAAGTAGTTAAATGGAAACGATACCTGGTAATAACCAAAGATATTTGGTTATTTACAAGATATTTGGTAATAACCAAAAACCCAGATATTTTTGTTAATGAAAGCTGAGAAAGATAGCATGTTGTTCAGCTAAAACACTTGGAATTTTTAAGTCCAAATCTCCTTTGTCCTATAGTTTTAAGTGGCTACAACTTTGAACATAGAAACATGCCTTTTAGCTTTTAAGGTGTACTGAGTGTGCTGCTTATGAAATTTTGTCAGTGCTGCCCTGGCTGTTTTTTAACTCCCCTAAGCAATGTATTACACAAAATTGGCAATGAGGCAGCCAGTGGCTTCATTAAGAAGTAGTGAAATAACAAACTAATTGATGCTGAAGTATAATATTTCAGACATGCTGCCATTTGAATACAGAATATAGTTTATGAAGTAGCAAAGGCTTATACACCAACTATTAGTAATGGTTTCCTTTTTATAGATGGCTCTTCAGACTTTGCTAATTTAAAATATCGAATAAATCACAGCTCATAATTTTGTCCCGTTAAGCCACTTACATAATGCTTTTGAAGATGCATGTGAGATGGGGTTGGTGTTCTGGGATCCTGCTTTCTATTAGGTAGTCCATGGAAATTCCCTAAGTATTTTCTCAAAAAGACTATTAGTTAAAGATCTTGCTAAAATTGAAATTCTGGTTCAGTAGGCCAGGAGTAGGACCTAAGATTCTTCATTTCTAATAATTCTGATGTCTCTAGTCTGGGGAGCACAATTTGAGTAGCAAGACCTTCAGAAACACTTGATATTCTAGGCATGGTGGTGCACACACCTGTAATCCCAGGAACTCAGGAGGCTGAGGTAGGAAGATCACAAGTTCAAAGCCAGCCTCAGCAATTTAGTGTGACCTTGTGTCCAAATAAAATTTTAAAAAATGGAGCTGGGGTTGTGGCTCAGCATGTGCAAGGCTCTGGGTTTGATCCTCAGCAGCACATAAAAATAAATAAATAAAGGTATTGTGTCCAACTACAACTAAAAAATAGATATATTTAAAAAAAGGTCGGGGGTGAAGAGGGAATATGGCTCAGTGGTAAAGTGCCTCTGGGTTCAATCTCTGGTACCAAAAAACCAAACACACACTTGATATTCTTTAAATATGTATCTGTTTGTGTATATGTATACACACATATATAAATTTCTTAGCATTTAAGTTGGTGGGAGTCATCAAAGCAAGCACTAGGCTCTTGAAAGTAAAGAAATATAGGAACTCTTAGGGAGGGGATTGTTAATTATGCAACCCTAATGGAATTAGATGGATAGTGTGAAGGAATGCTATAGTGGTAGTAGTCATTTGACCTTTAGCATAGTCTATTGTGCAGGAAAAAAGTAGCACTAAAGAGTACTTGCCAAAGACTGTTAGGCTTATCTATATATCCTGAGGTACAGTGTTATCCCCATTTTAACGGGGATGGGGAGGACAATGACAAAATAACATCCCCAGACCTGCAGCATCAGAGTCATCTGGAAACATGTTAAAAAAGCAAGTTCTCAGTTCCTGTCCCATACCCACTAAATCTGAAACTTTGGAGATAGAATCCAGTAATGTGGTGTTTTGTTTTGTTTTGTTTTTTTAAGATATTGATAGACCTTTATTTTATTCATTTATTTTTATGTAGTGCTGAGAATCAAACCCAGTGCCTCACACATGCTAGGCAAGTACTCTACCACTGAGCCACACCTCTAGCCCTCAGTATTGTGTTTTAACAAGCACACCAGATGATTATAATGTTAAAGTTTGAGAGAATATAAGTAACAGACTAGTATTAGAAAACAGATATATTAGATTCCAAAGACTAGGCCTTTTAGAACAAGTTAACTAATATATTAGAAATAATTATTAATAATTTAAGAGTTCAAAACTGTTATGTTCTTTAATGGGGAAAATACCTAACACTTTGATACTTTGAGCATTTGTTGTACATATTAAGATACTCTTTTCATCTGAGAAAAGATGTTTTCACCACCTGCTGCAACCAGAAAGGCTGAGAAAGAATTTAGATGGCATTGATGCTACAGCTCTCTAAAATTGCAGAAAGGTGGCATTGTACTTTGACTTGTGGTTGGTGTATGTAATACAGTAGTAGTGAAGAGATCCTCATCAGTTCTGTGACATCATGGTTAGAGACCACTGTTTCTGCCTGAGCCCTTTAGGATTTGCTTACAGTGAATGACTACTCACTGGTGTAGTTCTTTTCCAAGTTTCCCTGGAGAAGGATTTGCAGAATTTTAGTGGCAGAACAGACAACTTATGCCTTCAGCCGATTGGAAGGAAGAAAACTAGTAACTTTGCTTCTCATTTTGTTATTGCCCTTTCTTTAAATTACTGAGTATTTTATCTGCTAGGATTTGCTTGGGACAGTTATCTTAATGATGTAGACTTGTATTTAATCTTGGGTTATTTTGTAGTCACTCAAAACTAAGAACTGAACTGTTGAGTAATTAATGTCCAGTTCTCTGCTTAAGATGTACAGAGGGGGCTGGGGATGTGGCGCAAACGGTAGCACGCTCGCCTGGCATGCGTGCGGCCCAGGTTTGATCCTCGGCACCACATACAAACAGAGATGTTGTGTCCACCAATAACAAAAAAAAATAAAATATTAAAATTCTCTCTTTTTTTTTTAAAGCATTTTTTTTAATATTTTTTAGTTTTCGGTGGACACAACATCTTTGTATGTATGTGGTACTGAGGATCGAACACAAGCCGCACGCATGCCAGGCGAGCACGCTACCGCTTGAGCCACATCCCCAGCCCCTCTCTCTCTCTCTCTCTCTTTAAAAAAAAAAAAAAAAAGATGTACAGAGTGTGAATGACATCAGGATGGAACTAGCCAGGAGGGTCCATGACAGTGAGCCTGACTAGACAGAGTGGGAGCTTCAGTGGGCCAGAAATTTTAACACCAGGAAAACCAGCAGTGGGAATAGGCAAGAACCAGTTAAAGCATGGTATTATAAGTAGGTGTCTATGAGACTGATGACTCAAATGTAGAGCTCTAGAAGTTAGCTAGCCTAGAATGGGACCCAATTAATGATAAAGGCCCATTTAATGGCATGAGGAAGGAGGGATGAATGTTAATTCTTAGCCTTGCTAGGAGGCTATGTAAGCTCAGAAGCCCATGTACTTTCTACCTGAAGCTAGATATGGTCTCCCAATAGGAGAAAGGTTCAGTTTCAGGGATGGGGTGGGGTGAGAGGCAGACATATCATTCTCTTGATAAATTACTCCATTTACCCATGTCCCCATTTTTTTCCCTTATTCCAGTAACTGAAAAAGTTTACGAGAGTGAATCTTGCACAGATAGTGAAGAAGAGCTTAAGACGAAGACATCCTGTGTCCAAAGACCTCCTGCCATGACTGTGAAAAAAGAGCCAAAAGAGGAACGAAAGGGCCCCAAAAAAGGGACTGCTGCTTTGGGCAAAGCCAACCGACAAGTGTCCATTACTGGCTTCTTCCAGAGGAAATAACTGCTATTTCTGGCAGGTCAAAGACTTGGAGTGGTCAAGGGAGAAGACCAAGAAATATAAACGCTCTCACTTACTATGTAAGTTCATCTAGCTCCTCACCTCACCAGTATCAAAAGACTGTGCTTCTAACCTGTGAGGTTTATATTATTTCTGGTTTTTTAACCAAGAGAGTCATCTGGAAGCAGGAGGCAAAAGGATATTTAAAAAGCTGTTACCTACTAATGACATTTTTAAAGCACAATCTTTGACTTGTCTAGGACAATTCACTTCAAAATTAATTTGACAGGTTTCATAATTACCCACTGTGCCCCACTCACCCTGTACCCTGATCTTCTTAGGGTTCAGGAAGTGTTCCTTCTTGTTCCTCTGTGTTCTGTGAACTTGTGTGGATGTTTTTATCCCTGAATTCTACTGGATGTGTTTACTACTTCCTGTGTTCTCCTCTCCCCACTACCACATTTCTGTCCCCTCGCCTCATAAAGCTGTTTTCTGAAAATCTTCAATCTTGGTTGGACTAAAAGCTGAAACAAAAATCATCTTGTAATCTCCTTCCTCCATTATATGGTACACTGACACCTGGCTACACACCCAGGACATTGCTTGCATTCTGCTTCTTTCACAAAAGCTCTCTAGACCTTCCCTGGCAATTAGTGGTTAGGGAAAAGCCTCAGGCAGGGCACAAATAGAAATTTAATGATGTATCCAACTCCACCAGAAATTACTTAGAGTCAGCATGGATGATATTAGAGGAGTTGTCATGTTGCTAACACAGGGTATGCTGAATACTGTGCTCTTTGTGGTTTCTTGCTCCCCCACCTTCCCACTTTCATTACCTAGAGAGGAGAACCCATACAGTGACATGAAGATATAAAAGAGATATACTTCTACATGTAGTGTACAACACGTACATAGAATTTGTCCCTCTCAAGGAAATGGGATGTTCAGAAATGGCAGTTTGCCAGCAAGTTAAAGAATTTAAGACACACATACACAGATGTTGTTCCTCTTTCTTTTTAACTCTCCTATTTGCCTAATAGTAGAGGCTCCTTAAGAAATGGAGAAGCTGAATGGTAGGTCTAAATGATAAATGAAACATTTTCTTTTGTACTTATGGAAAATCATCTTACTCCAATATAGTAACTTTCAAGCAGTTTCCACTGTGGCTAGGCTGGCAGTAAGATAGTGGACTGAGGTGGTGTGGCAATGATCTTGCACAGTGAGCTCTGGGCAAGGGAAACCAGGCTCAACTTCTGATGTGACTCACCCATAGCAGACAAGGGATGGCTGACCTGTTCCTTCCACCTCAGCCTGGTGTATATCATAAGTGATGCAATCAGCTGTCTACTGTTGAAGGTTAGGATTGTGACTGACCTTGGGTTAACATGAGCTTCTTTAGCACCCAAGCATGGACTTGATTAAGGCTAGAAGTCTGGGAGATGAGTGCTGGCAGTATATCTAGGACTTGAGAATGCAGAGGCTTTGTATAGCAAGCTGAATCCAAGGCTGACTTGCTCCCAAACCCTTTCTTTTTAAAATGAAAGGATGGAAAGCCTGGACTTAAAGCTTGACAGACAACTTCTGGAGAAAAATGCCTTATAACAGTTATTTTTGTCATTCCCTCTAGTCATTTTTTTAAAAATAGGAATGGAAAATTAAAAAGCAAAAATCTAGTCTTTTTTTCTTTTAATTACTATGCTGGGATCTCTAATAAAACTGAATTTGAATTGGAAAAATCTGTTGCTAGTTGGAGTTTCATCTTTCAAGGGATAATGCAAGTCCTGTGATTTCTATGCCCATCATGCTGCCTAAACTCAGAGCTGTCTATGAGGCTAAGTTAGTATTGAGTGGTGGCTTTTTTTTTTTTTCTCTCCTTTACTTTTTATACAAAGTACTCTACCATGTTATCCACATGAGTTAAATAAATTTGAGAAGTTGTTTTAAAACAGTGCTTCAAACCTAATATCTGATGAGTCTGTTATTTGACAGGCCAGCCAGCAGTATGTGCAATTATCTAAACTCCGAACAGAAACAAGACTGGTTTTCAGTTTATGTTGTTAAAACTGCATACCCATAGTCTGAGATGGACAAGTTATTTGCTTCCTTCATCATTTTTTCAGCCCTGTGGGAAATCTTACTTTCAGCCAACCTCATTTTTTAGTTCATTTAGAAGAAAATCTAGTCCTGACTTTGCACATTATATTAGTTTGGCTTCATTATTTGCTAGCTGTGTGTGACCTTGGGCAAATTTTTGAGCCTCAGGTTTTTTAACAAAATAGAGCTAAAATGAGTTACTGTGGATTGTCAAGACTGAAGTAATGTATACACAGTGGCAACCACATAGCTACTCTGCAGATGGTGACCTCCTTTCTGATGTCATGAATGATGCAATCAGCTATCAGCTTCCTGAAAGTTATCAAGGATCTGACCCAAATGGTATACTGTCAGCTGTTTTGGCTGTACAGCTGTTCTGGTCAAAGGGGGGAAGACAGTTATCCAATTTTATGACAGACTTTAAAGAGTGGATTTTTGTTGTTGGAAGAAAGTGAGATTTATAGATGGGAATATTTACTATTCATTAAAACACTCATTGTGTATCTACTATGAATCAGGACTCTGACTTGAGCACTAGAGGATATAATAAAAACCATAAAATTTGTATCTTTTTCTCAGGATGCAGTGGAAGAGACAAGCCACTGAACAGTACCAAATGCAAGTACAGTGACAATAAGCAAGGGTCCTCTAAAGTTCATAGAACGGTGGGTGTCAAAGCAATCTTTCTGAAGGATGGGAAACCAGCCAATTTTTTGAAGATCGAGTAGGATTTTTTTTTTTTTTTTTTTGGTTGTTCAAAACATTACAAAGCTCATGATATATCATCTTTCATACATTTGACTCAACTGGGTTATGAACTCCCATTTTTACCCCAAATACATATTGCAGAATCACATCAGTTACACACTCACATTTTTACATAATGGCATATTAGTGACTGTTGTATTCTGCTACCTTTCCTATCCCCTACTATCCCCCCTCCCCTCCCCTCTCATCTTCCCTCTCTACCTCATCTGCTGTTGTTCAATTTCGAGTAGGATTTTTACCAAGCTAGAGGAAAGGACAGAATTTCCAGGGAAAGGAGCATGGCTTTTAGATTTTTTTTTTTTTTTTGGTGGGGGAGATGGGTTGTAGAATTTGAAAATGGGAAATATATGAGAAGTGAAGTTGGGGTGCTGCTGAGAAGTTTGGATTCTATTTTGGATAATGAGGGCCAACTGGAGGATTTTAAGGAGTAACATTAGAGGTTGATTATCAGTTAAGAGTGACAGCTGGCACCTAAGGTGATTAGGTATGCCATGATAGTGTGTTCACCCACATTGGTACATTGTGTCTTGGGTCTAGTAGTAGTAAAGTTTTAACAGGATTAAAGAAACCTCTCATGGTTAAAACATGCTGCTTAAATCTGGCAGCCAGCATAGACAGTTGTATTATTTCCCTTATCTTTCCTCATCAACTTAGAATTCTTTAGCAGAATGGGTTTTTTAAAGTGATTTCATAAGCTGGTAAGCCTCTGAGACTCTCAATGACAAAGCAACCTTACTCTACTTCCTAAAAAAAACACTAAGGGAGTGTGATGTGGGGGGAAGGGGTGAGTGGAACAGTTCTCTTCCTTTTCTATCTTTGTTTCTTTAAGAAGACATTAGTAGTTATACAGGGGAGAGCTGAGGAGAAGGGCCTTATAAGGAAACTAAATAGTTTCTTCAGAACATGAGTAGAAGGAGTGCCTAATAATGTATTTGCCAGAAATGTACTCTGTGTCAAGACTCGTTTTGGTAAACTTGTCTCTTTTCATTGGTTCCGGGATCTCAGTATGCTGTAATGCAGCTTTTACCACCATGAAACATTCAGGGGCTGCCTCGTTTTGTCGTGAGAAGGCGGTATTGCTTTCTGAGTTATTGCCCTGGCAGCTCTGTAAATTAGACCATGCTGTCACCATGCCCTCTCTGAAGGGCACATTGTACCCAAATGACTGAATTTAGGATTGACTCTTGCCACTCCCTGCTGCATGACACTTCTCTCCGCTTGTATCTGTGTCCAGTTTTTTATGTTCTTAAGTGTGGGCCACCCACACATTGCCACCCAGGTTCCTCAGCCAGAGTAACTTGGTAAGGCTTCTGATCCAATAATTTTCCATTGGATCAGAACCTACCTAACTCTAGAGTTCCCCTTCCATTTCAAACCTTAAATGTTGTCTGACTCCCCAAACTCCCCCTCCTCCCTTATTTTTCTCTCCTGCTTCTGCCAGGCTCCTCGTTTCTTAAAGGCCTCCCTTGGCTCTCTCCACCTTCTTTTTTAATGCTCAGAGTTCATCATGGCTAGTCCTTCTTTAGCTTTTTTTCTTTTCGTCTTTTAGGTTTTCTTTCTCAAGATTCTTCTTCCATATGGCATGTCATTTCCTGAACTGTTCTTGAAGAATGGAAAAACTGCTTTGTTTAGTGTCTGCTTTGAATCATTCAAATTCAAAGCATTAAGTGGTTCTTGAATGCTAGTTATGTTTAGTCCTGGAAAAGATACTTTAGGGATTTTACAAGAGCCTGGAAGTTACCATTTTGGAGTATAGGGTCTACACACATATAGCACTTGAGACAGTGCATAGATGGGTGGTAGACAAGGGACTTAATAATTCAGAAAAGAACTGGCATCATAATGAGCAAATTCTCATAGTTCTATGCAGAAAACATCAAAGGATTTAAGATAGGAACAGCCAAGGAAGGTTCACCATTTTAGTGGATTTTATCTAATTGTTCAGACTTTACTCACCATTTATACGCTCATAACATATATAAAACATGATGAGGTGAATCTCTAATGAAGTTATTTCTTATTAGAGAATTAAGAGTCTTGACAAGAAAGCAAGCAGTTAGTAGGATTATCTCAAAAGACAATTTATAGGATATGTACTGGTTCAGTACATATCAACTATTGATATGTATATCAATAGTTTTGGGGGGAAGCTGGGTGCTGTGATGGAAACAATAGTCTTGGGAGGCAGAAAGCCTCCAACACTGGCTGTAGGCTCATCCTTTGTGAAATTTAGTTTCCCTATTTTTAAAATGAGCTGCCACCTGCCTTAAAGGGTTGTTTTAAGGCTTTCGTGAAATAATGCATGCGTAGGCAGTCCCTAGTATTAAACAATACAAAGCAGAATAACTCACATTTTTGAGCACCTACTATATGCCAGGCAGTGTTTTAAGCACAAGAGATACATTCACTCTTAATCCTAGCAGCCCTATGAGATAGGTACTTTTATTCCCATTTGCATAGGAAGAAACTGAGATAGTTTGCTCAAGATCACAGAGATAGTGTAAGTAGCAAAGCAAGGATTTAAATCTTAACAGTTTAACTCCATTAGTTTAACACTGCTATATCCCCTCTTGGCTATATATTAGTTTATACTTCCATACCATTTGATAATGTTCATTTTTATAAGTGAAAGTCAACCTAGTTGTTTAGATACCAGGTTGTCAGATTTGAAGGCAACCTAAATGTTTATCTAAGTCAACCATTCTTCTGATGCTTGAGTCCTCTACAGCATCCTTGCCAAGTGGTCTTGAATCTAAACAAAGATTCAGTTATGTTCAATATACCAAGCTTACTAAATTACAAAGTTAGATAAGTAGACTAATAAATGTTAAGAAGAATTTAAAGAGACTAGAATAAAATAAAGTTTTTTGATGAATTTTAGATCATTAGGAAATGATTCTAAATATAGTTCCCTACATTATCCATTTCAGTTTTCCTGAAAATATTAATTTAATTCTTCGCCTTGCCTTTGATTTAAGCATTGTAAAAAAATCAAAAAGGAATTTGGCATTTTTTACCCTATTTAAGCCATGCTATAGTTCACAGGTAGGAAAGTGACCCCTGGTTTAGGCCAGGGTCTTGGTCTTCATTTTGAATATCAAAATCTTGTTTTCCTGGGACACTTCTTCAAGTTTCAAAGGCATGAAAGCAGAATAATGATGTTAGACAGCTTTTTAAGTCTGTTCTGGGGTGAGAGACACAGAAGGTAGAATCATTATCCTGTAAACCATAACACCTAATAAGAGTATTTCTCTTGGGGGCTGGGGATGTGGCTCAAGCAGTAGCGCGCTCGCCTGTCATGCGTGCGGCCCGGGTTCGATCCTCAGCACCACATACAAACAAAGATGTTGTGTCCGCTGATAACTAAAAAAATAAATATTAAAATTCTCTCTCTCTCCCCCTCTCTCACTCTCTCTTAACAAAAAAAAAAGAGTATTTCTCTTGTCCCTCTTAGATATAGTCTAAATTTATCTATGATATTTATCATCTACATTTATGATATTTTACTTTTCTCTTATTTCATCCTTAAGAAATCCTAGAAGGGCTGGGGTTGTGGCTCAGTGGTAGAGTGCTTGTCTAGCATGTGTGGGGCACTCAGTGTGATCCTCAGCACCACATGAAAATAAATAAAATAAAGGTCCATCAGCAAGTAAAAAAAGAAATCCTACAAGGTATTTCTTGTCCACACTTTGCAGAAAACAAGCCCAGGCAATTGTGCTAGCTTAACAAACATCTCACTGTAAGGGAATGAAATAAAACTGGAACTTGGGTCTTCAGACTTTGTATCGTGTGGCTTATCACAGTATATCAACTCCTAGGGAAAATGTGTGGTCCACTCGTAAGTGTGCTTTGAGTATTTGAATGCTTACTGTTTGGCCCAACAACCCTCGTATCTGCTGTGGAGGATTTAAGAGAAACAGATAAGTTCTCTGCCTTCTTAGAACTGACAGTCTTTTGAAAAAACAAAAACATGTGCATGTTGGTGCATTTCACAGATTTCATAGCATTTATAAAAATGCTTAGCTGGGCATAGTGACACATGCCTGTATTCCCAGTGAATTGGGAGGCTGAGGCAGAAAGATCACAAGTTGAAGGTCATGCCAGCAATTTAGCATTACCATCACCTGGAACTTAGACCCTGTCTCAAAACAAAAACAAAAACAAAAACAAAAAAAAAACGGGGGGTGGGGTGGGGGATAGGGATGTAGCTCAGTGGTAAAGCACCTCTGGGTTAAATCCCCAGTACCTGCCCTTCAAATGCTTACCATGGGCCAAAATTTGCTAGATATTTAAACACACTTTCTCTTATCCTCATAATGCTTTATTTGCAAATGAAGACAGGAAGGCTCAGAGAGTTATAATTTTCCCAGTAAGTGGCAAAGAATTTATTTTTGTATTTTTTGATACCAGGGATTGAGCCCAAGGGTGCTCAACTACTCAGTCCCCCTCCTTTTTTTTTTTGAGCAAGGGTCTTGCGAAGTTGCTGATGCTGACCTGAACTTGTGATCCTCTTGCCTCAGCCTCATGAGTTGCTGGAATTACAGGTGTGTGTCATAATGCCTAGCAAGACTTTTTTTTTTTTTTTTTTTTTTTTTTTTTTTGTGGTACTGGGATTGAACCCAGGGCCTTGTGCATGCAAGGCACGCATTCTACCAACTGAACTATATCCCCAGGCTGACATGTTTATTTTTTTTGTTTGTTTTATTTTTGAAAATTTTTTTTGTAGTTGTAGATGGATAGAATGCCTTTATTTTATTTGTTTATTTTTATGTGATGCTGCGGATTGAACCCAGTGCCTCACGCATGCTAAGCAAGTGCTTGCCACTGAACTATAGACCCAGCCCACGTTTATTTTTAATAATAGATTTTTTTTTTTTTTTAAAGAAAGAGTGAGAGAGAGGGAGAGAGAATTTTAATATTTATTTTTTAGTATTTGGCGGACACAACATCTTTGTCTGTATGTGGTGCTGAGGATCGAACCTGGGCCACACGCATGCCAGGCGAGCGCGCTACCGCTTGAGCCACATCCCCAGCCCTAATAATAGATTTTTAATGAAAAATTAGAAGCACTAGAAAATTTAAATGCTTGTGATTAGCAAACCTGCATGGATACTGACTCACCATCACTTATAACAAAGGGAGCAAACTGAATTATACCTTTAAAATTGTCAACCTCATGCGATGATCTTGCCAGGGGTTCAGGACACTGAACCCTTTGGCTGCAATCTCCTGTGTCTTGTTTCCATATGCAGAAGATGACACTGGTGGACCATATATTAGGTTAGAGGCTAAAGCTTTCTCTCCTCTGGTTGGTGTTTTGGCTTCCCTGGAGAGAGGGCCAAAATTTGGATTCTATTCTTTCTGATTTGAAGCCTGAATTCTTTCTATATAACATGTCCCTGGTCTTATGTAAAGAAGGTGTGTGCCCAAGGACCCAGATAAGGGTTGCCTGTGACTGGTGAGGGGTTAAGGAAGGAGTCACAGAGGAAGAAGTACTTAAACTAGTCTTGAGAAGAATTAGTTTGCCAGATGGAAAAGTGAGAAGGGCGTTCCAGGCTGAGGGAACTGGCTCTTGAGAAAGCATGGAATATTCGGAGAGTTAAAAAATGACTTGGTAAAAGGCAGAATAGTGCATTATGAGGCCAAATAGGCAGAGTCCAGATCATAGGCCTTTGCTAAGTAGTTTAGACTTTGCTTTATAGACAGAGGAAGAATTTTGACATCTCAGATTTGTAAAAAAAAAAATCACCCTTAGTCAACTGGAGAGAAAACTACTGAAGAGCCAAATTGCATGTACATCTTGAGATAGAACAAGTAGAGGAAAATAATTCAAAGTTGAATTTTGTTCCCTTTTAGGCAGATGACTCCCTTGATCCCCTTGGAAACTCAGGACAGGAGAGTATTAGAAATGACTTCAGTGTGGAATGATTAGCCTTTTGCTGGGTCATCTCACGCTTGGAAATCCTCTGGCTCTTCCCTGAGCCATGGTCCTAGTTAAAGCATGGAGATGGGATTGGTTCCACGGTTCCACTCAAGATTCATGTAGGTCCTTTTCTGACGCACATGCACACACTCTGATTTAGAGCTGGAACTGACTGCATCTCCCTGGAATTCTTTGGGCCAAAGTGACCCATGGTCTCAGACTGGTCAACTGAATTCATGTTTATCAGACATCTATTATATTTCTAGGAGCTTTCATATACTTTATATCATTTAATTCTTAACAATTTTGTAAGATGTAGTTAGCCTTATTTCATGAAGTAGGAAGTTCAGTGCTATAGAAGTTGCCCAGCTAGAATGTGGAAGAGCTAGGATTTAAGAGTCAGACTATCCTGTTATTCATTTTTGATATGAGTCTTACCCAACTGCATGGAATGCAGTCAGCAGTCTTATGTATCATAATTGGTGTTCATATTAGGCCTTCACTGGATGGCTGTTACACTTGGTACTTTGATATGATTTTTCTCTAGTAGTAAGGTTTTTTTGTTGTTGTTTTGTTTTTGTTTTTGCTATAAACCCCTATGTTCTTCCCTAAAATATGGGAACAACCATATCAACTTGACTTTTCAGAAAAATCACTTAATTTCTCCAGGGTTCACTTTGCTCACCTGTAAGATGAATCTACACCTACCTCAAGGTTACTATAGGATTAGACTTAAATTGCCCAGTTTGTAGTGGTTGGTCAACAAGTGCTAACTATTACTAATTTCCAAACAATTCCTTGGGCTTAAATCTTATCCATGTGATAAAAATAAGATTTCATACTTCAAGTTTTAATTTAGAATGCCCACTTTATTTATAGACAACACATACAACTATCAGAACAGATGTTACATCAAAGTAAGGAGAGGTGCTGTTGGACCTAATCTTTCAGTGCATATCTTTGTAGTTCTGCTCACTTGTCAAATTGTGACTATGATCCATTAGCACATCTGTTTTGGGTGAGCTGTGTTATTCTACATGCATACAGAATACACTTGTTGCAATTTGTACCTGAAATGTTTTCCCTAACTTCAGAAATCAGAGGGTACCTTGATTAATGAAAAAATAAACAGGTCTCCAGCAGCAAAGAAGCCTCCCCCGGTGATATATGGGGTGTGCAGGCAATAGTCACGCTTGCAGTTTGAGCCCATCTGTTTTTTCTGTTCACCTCCTGAGTACTGTCCCCTTGTGGTTTGCATCATTCCCTGAGACCAGCCAACTCCAGCCCTCAATTCACTCTTTCAATAGCTCTCTTTGGGTGCCAGATGTGAAGTTTCAAGGCAGCAGAGGCCGGGTTGGCCAGTGCTGTGACACCTGCTTTAGTAAGCAAGCCAGTCAGCTGCTGCTTCTGATGATGTTGGCCCTCTTTCATGGACAGCATGAGGGTTTCACCCCACCAAGTGCACACACAGGCAGCTGAGGGAGACTCATAAATTATGGTTTTGTTTGTTTACTTCAGGCAGACAGCGTGGTGTAGTGGAAAGAGCCCTACACTTGGAAGCAGAAAGCAGAGGTTTGAGTGCTTGCTGGTTATGTGACTTGTCCACACAGCACCTTTCTCTTCATAGCACTTTTCTTAGCTATTATTTCTCTATTTGCTTATTGGCCATCCCCTCTCTCACAGTATAATCTCCAGGAAGGCAGGGATTGTCTTGTCCATCATTCTATCTCCAGCACCTAGGACAGTACCTGGAACAAAGTGAGCTCTTAGAAAATATTTATCGAATGAATGAAGTTTAAAACTGCCTCTCCCAATGTGGTTAGAGTATCTAATGGGGGACCTAACCACATTGGGAATTGTCAGTGAAGATTTCCTGGTGGAAATGGCACTTAAGTTCAGACTTTAGAGATTATGAGGTGTTGGTCAGGCAAAGAATTTCAGGCAGAGGAACAGTGTATGCGAAGGTCCTGGGTGGGCATGTGGTTGGAGCACAGTGATCAACAGGGAGGTTGTGCTCAAATTAAGGCTAGAGAGGTAACCTAGGCCAGATTGCTCTCTCAGAGCCTTGTAGGCTGTGGCTAGGAATTGTTATTCTTAAGGCAAGGGGAAGTCATTGAAGACAATTCCTATCATTATAGAGACCTCACTAGTTCAGACAAAAGGGAGAGCTGGACTATTCCTTAATGCCTGTTAAAGGTCAGTAGAAAACAGAGATTCCCCCACCGTACTCATATGAAAACAGGCCCAGGAAAGGTAGGTGACTTACCAAGTCTGTTGTGTAAGTAGTGGTAGAACTTGATCCCTAAAATTCTAATCCACTTCTCAGTAACTCTATCACATTTTGGAGTTGAGAAATTTTTTTTCCCCTCAAATCCTTCAGATGGCTAAATTTTGGACCTAAATGCCTTGTAATAGTAACTCTTTTGAAAACAGAATGTCTCCTAAACAACTTGTAAGGAAATATGACAGAGACAAATTTCTCTGTAGCATGATACTCACCTTTTGGGTAACTACAACCAAATCTTTGAAGCATGTTAGATTATCTTTCTTAGGATAGATTCTTAGAAATAGAATTACTGTGTCAAAGGATATACATTTACAGAAACTCTTGATACCTGTTGCCAAATTGCCCTCCCAAAGGTTGCATCAGCTTTTATGCTCATCATCAGTACATAAGAATGATTTTCTGTAGAGGTTGGGGATGTGGCTCAGTGGTAGAGCACTTGCCTAGTGTGTGCAAGGGAGGCATCTTCAGTGTGCAGATGCTGCCACTCAGACTTGATGTGCTTCCTAGAGACTTAAGCAAGGCCTGTAAAGCTGTTAGAACTTTTTTTAAATTGGGAGCCTTAAAAGTACCTAAAAAGTAAGAAAACTTCTCCAGCAGAAGCCGGAGTACGGAAAAGAGTGGCAAATTATCACCTCAAGCAAGGTTGAGAGATTGCCACAATAGTATAGTAGTAACACCACAGCAGCAGATTTGGGGACTCAAGTCAGAGATCTTGGTGATTGTTACCCTCCACATGACTTTGTCCCCAGAACTGAAGTGATGGGCTTGTATCTTTTTCTCCCACTGTTACCTGCCCAACAGAGTGGGTGCTGTAGCTGTTTTCAGTGGTTAGTTATTAATTCAGTAATATTTAATATGCTAGGAAGTGGAAATAAAGTGAGGATTAGGACAGTATGGTTCATGTTTGCACAGAATATTTGATCTAGTGAGGCTTACCTATAGGTCAATAAGCAATTGCAATAACTTAAAAGAAGGGCTAGGAGAGGAGAAATATGGGGTATTGTAAAAACATATAGCAGGTCCAACTCCAGGCTTTTTGAGTACGGCACGGCAAGAGTTTAAACCCCAATTAGGACAGGGTGTATATACTGTGTTCACTGCTGTATCCAAAGACCTTGACACGTGGTGGCTTCTCCATAAACATTTGGTGAATGGATGAATAAAGTGGTATTTAAATTGATTGGCCAGGGCTGGGGTTGTGGCTCAGCTATAGTGCGCTCACCTAGCACATGTAAGGTCCTGGATTCAATTCTCAGCACCAAATAAAAGTAAGTAAACAAAATAAATGTTTTGTGTCCAACTACAACTAAAAAATAAATATTTTTATTTATGAAAAGTAAGTTGGTAGGTCAAGTTGAAGATAGGAAGAATGTCCCATACAGAGATAAAGGCAGTGTAAAGATCTGGGTAGATGAAGAACAGTTCACTGTGCCTGAAGTAAGATGAAGCTCAGGGTGTCAAGATTCAAGTCTAAAGAGTTAGAAGGAGGTCAGGTCATGGTGGGTCTTACAACGAGTTTAGATTTTATCTTAAGGAATATAACAAATCAGGGACAGGTATTAAGTTATATATTCTCTCTGAGTTTATAACAACCTGAGGCATGTATTACCCCCTACTTTACATTCAAGATTATGAGGCTTACCTAGGATCAAATAACACATCTGGGATTGGAATCTAGGCCTCTTCAGACTCCAAAGCCTGTGTATTCTTTGCTCTACTTCCCATTACCTCCATTGTGCTCAATTCTTTTGCTTTCATTTCTTGTTATAGAGAACGGCCTTTACCTAATTCTTGGTTTTAGAATAGCACCTGTTAACCAGGGACATCAGCAGCTGGTCACAGCAACCCAAAGCCGACAGACTGTGACTTTATGGCTACATTTTTTTGCTGTGGGGTGGTGAAAAAGCTTGTGACTAGGTATGATTCCTCACCTCTCACTTTTTGTTATTCTTTTTTTTGGGGGGGGGGCGGTGTGTGCAGGGGTAAACAGGGGCACTTGACCACTGAGCCACATCCCCAGCCCTATTTTGTATTTTATTGAGAGACAGGGTCTCACTGGTTGCTTAGCATCTTGTCATTGCTAAGGCTGGCTTTGAACTTGTGATCCTCCTGCCTCAGCCTCCCAGGCCACTGGGATTACAGGCATGTGCCACCTCACTGGCTGTTGTTAGTATTTTTGATCACCTCTGCCCTGTATAGACCTTAACATAATGCAACCATCTACACCTTCAGTAATATTCTAGGCAGTAAGTTCAGGAATTTAAAGACAGTATTTATTTCATTTTAGTAATATTTTAAAGTAGATATTATCGGCCTGATTTTGACCTGAAAAAAATATTGAGATTTACGAAAGTTACGGGACTTGCTGAAGATCACACAGTTAAAAAATGATTTTAACTTGGGAAATATTTGCTTCTGGTTATGTAGAAAAACTAGTACTGAATTAGCACTCTCCCCTCTCTTTCAAATAAGTAACTACAAAAATGGACACAATATATATAATCTATAATAGAAGGGGGAAAAATGAAGTGTGCCTCATTTCAGCCCAATTTGGAGTCATTTTCTGACACAAGAAAGGAAAGGCCAAACAGAATGTGAGTTTTGCTGAGGTGGGGTTCAGGCAACTGAGGAAACTGAAACTTGTGAGACAGGATTTAAGGAAATATGGAGCTGCAAAGAAAAGTAGTTCTAGCCAGGTACAGTGGCTCACACCTGTAATCCCAACTACTTAGGCAGGAAGATCACAAGTTCAAGGCCAGTCTTGGCAGTTTAGTGAGACCCTATCTCAAAAATTTTAAAAAGGGCTGGTGATTTAGCTCAGTAGTAAAGCAAAGGTTCAATCATCAATACTGGGGAGAAAAGGATTCCAGAAATGTGCACAGGTATACCCTTCACATGCATAGGGTGACAGTCTACAAGGTCAAGAAAAGAATCAATTCCTAGAGAACTGGAAGCTAAGCAACTACTATTGCATGCAGAGAACTGAGATGTTTGAGTTCTCATTGAATCTCCCAAGCATTCAGTAGAGGTCTCAGAAAGGCCTAGCCTAAGATGTAGGGCAAATCAAGCTCTAGAGTAAAGGCTACTCTAGATCCACCCTAACAAAGCTTAAAAACCAACTTCAAGAGGATCAAGCTCATCTATAAATAAACTATCTGCCAGAGCAAACCTTAATACTCCATTAAGGAAGATAACAAAGTTTAGGCACTATGCCAGTAATCCCAGCTACTCAAGGACACTGAGGTAGAAGGCTTTCAAGTTTGAAGCTAGAACCCTGTGTCAAAAAATAAATAATAAATAAAAATCCAGACACCCCAAATACAGTACCTATCATGTCCAGCATAAAATGTATTAGCAGAAATACAAAGAAGCAGAAAAATGTGTCCCATAATCAGAATAATCATTCAATAGAAATAGACCTATAAATACATTAATGTTGGAATTAGTAAAGAGTTTAAAACAGTTGTTATAAATATATTTAAGGCTTTAGAAAAGTACAAACATAATGGAGAAAAATACACAATTTCAATAAGTAAAATTATAAAGGGGTAGGGAAGGTAGCTCAATGGTAGTGCCTAGAGTATGCAAGGTACCGAGTTCAATCCCCAGTACCACCAAAAAATTATTACAAAAAATCAGAGATTAAAGATCTGAAAAAATGTAATTTTAAAAAATTCATGCCTTGATCTATAGATTCAGTGTAATCCCAATCAAAATTCTAGCAAGTTATTTCATGGACATACTGATTCTAAAGTTTATATGGAGAGGCAAAAGACTTGAATAATCTACATAATAGGGAAAGATAAAACAAAGTCAGATAACTGACACCATCCAGCTTCAAGACTTACTATAAAGCTAAAATAATGAATCCAGTGTGATATTAGTAAAGGAAAAGACAAATAGCCAGGCACTGTGGCACATATCTATAATTTCAGTCACTTGGAAGACGGAGGCAGGAGTATGTTCAAGGTCAGCCTTATCCAATTAGCAAAATCCTGTCTCAAAAATAAGGTGTGGGGGACTGGGGATAAAGCTCAGTTGGTAGAGTGTTTGCCTCAAATGCACAGGTCCTGGGTTCAATCCCTAGCACCACAAATAATAATAAGGTATAGAGATATAGCTCCATAGTATGGTACCCCTGGGTTCAATCCCTAGTACCAAGGAGAAAAACAAAAAGACAAATCAGTGGAACACAACAGACAGCCCAGAAATGACCCACCTTAATATAGCCAACTGATCATCGACAAAGGAGGAAAGGCAGCACAATGGAAGATAACCGTCTGTTTAACAAATGATGCTGAACAACTGGACGTCCACAAGCAAAAAAAAAAAGAGAATCTAAATACAGACTTTAAATGTAAAACATAAAACTAGAAAACTTCTAGAAGATAACACAGGAGAAAACTTATGACCTTGGATTTCAGTGGTGACATTTTAGATACAATTTTGACATTTAGGTGTGATCCTTGAAAGATAGAATTGGTAAATTGGACTTCATTAAAGGTCAAAACTTTTGTTTTTGGAAATGACTATTAAAAGAATGAGAAGCCACAGAATGGAGGAAAATATTTGCAAAGACATTTGACAAATGACTATTATGCAAAATATACAAAGAATTTTGAAATTCAACAAGAAGAAAACACTGATTTTAAAAAAATAGGGGAAAGTCATTTCAGCAAAGAAGACATACAGATGGCAAATAAGCATATAAAAAATGCTCAGTATCATTTGTCATTAAGGAATTGCAAATTGAAACAACAGTGAGGTACCACTACATACCCATTAGAATGGCCAAAATCCAGAACACTGACAATTCCAGTACTGGCAAGGATGTAGAATTCTCATTCATTGCTAGTGCGATGCAGATTGTCACAACCACTGGAGAGACATTTAGATGGTTTCTTAAAAAACGGAGCATATTTTTACCATATAATTAATTAATCACATTCCTAAGTATTCAAGAAAGTTAAAAACTTATATCCACATAAAAACTTGCATATAGATGTTTATAGCACCTTTATTCATAGTTGCCAAAATTTTATTTTATTTTTTTTAAAGAGAGAGAGAGAGAGAATTTTAATATTTATTTTTTAGTTTTCGGCGGACACAACATCTTCGTATGTGGTGTTGAGAATCGAACCCAGGCCGCACGCATGCCAGGCGAGTGCGCTACCGCTTGAGCCACATCCCCAGCCCAAGTTGCCAAAATTTTAAAATAACTAAGATATCCTCAGTCAGTAATGAAGAATGAACTGAGATTTATCCTCATAATGGAATATTATTTCACACAAGAAAGAAATGAGCTATCAAGCTTGAAAAGACATAGAAGATACTTAAATGCACCACAGATGCTCCTTGACTCACAATGGGTTTACATCTGGATAAACTCATCACAAGGTGAAATTTTTCTAAGTTGAAAATGCACTTAATCTACCAAACATCATAGTTTAGTCTACCATAAACATGCTCAGAAACTTTACATTAGTCTATAGCTGGGTAAACTTGTGCAACAAGTGCCTATTTTTAATAACATATTGCATTTCTCATGGAATTTATTGAATACTGCAAGTGAAAAACAGAATAGTTGTATTGGTATGCTTTTGTACCATCATAAAGTTGAAAAATCCAAAGTCAGACCATTATAAGTTAGGGACAGTCTATTACTAAGTAAAAGAAGGCTACATACTGTATAGCTCCAATTTCATGTCAGTGGTGCAGCATGTTTGGCATTAGCTAAATGGAACATGAACTTGAGCTTCATCTCTGAGGTGCTGAAGGACTGAATAGGCTTTGGAGTGCATGTGGCAGTTTAAAAAACATTTAACTGGACATATATATTTAGCTGTTTTGGAATGTAGTTTTTTCCTTTTTTTTAAATATATAAATATCAGGGATTGAACCCAGGGGTGCTTAACCATTGAGCCATAGCCCCAGTCTTTATATTTTATTTTTGGGACAGGGTCTCACCAAGTTGCTTAGATCCTTGCTAAGTTGCTAAGGCTGACTTTGAACTTGGTTCCTCCTACCTCAGCCTCCTAAGCACTGGGATTACAGTCATGCGCCACTATGCCCAACAGTTGTTTCCTTTTAGAGTCTCATCTTCCTTAAGTTTCAAATATATTTCACATCATAATATTCAGTAATAAAATCCTGTTATTGACATTCCCATTTCCTTTTGTTTAAAATCAGAATAAAATTGTATATCAAGTATCTTTTAAAAACCTGATTGTTAACAGCATAAGTATTAATGTGGGGTCCAAAAGTAGAAATCAACTACATAGCATAACTATCACAAAGGATGGGAAGAGTAAATAGGCAAGTATGTTATACTTGAGGTGGTATAATATCATTTAAAAATAAACTATTAGAGTTGGGTGTAGCTTGATGGTAGTGTGCTTATCTAGCATGCATGAGGCCCTGGGTTCAATCCCCAGCACTGAAAATAAGTAAACTGTTATAAATTAAGTATGCATATTGTAACTCAGAGGAATCACTAAAAATAACAAAATGCAAAAATAATTTAACCAATAATAAAGATGAAGAAAGTTGGAAAAGAAGAAACAAAAAACAAAGAATAGATGGGACAAGTAAAATGCAATAGAAAATTAGTAGACTTAAACTAACCATATTAACATTAAACATAAAGAGACTGGGCCAAATGTTGTGGCTCAGGCCTCTAATTCCAGCTGTTTGGGAGGCTGAGGCAGGAGGGTTGCAATGTCAAGGCCAGTCCTGGCTCAAAATGAGAGCTAAGAAGGTCTGAGGATGTGTCTTCGTAGTAGAGGGCTTGCCTAATATATGTGAGGCACTGGACTCAATCCCCAGTTTATACATATGTATAAATATACTGAAATATACGTATATACATAAACAAAATGAATAGGAATTTTCAGACCAGATTAAAAAAAAAAAAAACTACACAAACATACACTGCTCATAAGAGAGCATGTAAACAGAAAAATTCAGGTAGAGTAAGAATTCCAGGATAGCTGGGCATTGTGGTGCAGGCCTGTAATCCCAGTGACCTGGGAGGCTGAGACAGTAGAATGTGAAGTTCAAGACTAGCCTCAGCAATTTAGCAAGAGCCTATCTCAAAAAATAAAAAGGGCTTAGGAAGTAAGTTAGTAGTAAAGTGCCCTTGGGTTTAATCCCAATACCAAAAAGAGGAGGAAAAAGTAAAGTCCAGAGATAGCTGGCACATGCCTATAATTCCAGTACTTGGAAGACTTAGGCAAGAGGATTGCAAACTCAAGGACAGTCTCAACAATTTAGCAAGGCCCTGTCTTAAAAGGGCTGGGGATGTGATTCAGTGGTAGAGGGCCTTTGGGTTTGATCTCCAGTAATACACACACACACACACACACACACAGACTCCTGGAGTAGAAAAAGACTAGGTAAACATAAATCATAAGAAATCTGGAATGGCTATATTAATATAAGATGAAGTAGACTTTAGGATAAGGAGTATTTTCAGATGAAAAGACATTTCTTAGAAGAGGACTAATTCATCAAGAAGATATAACACCCTTAAATTGCACACACACAGTAACATGAAGTAAACACTGACAACTTAAAAAAAAAAAAAAGTAAATAAGTCCACAATTTAGGAGGCTGTAGAGTGATGGGAGCAGGACTAATGGAATGGTCCAGTAAGGAGCTAGGGACATCCTCATTTAAAAAAAAAAAAAAAAATTAAAACTGGAAAAAAATTGTCCAAAGGCTTATAATAAATTATGATGCTTTCATGAAAAATTGAATCTCGGGCTGGGGATGTGGCTCAAGTGGTAGCGCGCTCGCCTGGCATGCGTGCGGCCCGGGTTCAATTCTCAGCACCACATACAAAGATGTTGTGTCCGCCGAAAACTAAGAAATAAATATAAAAGAAAAAGAAAAATTGAATCTCAGGTAAGAAAAGGGGGAGTCTGTGGTATTTTAGCCTGGGGCTTCTTCCAACTCTATTCCCCCTCACCCTGCCCCAACTCAGGCACCATGATTGTTATTCTATAGGGAAAGGCAACTCATGAAAACCTGAAGCTTTGCTGTGGGAGGGAACTCACTGGATTTGGAGCAGAGCATTGATTGAAACAGCAGCAATCTCAGTGACTAAAAAACCAGGAAGATCTCAAGCTAGCCTGAGTTTAAGGTCCTCACTGGAGCAAGTAAGAGACCAGAGATATATGGGGAGTAAAATAGCCCTAGTAGACCTTGATAAACTCCTACATATACCTGGCAAGGCATATGTGCACGAGAGACCAAAGAGTGACTTGGCTATACTCATATTCCTTGTAGACTTGAAGCAGACAGGAATGTGCCTAACAGAGAGTAAAAGCTGGAACAGACTTATAAACTGCATTTGTATGTGTTCCCCAACCCATAGATTTATAACAAAACCATTGCAGAAGGTAGAAGTCCTAGTAGCTCAGGGTGTTTGAGCACAGCCACTGAAAAAAAAAAATCATTGACTATTAAATAATGCTGACATGGGTACAATCCCTTGGAACAAGGCTTATTATTATTATTATTACATTTATCTAAAATATCCAGTTTTTAACAAAATACTATAAAATACACTCAATAACTGCAGAATACTTGTTCTATTTTGTTGCACATGGAAGATAAATCATGCATTTTTTATAAAGTTTAACTCCTATATATGACAAAAGGAAAACTACAAAAACTAGGAATAGTCAGGCACAGTGGCACACACCTGTAATCCCAGAAATTTAGGAAGTTTGAGGCAGAGAATTGCAAAGTTCTAGGCCAGCCTAAGTAATTTAGACACTGTTTCAAAATAAAATATAATAAAAAAGACTAGGGATGTGGCTTAGTAGTAAAGTGCCCTGGTTTCAATCACCAGTAAACAAAAATAACAGCAGCAAAACTAAGAAGAAAACATCCTTAATATGGTAAATTAAAAATCTATGGAAAACTTATTATCATATTTTAAAATGAAAATATTCAACATCTTTCCAAAAACTTTGGGAGCAAAGCAATGATATCTCCTATTATCAGTTCATTCATTATTTTATTACTGGAGGTTGTAGCCAATTTGTTAAGTAAAAAGCATATGGATTAAAAAAGGAAGACTTAAAACTATATTTATTTTCAAAGAACATGATCATTATAAAAAAGCTTATTAAATCTAAAGAAAAAAGAGAGGGCGCTGGGTTCGATCCTCAGCACCACATAAAAATAAAGATGTTGTGTCAACGGAAAACTGAAAAATAAATGTTTAAAAAAATCCAAAAAAAGAAAAAAGAGAACTCTATTTTAATAATAAGTTACAACTGAATTAAGATAGTAAGCTAATAAAGTGACAACATACAAGATGAATGTACAAAATTCAGTTTTTTCTTATACAACAATTGAAAATTTTATAAAATTGAAATAATATAAAATCAAAATATTTAGGGATAACCTTAAATATTGACAAAACATATGTAAGACTTTTATACTAAAAGTTATGAACACTGATGAGAAATTAAAGACACTAAATTAATGGAAAATATACCATGTTCATGGATTGGAGCAATGCAATATGATTAACTTAAGTTCTCCCCAAATGGATCAATAGGTTTAAAGAAATATTAACCAATTTCTGGTAGGTTTTTTTGTAGAAATCAACAGGTTGGGTCCAAAATGTATATGCATACATTAAAGATCTAGAATAAAACAGTCTTGAAATAGGACAGAGGCAGTGAGTTTACCTTATTTCTAAACTTAAAAGAATGCTTCAATAATCAAGATAGGATGGTATTGACAAAAAGATGGAAAAATAAATCAATGGGACTGAATAGTTAGTCCAGAAATAGTGGTTAATTGACTTTTATCCAAAGAGCAAAAGTTCAATATGGAAAGAAAATCTGTTCAACAAATAGTACTGGAATTACTGGCCATGGAAATATTTTTTAGAAGAAAACATAGAATGATATTTCATGATATTTGGATAAAGCAAAGATTCTTCTGATACTAAAAGCAATAACCATAAAACAAAAATCAATAAAGTAGAATTTATCAAAATTTGAAACTCAATTGAAAGATTCTGCTCACCAAAGATACTGCTACAAGGGGTAGTGCTGGAGCACTTGCCTGCCATGTGTGAGGCACAAGGTTCAATCCTCAGCGCCATGGCATGTTCCTATAGTCTCAGACTCAGCAGACTGGGGCAGGAAGTTTGCAAATTTGAGGCCAGACTGGGCAACTTAGCAAGACCCTGTCTCAAAATTTAAAAAGAGGGCTGAGGATGAAGGTTAGTAGTAGAGTTGGCCCAAAGGTTCCATCCCCAGCACCACACCAAAAAAAAAAAAAAACAGAAGACAGGGGATAAATCATCATGACCTTGGTTTAGGCAAAGCTTTCCTAGGCACAACACCAAAGGTAGAAGTGACAAAAGAAAAGACACCCTCATAATGTAAAATGACAACTCACTGAATGGTAGATAATATTTGCAAATTATTTATCTAATAACAGAATTGATTCCAGAACACTTTTTGTAACTCAATAACAAAAAAGACAAGTCAATTGAAAAATTGGCCAAAGATATGAACAGATATTTCCCCAAAGAATTAAAAAATAGCCAATGGAAAGATGAAAAAATGCTCAATATAATTAGGCATTAAGGAAAAATAAGTCAAAATTACACAAACCACTCTACACGCAACATAGCTTATAAACCAAAAGAGACAATAACAGATTTGGTGAGGATGTAAATAAATTGGAACCCTTGTATCTTGGTGGGAATGTAACATGGTATAGCCACTTTGGGAAACTGGCAATCCTAATGTTAAACATACATTAACCAGATAGCCCAGAAATTCTATTCCTAAGTATGCACCCAAAGTAATAAAAAATTCATACAAAAATTCCTAGTAGCATTATTCATATTAACAAAACAACAACCAAGGGATAACCCAAATGTTCATCAATTGATGGGTGGTAAATAAAATGTTGAATATCCATACAATGGAATATTATTGGGCTCTAAAAAGGAATGAAATAGGGGCTGGGTTGTAACTCAATGGTAGAGAGAGCACTTGCCTAGCACATGTGAGACACTGGGTTTGATCCTCAGCACCACATAAAAATAAATAAATAAAGGTTGAAAAAAAAGAGGAATAAGTATTAATACATGCTATGATAGGGGTAAACCTTGTTCACATTATGGTAAGTGAAAGAAATCAGACACACAAGACTACATAGTATGTAGCAATGGAATGCAAAGTAGACTGGAAAGGTGTGGCATACAATTGGTATTTGCTAGATGAATGAATGAATTGTTAAGTATAATGCCCCAAACCTGGCCAGCTGGATTTAGATAGTAAAGGAGAAATTAGATTAAGGTGCTGCAAAGTTTTCTTTTATTTCCACAAAGCTCATTTACTGAAAATGAAGAAAAAAAAATGTTAACAAATTGTTATAGACCTTATGCTACTATGATGGGAAAATATAATAAAATTCATTCAACTATTATACTTTCATTTATCCCATGTATTATAGGGTTTTTTAAGCTGGGGAGTGAAAAGCAGGTGGTAACATTAAAGAGCAGTTAGTATTAAATATTTGTTTGTTTGTGTTCCTTTTTTTTTTTTTTTTTTTAACTGATGCAGGACATTCAGTCCCATTCACTAGGCATTTTGGAGGACTAGATGGAGATGTCCAGCCATTAGTTGAAGAAGATTCCAGGCCTAAGAGGGAAGTCCAGATTTAGGAGTCATGGTAGTTTTAGGTGAGGTGATAGTTAAGTTCACCTGGGGGAAAAGTATAGAATGCAAAGAGCAGAAGTTAGGCAGTTGAGCCTTCTGCTCTTCCTTGTTTTGGGAAGAGAGTGTTTAAGACCCTGAGCATTCAAGTGATAAGATGGGTGTGTGGTGCAAGAGAAAGATTAGAATCAGAGGTTCTTTGCTTAGCTTGTCTTGGGCAGCTGGACTTACTGCGTCTGTTTCCTCACCTGTAAAAAGGGACAATAATGCCAGCCTCCTCTCCTTTTGAAAACTGTGGGACCACAAAGAAAACTGCATAAGAATATTCTTTGTAAACAATAAAAGACTCACCAACTGTAAGGGATCATTATTATTGCAGTGGGAGATGCAGGAGGCCAATAAAATTAATTTGGTTACAGTAAGCACAGAGGTTCCTCTCCGTTTCCTTTAAAAAAAGAAAGAAAACCCAGCAGTAGCAAGTACTGCCAGGTGCACAGCGTAGTTTTTCCAACTTTGAGAAGCAAATAACAAGAGGGGCCAACTGGCTCATCCCAGGAGGCCTGTCTTCACCAATTGAATCTAAAATCACGGCCCAGGGAATGGCTGCAGGCCCAGGCCCAGGACATTGGGCCCTGTCCTGGTGGGGCGGGACCCAGGGAATACAGGGCCAACAGAGGTTGTCCACATGGCTAGAGACCTAGTCCCTAGGTCCCTGTGGCTTGGAATTGCTATCAGGCCCAGCCCCACTAGATGTGCTTCTTAGAGTCCCAGGTGGCCTGTAAGGTGCTGCTCAGCCCCCAGACTACAATCAGGAGCATCACCTCAGGGTTAGGCAGGAAAGTGACCATGGCTACACCACAAAATAAGCCAAGCTGAGTTTCTGTGGCTCCCCAGGTGGCCAGCCTCATTAGTGCTGAGAGTTGCGTTGGCCTGCCAGAACTGTGGGCTGAGGTCCAGTGAAGGAAGCTTGGGGAAACTGCTTCCAGTTTTTTCCAGGCCCAAAGACACATCCCCCCAAATGCCTGACTGGATATGAGCCCCTGAAATCTGAATGTAATCTGGATGCAATCCTCTCAAACACACCTTTAAGGTGGCCACACTTTTGCCAAATCTTCCCTGCCAGGGCTTCAGGTCCAGCCCCTTCATTATCAGTTGAGGAACCTGAAACCTAGAGAGGTCAGGAATTGCTAAAGGTCAGAGCCATGGAGCTTCTCTGAGGCAGCACAATAGAACTGGGAGCAGAAATCAGGCCTCTGGGAGCAGCTCTACACCTCTGCCCCTTCTCCTTCCTGATATTTTCTAGTCTCTTCCCCTGGGGGATGCTGCCCTTTGATCTCTCCCAGAACTTCCAGGCCAGCCTTGTCAGCTCTGAGGTCCCCATCTAAGGCTCAGATTCTGCTTTCTATTTACTCCACACTGGCCAGCTTCAGGAGCATCATGGTGGGGCTGGGGGTCAGGGGAGGCGAAGTCTAGGTGAGGAGCTGCAGCTCCAGCCCAATTCTCCATGAATGAGTATGAGAGGCGAAGATGTCTCCTGAAACCGTCATATGGGAGCTTCTCCTGTCCCTCCTTACACCTCGCTCCCAGAGGACTTCCCTTCAAAGTGCATTCTTTATTTAACATATCCTTGCTGAGGATTAAGACTCTGTGGCATGCCTTTTAGGGCTGCTGGGGTTCAGAAACTACTTACCAGCTCAGCCTTGCCCTCTGGTGCTTCAAGTCTGATGGAGAAATCGGGCTAGACCCTCACCATCAGTGTGATCAGCACTATGAGAGAGGGAAGCACAGGGGACTCCAGGGCCCAGAGGCTATCCCTTGTCTATAAGCTGGGTTGTTTAGAGAAGACCTCACTGAAGTCAAATAGCTGTTCAAAAGATGAGACATTTCCTAGACAGACAAGGTGGAGAAATGTATCCCAGAAAACTTGTGCTAAGATAAGAGGTAGAAGACATGATAGGGTTAGGGAACAGTGCTCAGTTTGGTATGGCTTAAATACAGGTTGTATGGGGTGAGGGCAGGGGTGGACTTGGGGCACAGAGGAGACCAAATGTGAAGTGTGCTACAGGCAAGTCATTACTTGGACTTTAATGATGGAGAAGCCATTGAAGAGTGTTGAGCAGGGGAAATGTCATCAAATGAACATTCTAGAAACACCCTTCTTACAAAGGACAGATTAGAGTTGAGGTATCTGGGAGTATCAAGTCCAACCTCCCATTTCGCTTATATCCCAGGCCTAGAGAGGTGCCAGGGCAGGTTCAACCTGTTTACATTCTCCATGGAGTTGCAAGGCCACTGTTTCTACCAGGGGTTGAACCCAGGGGCACTTAACCATCGAGCTACATCCCTAACCCTTTTTATATTTTATTTTGAGACAGGGTCTC